>NW_022436984.1:1778456-1897165 GCF_009761245.1 Sapajus apella
GTTGCGGTGAGCCGAGATCGCGCCATTGCACTCCAGCCTGGGTAACAAGAGCGAAACTCCGTCTCAAAAAAAAAAAAAAAAAATTATTGTGTATATCTTGTCTGTTTTTGGAAAATAAGACTATATTTGCCTTATGTGGTAGACTGAAAAACATGACATTCTTACTTATTTTTAGAAAGTTCCAAAACATTCTTCAACACACTCATTGGCTATAGGCATCTTTTAAAACAGTAATCCTAATAGCATTTCATTCTGTGGTTGTAAGTTGTCTATTCAGATTTGCTATTTCCTGATACCTCTCTTTTATCCTCTTGTGGTCTTGAATTTTCATCCATTTACATTTAATTACCAAACTGACTAGCATGTAATCATGATTTATAATGCCCTAATTTAAAAAATACTTTCTACTCTACAGCCTTGATTTAATGTGAATTTTTCTCTCTTTTGTATTGCTGCATGTTCTTAGCTTGTTTTTATTTTTGCTCTTCATTTTGTTTTTTGTCTTTTCTAATTTTGGCTTGATATTATTTGCTCTTTTTCTAAATTATTTTAGATAGATTCTTAATTGTTTTGATTTTTTTGTTAAGAGGCCTGATTTTTCTTAAGATGGCTGCCTGGGCCAGCTATGGTGGCTCACGCCTGTAATCCCACCATTTTGGGAAGTTGGTCGGGGGGCGGATCACTTAAGGTCAGGAGTTCGAGACCAACCAGGCCAACATGGTGAAACCCCTTCTCTACCAAAAACATAAAAAATTAGCTGGGTGTGCTAGCGCACACCTGTAATCCCAGCTACTCGGGAGGCTGAGGCAGGTGAATCACTTGAACCAGGTAGGCGGAGGTTGCAGTGAGCTGAAACCATGCCATTGTACTCCAGTGTGGGTGATAGAGCTAGACTCCATCTCAAAAAAAAAAAAAAAGATGACTTCCTGACTTTAAAAAGTAATCTAGTTGAAAAACTATGCTTTTGTATATATGTGTATGTCCATTCCTGCATACACATATATACATTGTGAGCAGATTCTTTTGTGTATTGCCTTCTAATCTCCAAACTCAATAAATGATTTTGGTACATGTAACTATTCAAATAATCATATCAGGAAGCACAAACGAGATACTGGAAAGGATACCATGACTAGAAGAGAGAAGTTGTTACTTGTTGAGATTTTGTGCATGCAAAAGCGTGACGACTAGAAAGCTTGATGCCAAATGAAGGGGCAAGTGAGGGCTGTTGGTCCATGAGGTGTAACACTGAATTCAAAGTCAAGGGCATGTATGTGGGCCTGGCCAGGAGGGAGTAGGTTCTAATGGGGCAGCGGTTGTGGAGGTGCTCATTCATCATAGTCAGGAGGAAGAAACTGATTTTGTACAGACAGGTCAGGATTTGACAACAGAGTTTACATACAAAAAAGGCAACAGGTAGGTATCATTTCCAGGGAAGCAGGCCAAGCCCAGTGTCCACAGATAGCAGAGAACAGGTGGGCCAGTCCCAAAATGATCTGGGATGACAGTGCCGATAATGGTGGTTATTATTACTGATACAACAGTTACAACTTCCCATTTTACAGTTGAGGGAATAGACTCATCCAGGTTTTGAATAACTTATCCAGCCAGGTTGGCATAACCAGTAAGCAATGAAGCCATGATTCTCACTAGTCCAACTCCAAAGTCTGGGATCTTTCTATTCTACCATATTGCCTGATATCTAACATGCATGAAGGACTCATTCACACATGATTCAAATGGCTGACACAACAGGGTTATGGCTGCTGAACCTAGGACAGAGTTTGTCTTTTTTTAGATCTGGTTTTACCATATTTAGTGTATGTTAACAAGAATGGGCAGGTATATGTTGGCATGTTAAGAGAGACAAAGAGCTTTCTAAATTCCTGTCACTGAGATGATGATAATTTTAATGCTCCTCTGCCCAGTTCCCTGCATCCATGCTGGAAGTGATATTTGTAAGTTTATGGAGCAGAGTGAGGGCTGAGATAAGAGTCTCTCTTTTGAAGCTGTGAATCACACAGCCTCACCTGTGGCTGTCCTATCGATCCCCAGTCTATGTGGGGAACCTGCAGACCTTGTGGATGCCACATATAGTAAGCTACAGCCTGTGCAGGCAAGCCATGCTGTTGTGTTGATTTTCATCTCACCCTCTTAGAATTTCTACTGTTTGTGCATGTTTTGTGATGCTCATAATGCATTAGTACAGAGTTCATGTATACAGCTTATAAGTAAATACATATAAACATATTGATATGAAGCTTGGATGTTTTTTATTGCTCTAAGTCAATAGACCCCAAACCTGGATGGGCAGTTTAATCCCCCTTTTAAGTTAAAAAAATCATATTTCCTTGACTTACCCATACTTACTGAATCATAATCCCCAGGGCAGGGTTTAAGAATGTGTGTTTTTTAACAAATGCCAGAACTTGAACCACTGTGCTAGCTCTCTGAAACCAATTTTATGACATATTTTGTAGTTGCTAGAAAAAAATCTTGGTATAATTGTTGCAAATAGACCATTGGAAACAAGACAACTCCTATAGTGTTTTGAAGGCTATTTATGAATTGGCTGACTTGTTTATTCTTTGTTATCCCCTGCTGAAAGGTAGACTCCAAGAGGGAGAGCCATTATCTAGCTTGTTCACCGCTTGTTCCTAGAATAGTGCCTGACACATAGAAGTGCACAATGAATATTTTTTGAATAAATGAATATATAATGAAACCCTTTTTTCACTGGGCTTGGGTAATACATGTCCGTTTTTCCTCAATACCAGAGAATGAATTAGTTTCAGCTGTGCCGTTGTAAATTTGAATGATCTGATAAAATCCTTAGTTATTCCACTGAACCAACTGCAATTTTTTTGTCTAAAACTTATATTTCTTCTCATATTGTATTATATTTTTAATACCATTAAAGAGTAGCAGAATTTGGAAGCTGACATAGAGATCCACTTTGATTTCATTTCTCATTTCAAGTCCCTGTGTCTTTAAGGAAAGGGCTAAGCTACAACTTGGGCATTCTCCAGATCCAAGAGGAAATGGATTGGAGCAGTTGTGCCTTTGTAGAGCAGATGTTTTCGTTGGAAAGGCTATCAGCCATCTGACTCATAATAAATCCTCAATTCCAGTAAATTCCCGGTTTTCAGTTACAGTAGGTAGGATGCAGGAAAACAGTGTCTTCCACTTTGGGGTCTTTGAACTTGTTTCACATGTTACCACTGTTCCTTGTGCATTACAATGTGCATAAGGACAAAATTCTAGGGGAGGTTAGAGCGATTCCAGGAATAGACTCAGTCAGTTGGTGTTTTTGAGAGAGACCATTGGAGGTAAACCAAAGCCACTGCCCTCTCTGAAACAGTACTAACAACAAGAGACGTAACTGCCTTGAGTTGTCTTATAAATTCCTATGTTAAAATCATTCCTGAATTATGTCAGTTTGAATAATCTATAAACAGCCTATAGTTTTTTGTTTCATTTTATGAGGAGGGTTTCCTTTATCCCTTTCCATAAAATGCTGTAAGTAGTTATATGGTCCTTATATGATATCTTTCATTTTAGGGTATTTGTTTTTTGGGAAAATTTACTCGATATTTGAGCTTATTGAGTAAAAAAAAAATTCCTCGATAAGCTTCGCAAAGTTCTAGCAAGGCCTTATAGCCAGTGTTCCGGATAGATGAAGCAGAATTACGAATGTGATATTCAACGTGTTCTACTTTATATTGTGAGCTTGGCTGAGAGAATTCATTATTGACTTAATAAAGTAGTATCTTTTTTTGTTTGTTTGTTTGAGACAGGTTCTCATTCCCTGGCTCAGGCTGGAGTGCAGTGGTGTGATCACGGCTAACTACAGCCACTATCTCCAGGGTTCAATCGATCCTGCCACCTTAGCCTCCCCGGTAGCTGGGACTACAGACACACGCCACCATGCCACTCTTTATACCACAGTCAGAAGATTCTGAGGAGGCAGAAATAATTCTCTGAGAACTTGTCTCATTCGTCTTTGTCTCTCCCACAATGAGTAGTGTGGTGCCATGGACCTAGGGAGCTACTGGATCGCAGTGGGAAAAGCACAGGCCATGAGTTATAAGACTGAAGTTTTTTTCTAGTGCTCTGTTTACTAGAGGAAGACCCTGAACATTTTGCTTAATCTTCTTGAGAAAAGTTCAGATCTGCAGAATAGAAATAATAACAGTATTTATCTTCAGGCGTTGTGGGCAATGTATGTTAAGATGCGATGCATAGCACTCAGACAGAAATAAGCCTTATTAAGCAATTTCGATAAGAAGCACTGCTGACTTAGTTTAGACTACTTTGGGCCTCCAATCTTGACTACAGGATCCAGTGGAGACCATTCCAGATAGACTTCTGTGACCAAACTTGGTGAGATTCTTTAACTTGGGAAAAATAATTACATTTGGGGGAATTATACATACTTTACTATGCAACTAAGTATAAATATGTACCATAAAACTTGAAAGCATGTGCAGTGGGTTTCTGATTTAAAATTCCAGCTTCTGTCTTTTATTTTTTTTAGTCCTCTTTCAATTCTCTTCCTTTAAAAAATTTTTCAAACAATCCCACATTTATCATAGAAATGTAAGAACAGTAAAAGCACTTTTTAAAAACCACTTGAGGTTGCTGATGTGGTAGCCTTCACTTCCAAATACTTTAGTGTGTATTTCTTAGAAATAAAGACATTCTCTTAAATACTAATAATTGCAATATAGTAAAAAAAAAAATCAGGACATTAACATGACATATTACTACCTTCCAATTCTAAGATCCCATTCAAATTTCACTGATTGTCCTAATGATTTCTTTGTAGCAGAAGAATTCAGTTTAGTTTTAAATTATTTATCATCACTGATATTTTTTGTAAGAGATGAGATGTTACTATAGTCCGCGCTGGTCTTGAACTCTGAGCTCAGACAGTCCTCCTACCTCAGCCTCCCCTGGCATGACCTACCATGCCTGGCTCAGAATTCAGTTTAGAATCATGTGTTATTTTAGTTGTTTCTCTGGTCTCTAATAGTTTCTCTGTATTTCCTTGATGTTTACAACATATTTGAAGATTATAGGTCAGTTATATTGTATAATGTCTCTCAATTTGGATTTGTCTGATACTCACTCTTGATTAGATTCCATTTATGCACCTGTGGAAGGAATATCACAGAGGTGATGTTATGTTTTTCTCATGCCTTCTCTCAAGTGGCACAAGGTATCTGTTTGACTCATTACTGCTGATGTGTTCACACTGATAACTTTAAAGGCAGTGTCTGTCAGGGTCTCCACTTTAAAGTTATTTTCCCCCCTTTGTCATTGGTATTTTGGAAAGGTCCTTTGAAACCACCCAAATATCCCATTTTTCGTCAGGTTTTCAATTTATTTAGCATGGACTGATTAATTTCTAGTTCATTTAATGGATTATACTC
Source organism: Sapajus apella (assembly GCF_009761245.1). NCBI lineage: Eukaryota > Metazoa > Chordata > Mammalia > Primates > Cebidae > Sapajus > Sapajus apella. The sequence continues at coordinate 1,783,892 of NW_022436984.1, forward strand.
AGTTACTGTCATTACTTTGATGCTCAATATTACTTCTGTGTATCTGTCAAATAGATTAAACAACCATTTGCATACAGATACCTCCAATTGCAATTCAACACACCAGGTTCATTCTGTTTTTCTCTTTATGCATGTTTGTAACTTCCTTCTCTGAAAGTGATAAATTTGGTTCTCATTATCCTTAATATATTATTATAACATAATATATAGGTTACATGCTGCTGCCCCCTTCCCTGTGTGGGCACCCTGCTCACTCTGCCTGGGTCTGACACCCTGCACCAAGTTGCTTTTCTATGTGGACATCCTTCTTGCTCTCCTGCGTACTACCCTAGAGCTCCCTCTTCCACCATGCTCAGCCTTGTCCTCCTGTATCCAGCCTTCCAAAGCTCTGAGAATACTGTAAAACAGTCTGATTATGTCGCTACTCACTTTGTAATCCCTTTCCATATTGCCCTTGATGTAAAACAAGTTCCTTAACTAAAATACGTGAAGGCTGTTTACGCTCTGGCCCTTAAACGTGTTCAGCTTTGTCTTTCATCCTTCTCACTAGTATCCAGTATTTCATCCTTCCTGAACAGCCCCTTGAATGTACCATGTGCCCTTCCACTTCAGTGACTTTCCATGTGCTGTCATCTCTTCCTTCCACCCCCTTAACCTTTTTACTCCCTTGGATCATTTGGATTCCTTCCAACTAGGAACAGTACCTCCTCCTTGAAAAGCCTTATGCGATGCCCAGTTTTGCCCTCTCTTGCATCCTTCCTTTGTCCTGCCACAGGTACACATATCTCTTATAATACACCTTTATTGTAACAGTTTCAGCCTAATGATTAGTTTAGTTGTTTATTTTTCCCACTAGACTGTGAAGGTTTTGAGGGCATATATCCTTAGTGCCTTTAGGTGTTGCCAAGCACATAGTGGGGCATTAATACATGTTTGGTGAATGAATGAGTGAGTGAATGAATGAATTCTATATTAATGAATCCTGAGGCTGGCCCCAAACATATATTCAGTATGGCAGGAGAATGGAATTGAAGACAGGAAAAAAGAAAAAGAATCAGCAACATATACTGTCCTTGCTGCATAGGAGGTAGTGGGTCCAGCCATGGTTTTTCTGAGGGGAAAGTCCAGTTTATTTTATTGAAGCACTGGGAAGGATTATTTTGCTGTTCTGTTTTTGTTTTTTTTTTTTAACATAGTTTTGTTTGTTTTTATGTTTGTTTTTTAACATGGTTCGTGAAACCTGCTTTGTACTGTTTTACAGGTTTTCTTATATGTATGGCAACATTTGATTTAGCAATATACCTGAGAAACCTAGCTTAAGGGCCCAACCCAGTCTTCTATCTTAATTGCATTCTTTCATGCCATTTAGTATAACATTTTTCGAGTAAGTTGAATCCACATTCCAAAGTGAACTAGAAATGTTAAGCTGTTAATAGCTTCCCTGGAGAATTGCAACTTGCTAGGATGCTTCAATACTTTCATCATCATTTATGCATCGTGAAATGTCACAGTTTCTGTTCATAAGCACGAAACTATAAATGTTCATCAATTGGTCTATCTTAAACCTGTCATTAGTTTAGAAATTAAAGAAATATTCTTACTAACCCAAGCCAGTGATAAAGTCTAACTGAATTTATGGTTCTTCTAAATCTGTTCATCAGCACTTCTATAGTTAGTAAAGTTTTAACAAAGCCACCTACTCAATAGTTATGCTAAGTCCAACATTTATAGTTTTTCATTTATGGAGCTATTAATATAATATGTTCTTCCTTTTATGAATATTTCTATTCTTCATAACTCAGTGTAGAGACACTTTTGATCTCTCTTCCTCTTTGGGATCTTGCATTTCCTTTTTTATTCACACAGACCACATTTAGTAAGTGACAAAGAATTTTCAAAGCAAATTTGAATATAGCAGAATGATGTCGTGAAAAAAAAAGCATTGATGCAGGAATCAGCAGTCATGGGTTTTGGTTTCATCTCTGTATCTAATTAGCTCTACATATTGGACAGATCACTTCACTATCTCAGTTTATTTGTAAGTTTATGAAATTTTGGTGTTGGAATCAAGAGTTACAAACCTCACTTTTTAATATACTAGAAATATTTTTACAAATGAGCCTTTCTCCTACACTGATTATATAAAACAGAATAGTAGCCACTACAGCTGACATGGGGAGGAAGGGCTAACATGGGGACCAAGGGCTTACATGGGGACTGTTTGGTTTCCCCTTGGCTGCTCTTAAGACACATACTCTTTTTTTTTTTTTAATTACTCTTTAAGTTCTGGGATACATGTGCAGAAAAGGCAGGTTTGTTACACAGATATACACATGCCATGGTGATTTGCGGCATCCATCACCTCATCGTCTACATTAGGTATTTCTCCTAATGCTATGCCTCCCCTAAACCCTCACCCCCTGTTGTCCTTCCCCTATTCCCTGACCCACCGACAGGCCCCAGTGTGTGATGTTCCCCTCCCTGAAGACACATACTCTTAAGGTACATATGATTCCTACTTTTCACAGCACGGTCTATCAACCGCTGGACCAGATCTCTAAGGTCCTTTTTATCTTTAACATTTTCTGATTTTCTTCACTCTGCATCCCTGGTTATACCGTTATACCAATGGCACAGCTTCACTGATATCACTGACACAAAGGGGACAGTCTCGCCCACTCAGGCTCTCTCCACCTGGCCCCTTTCTCTGGCTCGTCCAGGGTATATGGATGTGACCAGTAAGAAAAGTATTTGATAAGCACCTTATTGTAGTTTTCAGTTTCTGCTATGATTCTTCCTCCATTTTATCTGAGTTTTTGGAATATGCCATAGATGCTTATTCTCTTTTATATTTAATTTTTTTATTGTGGTAAAATACATATAACATAAAACAACCATCTTAACCATTTTTTGTTACAGTTCAGTGATATTAGATACATTAGTAATAATGCTGTGCAACCATCATGACATCTATCTCTGTAACTTTTTTTATTTTATAAAATTAGGCTGAGCACGGTGGCTCACGCCTGTGGTCCCAGCACTTTGGGAGGCTCAGGCAGGTGGATCCATGAGGTCAGGAGTTCGAGACCAGCCTGGCCAACATGGTGAAACCCTGTCTCTATTAAAAATACAAAAAATTAGCTGGGGGTGGTGGTGGGTGTCTGTAATCCCAGGTACTAAGAAGGCTGAGGCAGGAGAATGACTTGAACCTGGGAGGCAGAGGTTACAGTGAGCTGAGATCATGCCACTGCACTCCAGCCTGGGTGACAGAGTGAGATTCCATCTCAAAAAAACAACAACAACAAAAAAAAAAAACCTCAAAAAACAAAAACTCTATACCTGTTAAACATAACCCATCCCCCTGGAAACCACCATTCTACTTTCTGTCACTGTGATTTTGACTACTCTCTTACCTCAGATAAGTGGAATTGTGAGGTACTGTATTTGTCTTTTTTTGTCTTTTTTTGTCTTTAACTTATGAGTGAGAACATGAGGTATTTGGTTTTCTGTTCCTGTGTTAGTTTGCTGAGAATGATGGTTTCCAGCCTCATCCATGTCCCTGCGAAGAACATGAACTCATCCTTTTTTATGGCTGCATAGTATTCCATAGTGTATATGTGCCACATTTTCTTTATCCAGTCTATCACTGATGGGCATTTGTGTTCATTCCAAGTCTTTGCTATTGTGAATAGTGCTGCAATAAACATTCGTGTGCATGTGTCTTTATAGTAGAATGATTTATAATCCTTTGTGTATATACCCAGTAATGGGATTCCTGGGTCAAATGGCATTTCTAGCTCTAGATCCTTGAGGAATTTCCACTCTGTTTTCCACAGTGGTTGAACTAATTTGCATGCCCACCAACAGTGTAAAAGTGTTCCTATTTCTCCACCTCCTTGCCAGCATCTGTTGTTTCTTGACTTTTTAATGACTGCCATTCTAACTGGTATGAGATGATATCTTATGGTGATTTTGATTTGCATTTCTCTAATGACCAGTGATGATGAGCTTTTTTTCATATGTTTGTTGGCCACATAAATGTCTTCTTTTGAAAAGTGTCTGTTCATATTCTTCACCCACTTTTTGATGGAGTTACTTGTTTTTTTCTTGTAAATTTGTTTGAATTCCTTGTAGATTCTGGATAGTTAGCCCTTTGTCAGATGGATAGACTGCAAAAATTTTTTTCTCCCATTCTGTAGGTTGACTGTTCACTCTGATGATAGTTTCTTTTGCTGTGCAGAAGCTCTTTAGTTTAATTAGATCCCATTTATGAATTTTGGCTTTTGCTACCATTGCTTTTGGTGTTTTAGTCATGAAGTCTTTGCCCATGCCTATGTCCTGAATGGTATTGCCTAGGTTTTCTTCTAAGGTTTTTATGGTTATAGGTCTTACATTTAAATTTTTAATCCATCTTGAGTTAATTTTTGTATAAGGCATAAGGAAGGGGTCTAATTTCAGTTTTTGCAGAAGGCTAGCCAGGTTTCCCAATGCCATTTATTAAATAGGGAATCCTTTCCCCATTGCTTGTTTTTGTCAGGTTTGTCAAAGATCAGATGGTTGTATACGTGTGGTGTTATTTCTGAGGCCTCTGCTCTGTTCCATTCTGAGGCCTCTGTTCTATATATCTGTTTTGCTACCAGTACCATGCCGTTTTGGTTACTGTAGCCTTGTAGTATAGTTTGAAGTTAGGTAGTATGATGCCTCAGCTTTATTCTTTTTGCTTAGAATATCTTGGCTATAAAGTCTCTTTTTTGGTTCTGTATGCACTTTGAAGTAGTTTTTTGTAATTCTATGGAGAAAGTCAATGGTAGCTGGATGGGAATAGCATTGAATTTATAAATTACATTGGGCAGTATGGTCATTTTCACAATATCAATTCTTCCTATCCATGAGCATGGAATGTTTCTCCATCTGTTTGTGTTCTCTCATATTTCCTTGAGCAGTGTTGTGTAGTTCTCCTTGAAGAGGTCTTTTACATCCCTTGTCATTTGTATTCCTAGGTATTTTATTCTCTTTGTAACAATTGTGAATGGGAATTCACTCATGATTTGGCTCTCTATTATTGCTGTTTAGGGATGCTTGTGATTTTTGCATGCAATAAACTAGGTATTGATGGAACATATCTCAAAATAATAAGAGCTCTTTATGACAAACCCACAGCCAATATCATACTGAATGGGCAAAAGCTGGAAACATTCCCTTTCAAAACCGGCACAAGACAAAGATGCCCTCTCTCTCTCTACTAGTAAACATACTATTGGAAGTTCTGACCAGGGCAGTCAGGCAAGAGAAAGAAATAAAGGATATTCAAATAGGAAGAGACGAAGTCAAATTATCACTGTTTCCAGATGACATCATTGTTTATTTAGAAAACCCCATCATCTCAGCCCAAAAACTCCTTAAACTGGTAAGCAACTTCAGCAAAGTTATGCTTTCTTTATCTCCTTTCTTTTAAAAGCATAATGGCAGAAAAGAGTCTAATGAATTCGTTTTCCATACATAGAAACAACTGAGTTCTTCATCTTTTCCCCATAAGGCTCTTGATAATTAATAATGTATCACCTTGTAGGATCTCCTATTGAAGAAGAAGGAAGAAGCTTCCCTCATTTTCATGTGTTTATAGTGACCTCTTTGAGGGGTGAGACTGATTCTTGAAATCTTTTTGTTTTTCTTTATTGTGCCTATCACAATGCCTCGCACATGGTTGGCAAATCATAAGTGAGTGTTGACTCAGTGAACACCGTATAATGTGTTGTTTATAAGTTTACTAGCTTTGGTTATAGGAAATCAGATTATGGTTAGACATGGCAAAAAGATTGCTGTTGTTTTTCTGTACTCTAGGGTTTGTTCATTCAGGTAAGTGTACAGATCCAAATTTTCCTCTTATTCCAGGGCATGATCTAAACCTGGGAGAAATGGCTTATTCTGCTGTCAACTGACTTACATTGGAAGGTCAAGTTGATAATTTGAATAGATCTCTGTTGTGTCTACTAAGGAAGTCTACTTTTGAAACCCAGTTTTGAAATAGTAATTTACTGGCAAACATATGTAGTCATTCATACACACATTCATACCTTTGTTTATCAGATATTTATTGGGTGCCTATTTTTGTGGTAAGCACCATACTAGGCACTGAGGATACAAAAAAAAAAAAAATGAAACAGTCATTGCTCTTAAGGAACCCAATCAGATAAATGATAACACATATGCAAATAATTTTAAAACACACACAAGCCAATCAAATACTGTCATATTTGGGTGTATGGATTTTAGACCTGTAGGATTTTAGAGGAGAGACCATTACAAGAGCTGGTAGGATCAAGGAAGTCTCATGAGAGGATATGACTTCTAAATTGAACTTAAAAGAGCAGGTTCAATTTGGAGATTTGGGTTTGGGGGTTGTAGACCTGGGAGAAGGCATACAGGATTGAGTGGCAGAGCAGAGACCTGATGGAGTGACAACATGGAGTGTGGGAACGTGCAGCAGCTAGGGTGTATCAGCAGGGTGGTAGAAAAATGAAATTGGGAAGACACCTTGAGGAGCGTAAATGTCAGGCTACTGTAGATAGGGGAGGGCTTTTTAGGCTGGGAGAAAGATATGTTATTTACACCGCTTCTCAGAGCTCATTTTCTATACAGGACCTTCCCGTAGTCAGTTCCAGAGGGATATGGCTCCAGGTCTTTTTTTCAACTTTAAGCTGTGCTTTTGGTTCTACAGGTAACAATATGCAAATCAAAAAACCTCTGATCATGTCAAGGGGAGGGTCTCTAGTGGGCTCCATTCTCTAACACTTGTGGTTTGTGATGGTCTCCAGTTAATGAGCCTGTGGTGCCTGGTATCTGAAATAACTTGGAAATAACCAATTGCTTAGTTGCCATGGGCACAGACAGTCTGAGCCAAGTGACCTGCTGGCTGGGTGGGTGGGAACAAAGGTGTTATTAGCTTCTAGGGTGGCTTTCCCTTCTGTCATCACCCACAGAACCACCTGGGAAGAATCTCTAAACTCCAGAATTCAAAGCAACCTGGAGAGGAGAGGACAGGGTGTAGCTTTAATAGCAGAAAGAATAGCATGGTTTTGAGAAGGATATCAGACCAAGGGTCTGAAAGAAATAAGGGAAGTGAAACTGAATTATTGAGCACCTTCTTCATGTCTGGATCTTGCTGGGCTCTTCCACGTACATTTGCAAAAGCTGTATAAACCTTTTGCTTCACCAAATGCCCACATTTAGCCTGTCATATGGAAAAAAATGAAAGTATGTAATCTCTTTGACAAAAATAGCTAGAAGATCATTATATTTGTAGTTGTTAAGTTGCATGATAAACTTGCAAAGCGTTTCATGTATTCAAATGGCATACTCCTATGGATTTTCTGCCTTTAGCATTGGTACCTCTGATACCTTTTCCTGCAATGGTTGAACAGGAGCAGTGAGTGCAAGGTGTTCTAAGACCTAGGGATGTGTTATGGTGCTGTTCTAAGTCCACCAACATGAAAGGCAGCAAGTCCAGGGAACTAGTCTAGCTATAGCCAGAGCCTGGTGCTGCAGGCAGATTGCTCTAGCAAAGCTTTCCTCTGGCATGTGAGGAGGCATACAGCTTCTCTGTGTTCTCAGAGCTCTTTGAGGTTCTGATGAGGGCCCAGCATTCCATAGTGTGTAGTAAGTATTCAAATAACACAGAGATGAAAACGCTTTTTAGCCCTTAATTTTATAGATTTTGATTTGCTGTGGTATCATCTGTATTAGTTTAATAATTTACCAGAGAAAATGTTGGTTATAAGTGAAGGAAAACTACTTCAAACCAGCTTAGGCATATAGTGCAATTTATTAGCTTTCCAAAACTAGGAGCAGATTGAATAGTCAAACCGCAGTGAGAGCAAGGACACAGCTGCACCAAGACCCACAGGAACTAAGGATGTGGAGGCTGTCTGGACTTTCCCCTCTCTCGCCTGCACTTCTCCCCGCAGGTTGGCTTTATTCTCTCTTACCACAGCCTGGTCTCTTCTATATATGGGAAATATGGCTGCTCACAGTTTCTTCCGCATCTGCAGAGACTGGCCTACATTTAGTCACAAATCGTGAAGAAAGGACCAGCCTTTTCCTAGACCCATCAGCTGTTCCCAGGGATTAAGAACAGGCAGCTCTTTGAGGGGCTGTATGAATGGGAGCCTGGGGGTAGGGTCGAGAAGACAGAGGAGCTTCCTGAGAGAGGAGAGGTTGTCAGGCAAGTAATATCACACATATCCACTCTATCAACTGCCACTTTAAATCTTTCTATTCATTAAAAGAGCCACCTAAACGATTTAGGTAAATACCTCTTCTGGCTTTTCTTTAAGTTATGGAGACATATTAAGGATGTGGTAAATGGTATTCATGACTGTTTCATATGTGCTTAAATAAAAACTCACTATTGTTTGAACTTGTTTTGTTGGGCTCTTGTATTAAAGTCTGGCATAAGGTTTTTATCAGTAGGAATGCATAAAATTGCAACTCAGAGAAACTCAAAGGTGTAATTCAATATGATTTGTAAAACAGTTGCAAAAAATGTACATAGTGCAGCAATAAACGTACATATGCATGTGTCTTTATAGTAGAATGATTTATATTCCTTCGAGTATATACCCAGTAATGGAATTTCTGGGTCAAATGATATTTCTGGTTCTAGATCCTTGAGGAATCACTGCACTGTCTTTCACAATGGTTGAACTCATTTACATTCCCACCAACAGTGTAAAGGTATTCCTATTTCTCCACAATCTCACCAGCATCTGTCGTTTCCTGACTTTTTAATAATCGCCATTCTGACTGGCGTAAGTTAGTATCTCATTGTGGTTTTGATTTTCATTTCTCTGATGATCAGTGATGTTGAGCTTTTTTTCATATGTTTGTTGGCCACATAAATGTCTTCTTTTGAGAAGTGTCTGTTCATGTCATTTGCCCACTTTTTGATAGGGTTGTTTTTTTTTCTTGTAAATATGTTTAAGTTCCTTGTAAATTCTGGATATTAGACCTTTGTTAGATAGGTAGATTGCAAAAATTTTCTCCCATTCTGTAAGTTGCCGGTTCATAGTTTCTTTTGCTGTGTAGAAGCTCTTTAGTTTAATTAGATCTCATTTGTCAATTTTGGCTTTTGTTACAATTGCTTTTGGCATTTTTGTCATGAAGTATTTGCCCATATGCCCTGAATGGTATTGCCCAGCTTTTCTTCTAGGGTTTTTATGGTTTTGGGTTTTACACTTAAGTCATTAATCCATCTTGAGTTAATTTTTGTATAAGATGTAAGGAATAGGTCCAGTTTCAGTTTTGCATATGGCTAGCCTGTTTTCCCAGCACCATTTACTGAATAGGAGATCCTTTCCCCATTCAATGTTTTTGTCAGGTTTGTTGGAGATTAGATGGTTGTAGATGTGTGGTGTTACTTCTAAGGTCTCTGTTTTGCTTCATTGGTCTATATGTTTGTTTTGGTACCAGTAATATGCTGTTTTGGTACCAGTAATATGCTGTTTTGGTTACTGTAGCCTTGTAGTGTAGTTTCAAGTCAGGTAGCATGATGCCTCTAGCTTTGTTCTTTTTACTTAGGATTGTCTTGGCAAAAATTGATACTTTAAATAAGCCCAGAGCAAGCTTATCAAACTCATTAAGACCATTCTTAGGGCAGTAGGAGAAACTTCCCACTTCAGGTTCTTTCTCTAAAAACTTTTATGAGTAGGGAAGTTGGCAGAAGCCAGGAATCATCATTCGCTTCCAGTGAGGACCCTGGCTATACCACAAAGGCTTCCCTTCACCTGGAACTTCTGTGGCCTCCAGAGTAGAGGCTCCGTTTCACACACCTTTTAGATTAATGCTGTGACTATTCAAATGCTGGTGGTTCTCAAGGCTGTGTCTGTTGGGTATAATAACTGATGGTACAGTATTTGACCAACAATATCTTGATCATCATTATTTTAAAAGAGCCAGGATTGTCCTCCCCAAAGTTTATTTGTACAACATGTGTTTCAATTTAGCTTTATAAACAGTAGCTATAACCAACTGATTAAAGATAAGTACAGCTTCACAAGCATATTCCTACATAAGAGCAGTCAAATCATCTTTGTTTACAAAAATAATAAGCAAGATTGAATAAAAAAACCGTATTCTATTCTGGATCATGGTATCTAGTAGTAATGAGCTCAAGATGTCACTTTTGGAAGACATGGGAAGGTGGCAGCCGCTCTGTCCTGGTGTCCTGGGCTCACCCTGCAGGAACTAGCTATTTCAAGAACATTGCAGTTATCCTTTCCTGACCTGACAATCAGTGCTTCTTATTTTCACTGAATATAGTTAGTTAATCATAGAATGCCCCTAACTGTACATTATTGAAGGAAGGTTGATATTACCACCTTAGAATGCCGTGGTCCTCATTGATGTCCTTAGAGAAGCCATTCTCCATCCTTAATTAACTGAATCCATGTAAGGATATCAGGTGAATACATTTAATTTGGCACAGTGACTTCTATAGCCTTTAGTCTTTATACATTTATTAATTTTAATTTCTTGCTCTGTACTTTCTAAAAGTAGACATTAAAACACAAAAAGCATATACTCTTTAACCTATTTTGAATATCTACTGTGTGCCTGGTGCAGACAAGATCGTTTATTCTTGAATAATAAGAGAATAAGAAATGGTTCCTTAAGTTGCTCATGATCTTTGGGACATACAGTATTTAGAAACTAAATGTAGAACAAGTAAATGTATAGTAAATCTTTCCTGCATATGAGTTTCCAAGTTTTTTATACCTTTCTTTGAGCACTGGTGCTGAGTCTCTTCTTTGTGCCCAATAGCATGCTAGAGGATGTAGTATCATGAGTAAGAGGCTAGGGTCTGAGTCGACATACATGGGTTCAGAACTCATCTTCACCATTTAATCTCTCTGAGCCTCAGTTTCTTCATCTGCAAGTGAGAATAATAATAGTTCCTACCTTACACAGTTGTTAGGAAGATTAGAGAGAATGCATATACAACTGGAAGCCAATGACTATTGAGTAAACACAGAATAAATGTTAACTGTTATTACTGGGGATAGTAGGAAGAAGGAGATCTCTACCCTGTCCTCAAGAAATTCACAGTCTAAGGCCGGGCGCGGTGGCTCAAGCCTGTAATCCCAGCACTTGGGAGGCCGAGGCGGGTGGATCACGAGGTCAAGAGATCGAGACCATCCTGGTCAACATGGTGAAACCCCGTCTCTACTAAAAATACAAAAAATTAGCTGGGCATGGTGGCACGTGCCTGTAATCCCAGCTACTCAGGAGGCTGAGTCAGGAGAATTGCCTGAACCCGGGAGGCAGAGGTTGCGGTGAGCCGAGATCGCGCCATTGCACTCCAGCCTGGGTAACAAGAGGGAAACTCCGTCTCAAAAAAAAAAAAAAAAAAAGAAAGAAATTCACAGTCTATTTGGAATATAAAATATATATTGCTGAAACAGCACGGGGAATTCAGGAAGCAACATGGAGAAAACTACTGAGGGAGGACATAGATCAGATTGTAATTGAAAAGAATCTTAATGGAGCAAGTGAATTTACAATCAGAGTTAAAGAAACATAAAGCCACACCAATTAAGAAAACAAGGAGAGAAAGAACTTTTTAAGAAGGGGAATGACAAATGCAAAGATGTTAGTCAAGTTCTACTAATGAATGAAGAGTGGCCCATTTTATCTGGACTAGGTGAGGAGAATGTTTTTACTCCCATTTCCATTTGTAGGAACCAAATCAGAAGTAACTCCACTAAATGCTGCCTTCATAAGGGATGTCAAAATATCAAGATAATTTTTGACCAAGTACTCAGTATATGATGGAGATAGGCTGTAACTAGGCTTTTGGAACTCTCAGTGCAGCGCGGCAACACCCTCCTTCATGGAAGAAAGCCTCAGGGTTAACCACGAGGGATCCATTTATTGCTCTTTTTCATCTGTTTGGCTCAACCCTTACTTTTGGATTTGTTTTGCTTTCTGACTATACTGCTTTCCCTGGTACTTGTACACTTCCTAGTATGTTTATGAAGAGGAAATCACCTAATTAGTGAAATGACCAGTGTCATTATAAGACAGAGACCTCTTAGCAGTGAGACCAAAGTCTTATATATATCACTTTCCTTGTTCTTAACTATCTCTTCTGCTTAGATTTTATTTCATTTCTACCATAAGACATTGTCATGTCTTTATGCCAGTAGAACCCAAATTCAAATTTTGATTGAGGCTGCATATGCTGATATATAACAGAGTGAGGCAAGAGCACTTTTTATCTTCAGTCTCTGTGAAGTAATGAAAGGCCACTGCTGATTCTCCATAAAGCCAACTTTGAGCACCCTTTTAAACATTCATTTCCTCATTCCCTATCTTCTTTCCCTGCTTTAATTTTTCTCTATAACATTTGTAACATACTGTATATTTTATTTATTTCATTAAATGCTTGAATGAATGGTAGTAGTCTTATTCTCTCCCACTTGATAAAACTTGATTTGAAAAATGTAAATTTATATAATTTGATGGTGATGAATATTATCAAAATACTGGAGCCTCTAATATACAAACCTCACTTTGTATATTTTAAAATAGGATTCTGTTTTGCAAATTTGCATATAGTTTGTCAAAAACTCATAATTTTGTATGATGAGGTACTTACCTAGACCTAGTTTTTGGGTACTCGAGGAATTACACTTAATTCTGAGTCTAGCTTAATACCATTTTAAGTTGGTGCTTACTTAGGTGGGTGTGGTAGCTCATGTCTATAGTCCCAGCTACTTGAGAAGCTGAGCCAGGAGGATCACTTGAGCCCAGGAGTTTAAGGCCAGCCTGGGCAACATAGTGAGACCCAGTCTCTTCAAAACAAAACAAAACAAACAAACACAAAGGCATTTACTTGATTTTTGACATACTGTGTAATAGTTTCTGTATTTCCATTTATACCCACCCAGTGGTTTTACTAGTAACAGTTATAACTTTGTTGTAAGTCTTTTTGAGTTGAGAAATACAATGGCTTTTTTACCGTCCTGTTACGTGACCTGTGATTTGCAGTATTTATGGTTCAGCTAATGTCTGTCAGCAATTAGTTAATTGGTAGTTTGTACCTATATTGACTGACACTAATGTTCTCAACCTATAGGGACTTGTTTAATGACTGCTATCTTTGCTTGGGATAATTAGCGTATCAAAGGAGTAGAGCATAATGATAAACTGTACTTGGTGTACTTTCATTTCCAAGGCTAATTGTTGTTGTTTTCTATACTCTTTGATATACGCAAAGAGCCTCAATTGAGAATAGTTATATAAATGAACCATTATGAACTAACAAGAAATATTCTCTCTGATTAATAGGTATGTCCTTGGCAATACATAGTTGAGACTTGAATTTTTTTTTTAAATAAAACCTGAAGTAGTCATAGACTTAAGGAATTAAAGAGATAAGTACTGTGAATCTTTCTTATCGAAAGCATTTTCCACTTAATTCCATCATTTATACTATGAATCCTAAAACCCAAATATTCCTGTTTAGAAAGGCTAGTTTGGTGGTTTATTTCATTCATTTACTCATTCTTTTAGTCATCTGTGTATTAATTCAGTTTTTAAAACCAGTTGCTCTGTATGTACTATGTTCCAGACACTGGGGTGCAAAAATGAACAGGAGAATCTCCCAGCCTGCCAGGAACTCACCTGTAGTGAATATTCATTATAAGCCATAGGAACTCCTTTCGGCTTTAATCAAGTGCTGAGCCAGATCCACTGCTACATCTCAGCAGAAGATCATGGCCATTATTGCTTCACGATATGTGTGTCAGTGCCTGGCACACTTTTGTAAAGGTAGGAGACAATATTCTTCTTTAGCTTTAGCAGATTCGGCATCTTTCCTCCCATTTCAGCCTTTTGCAGTCTCAAATGGTGTAGATAGGGAGCCCTGAAAATGTATACTTTGACATTTTTAAATGTCCCCTACTATGCTATAACCACCCCCTGTTTTCCAAATGCTGCCATTAGTGGTTACAGTAATCATCTGTAATGTTAGCTTCTCAGAACCATGGTACAAGAGCTTCTTTTCTAATTTCCCAGATGGGAGGGAACACATGTACATGCTTGTTAGAGTTGCAGAAACCAGAAACAGCACTGCGTGGATTTGTATTTTTGGAACTCTATGGGCTTGTTTAAGCACTCAAAATCAAACTTAGATATCCATTAGGAATCAAATACCATTTCAGGGAAATCTCATGTGCCACACCAAGAGGAAGAAAACTTATAAAACGAACTCCTAGAAATAACTAGTTTCATATTCAGACTAATGTTTTATGTACTTTTTTCAGGATGCCAGATGATAAATGTTGATTATATAAACCAGGGTCATTCCATTTCTTTGGAGGATTGCCTCCAAGCATTCCTGCCCTTTATTGAAATAGTAGTGAAATAGAAATTTTAAAAGTTGGAAATATAAATTTTCCATAGTCATACAGAATAAAGCCCTCAATTATAAAGGATTTTGGTGGCTCCTGGTTTTTTGCAGGGTGTTTTTGCAAGGTTATATGATTTGTGATCATAGTCTCTAGCCTTGATCTTACGTAAGAAAACTTAGTCATTGGGGAAAGGTTTCTGAAAGTAAATGTTATTTCTTTTTCAATTGTCTTTTTTAAGGTGACCAATCTAACTCTAAATAGGACCCTTCTACACTTAGATAATAAAATGAATTTGTTCCTATGAATGTTTCTTCAAGCTCAGCTTTAACCTTTGTTTTAGATGTTGTATGAGTTTTAAAGTCATATTATATGCTCAACAGTAGTTTCTGTTTGTTGCAGACCCTAAGTATTTTTTACAACTTTCATTCGCATTTTACAGAAAGGAAAGTTCAAGGTTGAATACTTTATCATCTGTAAAAGAGCAAGAAGTGATCAATAAGCTCAGACTCCTGACCTGGGCTGTCCTTTTGAAGCTACTAGTTCTGGAGGAGTTGGTGTATTCACAAGGCCAGGAGCCAGGAGCCAGCATTTAGTTTCCAGACATCATTGGTGACAAAACATATTGTAAAGTAGGTTCCTGAAAAATCTCTAGATGTGGAGAATAAGAGTTAGGAATGAACACTCATTTGTTCACTGATGTATTCATTCAGCTAACATCGAATTGAGTGGTTTCCATATACCAGGTGCTATGCTAAGATCTTGCTGTTACTCGTCCCCCTCCTCACCCAGTTAGAAACAGAACAAGACAAAGAAAGCTCCACTTCTTATATCATGCCACCTAAAAATATATTCCAGAGGTATTACAAATCTACCATGTAAAAATAAAATTATAACAATATAAGATGAAAAACTAGAGAAATAGTTATGGAACCTCAGAGTTATTGACAGGACTTAACTCTGCAAAAATCTAAATTTTCTGTGTTGGCAGAAGAGCCCTCAGATGAAGTAAAAAGTCAAAAAGAGAAAATAATTTTAGCATATGTGACAGAAAAGGGTTAAGAAACCTAATAACAACAACAACAAAGACTAAGAACCTTAAAACAGGATGGATAATGGATTTGATCAGGAAATTTACAAAAGAAATGTAGATGACCAGTAAATAAGTAAAAGTTGCTCAGCCTCATTCATCGAATCTAAGTGGAGATACCATTTTCCAGATTTTAAAAAGAGGGACAATAGCCATTGTTATCCAGTGATTCAGGATGAGGGAAAGTAGGCTTATACTCATACAAACTCATGGGTCCAAATGTGAGTTGCTGCAAAATTCTTAGAAAATAATCTGTCAAATTTTATTGAAATGTAAAATGTTCATAACCTTTGACCCAACAAGCTCAATTTTAGTTCTCTAATAAAAAATATAAGTCCCACTACTAACAGGTGCGTGCGTGCATGTACACACACACACAGACACACACACAAAAGAATATTTATTGCAGCACTATCAAGTGGCTAAGAATTGTGAACAACCTAAAGTTTGTTGTGAGGGAAATGGTTTAATAAAAAAATAAATTCATGCCATGGAATATTATGTAGCTATTTAAAAAGCAATTGGTTGAGTGATATGTTTCCATTAGGGAAAACAAAACAGAAGGCTAAAGAGCTGTTTATATGCAAGTGTGTGTATGTTTTTATGAGCATAAAGAAAGTGGTTTGAAGCTACCTACGTACACAGTTAATATTGGTTACTTTGAAAAGTAGGGTGTGAGGGAGGGGCGGAAGAGCTTTTTCTTTATAAACTTATGTATGGTTTGACTTTTTAAGACAAGCCTAAATTTTATAATCTAAAATTTTTTTAAAAAGAAAGAAAATGGAAAGGGAAGTGGCCAAAGAGACAGGAGAAGACCAGCAAGAAAACAGCATTTCGAGAGGCAAGTAGTCACCCATATCAAATACTGTTTAGGTATCAAGTAAGAAGAAGGAAGAAAAGCATTTGGTGTTTTTAGTGAGTACCCTTGGTGGGAATAGTCTTCATGAACTCATGGAGTCAGTAGTAGGCTATTGTTGTGGGCTAAGGGATAAGTGGAAGGGAAGGGAATAGAGAGAGTATGTAGATAACTCTTCCAAGTAGTCTGTGAAGGGGAGAAGGGAGAGGAGAGAGAATCCAGGGAGCTCTGCAGAGTTCGGCAAGATTCTTTTCTTTCTTTTAATAATGTTTCTTTTTTAAGATTGGAGAGACTTGTAGTCGTTGTCCCTGTGTATACATGTCACATTTGTGCATTTTACAGGCACAAGAGAATGCAGAGCAAGGAGACTGAAGGTTTTGGAGTTGAGCAGGATGAGTGATGGCCAGCTTCCCAGGATGAAGGAAAAGAAAGGGTGGAGGGAGTTTTAGACAGACGAAAGACGTTGTATTTGAGGTTCAAGATACAATGTCAAGCTCATGAGTAGTGAGTCTTAAAGTCTAGGTGTGACCCCTCCCTCTTTTGCTGCTGGTGTGGCCACTGTACCCTCCTGAGGATCTATAAACTGATTCAGAAATACAGGTCTCTTTTGGCCAGGCACAGTGGCTCATGCCTGTAAGCCCAGCACTTTGGGAGGCCAAGGCAGGGAGATCACGAGGTCAAGAGATCAAGACCATCCTGGCCAACATGGTAAAACCCCATCTGTACTAAAAATACAAAAATTAGCTGGGTGTAGTGGTGTGCGCCTATAGGAGTGTGAGGCAGGAGAATGCTTGAACCTGGGGGGACAGAGGTTGCAGTGAGCCGAGATCACACCACTGCACTCCAGCCTGGCAACAAAGCAAGACTCCATCTCAATAAATAAATAAATAAGTGAAATATTTATATAGGTTCGTTCTTACCAGTTTCTATGAGTGAAAGATGTTAAGTGTTTAACATGTATTAAGTGGTTAGTAATTAAGTGTTTAAAATTTTTATATTTGACTTGGAGTCACTACCAATCAAAAATAAATTATTAAGGGTTATTAAAATTTGGTATTCACAAATTTAAATCAATGTGTGCTACTAGATTTATTTTAATTCAGTATTTTATTCAGAAGTCTGGCAGACAGTTGGTGCTTGGCAATACTCATAAAGCACATGCACATAGTTATAAATTCCACAATTTTGATTCAGGACACTTCATCAGTGTATCATCAGTGTTGGCTTGAGTTGGTTATAATATTCAGTTGCTGCTATTCTTGCTTTTTAATTATAAATTACAATAAATTTAGTTTTATCATTATCAATTTAGTTTATTGTGTGTTATTTGGTTAACCTCACAGTGTTTGTTGGTACCTACTTGTATTAATAATGTTTTGTCTTATAGTGTTCTTATAACTAGACTTTTAAGATATGTATGTCTTGTGGTTCATAAGAGGATCATCCAATATCATTTTGCCAAAGTAGATGTGTACCTAACCCCCTTGCCATTTGCTTGTATGGTGACACACTTCATGGTGACATGTTTCCTGGGAAATTTTGCTATTTAAATAACTTACAACACACTGTAAAGGTAGAGGTAAGAAAATAACTGGATATTTTAATGTTTTTTGATGTTTTACAATATAAATTATGTTTATAGTAATATGTTTACTGCAACTTAATTATATTTTTGCCGAATTCTTTGTTACCATCAGGTTCACTACCCGCCTCCCACCCCCTGAATGTGGGAACAAGTGAGATAGGTGGAGGTCTTTTGCTTTGCTGTGGTGGATGTTGCTCAGAAAGTTTAAAAGCCATCCCTCTAGAGGAGTGCATAGGTGTGTGGAAAGGATGTGCTAAGCAGCTAACCAAAAGTGGAATAAGGGTAACTCATAGTCATGGCTTCAATGCCCGTGGACTGTGAGCTTGTTACTGATAAGATGTTAGGAGAGCAGGTGCTGATGTTGTGTTTTCACTTCTTGTTTAAGGATGTAAATGAAGACCCTGGCGAAGATGTGGCCCTCCTCTCTGTTAGTTTCGAGGACACTGAAGCCACCCAGGTGTACCCCAAGCTGTACTTGTCACCTCGAATTGAGCAGTAAGTGTCATTAACATTAGGTAGCCTGGTGCTACTTCTTGCTAACCAATATGTCTCATTCTTTCCTTTGCCACTCTTAAACTCTTAAATTTATTTCTCTTCATTGACTTTTGTTTCCTTAAAAGATTCATTGTATTAAGAAATTGGATTGCAGAGTAAATGCAGTTAGTACTTGCCACTACACTCTTTTGGTGAGTGTTACTATGCAGTTAGTGACATCAATATTGCTGTACCTTTGTTGAGAGAAGAATAGACAGGCTGAGTCCAAAACTGGGACTCCCTCCAGATGTTCCCTTGAGTATGAATGGTTGTAGCCTATGACGGGCTGCTAAACATCTGGCCCAGTTTCTTACATATTTGTAACTATTAGTGATATTTGTAAAACATAACTAGTCTCTTTAAAATATTTAGCAAAAACTTACTCAGAAGTTAGTAAAGCTAATGTTAAAAGTAGGTCGTTTAAAATGATAACCTGTTTTATTTTGCTGCTTTAAAACAGCTGTATATAATTTTACACAACATTCAGGCTACATGGCAGAAGTAGTTCAATATCGCATTTGTGTTCTAACCAAGTAACTTTATTCATCAGTAATGAATTTTATAAGGCCTGGATTCACAGAGTGCTTTTTGTGGGCTAAATGCTTTAGTAGCTTATTCCACTTCAAAGGAAGCTGAGGTTCATTGAAAATGGATTATAAGCAGATTTGGTTGGGAACTTCTGACAGGACAGATTTTTCATCAGCAAAGAGAGTTTTTACAGACTCTGATTGAAATGTATTATTAAACTTCTCTGTGAGTCATTTAGTCACAGTTGGCTGATTTCTGTCTGTGAGTAGATGTGGTCACTATCTAGCATTCTTAGTAAAAATACTGAGCCATTTTTACCCCTTCTGACTTTGGTTGCTCTAATTTGTGAATCATGGACACATGATCTTAAAAACTGATATCATACAGCTGTTTATACTCAAATACAGGAGCTTATGAACATCAGTAATCTATAGGCATTCTCTTGTTTGTGTATCTGACACAGCACCTAGAATAGGATTTTACAGTAGCAGGCACTTAATGAATGTTTAATTTTTGTTTTGAGACAGGGTCTCACTCTGTCGCCTAGGCTGGAGTGTAGCGGCCTGCTTATGGCTCACTGCAGCCTCAACCTCCTGAGCTCAAGTGATTATCCTACCTCACCCTCCCAAGTGGCTAAGATTCCAGGTGCCACCATGCATGGCTAATTTTTTTTATTTTTATTTTTATTTTTGTAGAGACAGGGTCTCGCTATGTTGCCCAGGCTGTCTCGAACTCCTGGGCTCAAGTGATTCTCCTGCCTTAGCCTCCCAAAGAATGTTTTATCTTTCTTTTTTTTTTTTTTTTTTGGACGGAATCTCTCTCTGTCCCCCAGACTGTGGTGCAGTGGTACAATCTTGGCTCACTGCAACCTCCACCTTCTGGGTTCAAGTGATTCTTGGGTTTTAGCCACCCAAGTAGCTGGAACTACAGGCACAAGCCACCACACTTGGCTAATTTCTTTTATTTTTAGTAGACACAGAGTTTTGCCATGTTAGCCCTGCTGGTCTCAAAATTCTGACTTCAGGTAATCCACCTGCCTCAGCCTCCCAAAGTACTGGGATTACAGGCATGAGCCACTGTGCCTGGCCCAAAGAATGTTTTATTATTTTTTTAAATGAAAATGCTGACCCATATTAGTAAGCGATCAATGGGTACCAGAGGCAGTAGAATGACGCGGCATAAGGCAAGGGCGTTGAGTCAAACAAATCTGGTTTAATCCTGGTTCCTGCCACTCACCAGCTGGCACAAAATATGACTTCTCTGAGCTTGTTACCCATTTTATAGTGTTGTTTTCAGGATTATATTAATACTGTTCATAAAGCATTAATCATAGTGCCTGGCACTATAGCAAACACTCAGCAAGTAGTAGCCTTGAATGATACTATTATTGATATAGTTCACAGGAGAAGAACAAGTGAGTGTTTAGCAGGGATGAGTTGGGGCAGAAAAGGAGAGGATGGGTAAATAAGGGAGCAAGTACTAATTCTAGCATAGCCACTCATTGTGTAACTAATGAGTTAAATTACAAAGGTGCTTTGGTGATGAGAAAAGAGTTAATGTAACAATTGCAAGATGTGGGTAATATGAATATATTAGTTAAGCTGCAGGCAATAATTTGCCAGCTCAGAAAAGCGTTTGTTCCAGCAGCTAGGTTGTTTTTCTTGGAAGTTACTACACCTAATTTGCAGATAAACTTGCTAATAAAATATTCTCACTCTAAAAATCTAAGACGTGTGGGAAATGATTGGGGAAGGGTATATTTTAAAAATAATTTTTCCTATCTCTGAAGTCCAGGTTTCTCATGTTTTTCCTCCCTCTTTATATTAAGAGCTCCCCACAGCATATCGTTCTAGATCATTTTTCTGTTACTTCCCCTCATATACTGTTTTCTTCAGCCAGACCTGAGCACTTGAAGTTTTTTTACATTGCCAGCACTCTCTTGCCTTTGCTAAAGCTCTTCCTTCCACATACAGGGCCTTTCCCTAACCCCCTCTTCCTGTTGAGATACTATACTTTTTCTAAGGCCTTATTCAGATGCCTCTCTACTAACCATTTTCCCTGAGGACGATTAGTCTAGCCTTCCCTGGAGCTCTCACTGAATTTATATTAATATTATAATCTATATTATAATTTACTCACCATAGTGTTAATTGTTGATATGGATTTTTAAAAATATTTTGCTGAATTGCAAGCTACTCATTGAGGTGAGGAACAAGTCTTCTTTAATGCCTTGCATAAATGCAATGCACAGTTATCGATTGCCTAATTGGCAGTCTTCTAGGTTAATAAGTAGTTCTCACCAAAATATTGGAAAATGCCTCACTGATAGGTCTTATACTTTTCCTGGTTGATACAAATTCACTTGGTAGAACTATATCTATAATACCAAAACAAAATACCAAACATTCTTACATCTTTAAGTAGAAGTTTTCAAAATGAGATTTTAGAGAAAGAGGAACATGAAAGAAGTAAACTTGGGGTATGATTTCTGTAAGGGCTTAGATATTTGCTAAAGTTATTAATACTTTTGGTTAATTCTTCCAGAGTTCATAGGAAGGCCATAGTCATGGGATAGGTTTTGAGAATGGACTGTGCTAAGCTCTCATTTGTTTTTTGTGTTTTATACTATCTTGTCAACTCTTCGCTATCCAAGCATTGATTATAGACTCAGATGTGGTGAGTCCTTTCAGGAGTCATGGGAAAAGCATCCCATGTGGTCCCGCCCAAAGCTGATGTCAGACTCTTGCCCTAGCTGAGGTTTGTAGTCTTTTTGGCTTCTGCTATGGCTCTTCTAGGAAGTCCCAAGCCCCATGCAGTACATTTGACAGGGAGTGGCTCAGGGGAGACCAACAGCCCCATCCACACTGGGTAAAAATTATCAAGAGAAGGCTTGCATTCCCACCACCTCCACCATGGGCATAGAAAGATATGGGCCTGGAAGGAGCCCCATTCCAGTCTGTCTCTCTGTTCCAGCTCGTCGGTGCAGTAGGCAAAGATATTATACTCACACTAATTAGTCCCAGCAATAGGAAAGGAAAAAGGCTACTCTTGGGTCTTGTTATCTTATGTAGGAGAAGATATCAATTTGTTATACCCTAAAAAGACTCCAAATTAGACATTCCTGACAATAGAGAACATCTGTCAGATTCATTGTATTCTAATGTATTCCCAAATGTATTCTAATTTGATGAAGCTCTGAAATGTGATTGCACTCTGAAGTCTGTTTGCCCAGGGTCCTGGAATAGTTGTCTGGTGTCTCTGGCAGCCCTGCCGCACATGACTGCTGCCCTTATGCTGCTTAGATGCATATTCTTCCCAGTCCCCCACTGTGCATTTCTATGGCTTGCAGAGTAAGTGTTTCTGAGAAGAACGTTTGTGTTCTTGCACAAGGGACATTTATGAAATAAACATATTTCTGGCCCTATACATTTGTTTTCCAAGGGAGCAAAACCAATCAGTTGAATTAGACACTAAGTTCTGTTCATTTAAAAAAAAAAAAAAGGCCTGGTGAGTTATACAAAAAAAAAAAAAAAAAAAAAAAGCTAGTAGTCAGTGATGCAAATTAAATTTTGGTTGAATATTAGAAAAGGGGAAAAAATAGTTTCTAAACCAGTTGCTTTTTTTTTCCTGGCAGAAAAGCTGTGAGTTTTAAGGTTACATCATCAGAGCTGGCGTGAAACATGCTCTACCTTTCCCTCTTCCCCAGACTGTTGGCAGTTGTAGTAGTGAAACCAAAGGTTATATGGGCATAGGAGTCTGCGTAGCACTCTTTTCCGAAAGGTGTGGGCCCTTTTCTTGGCTTGAGCCACTTTGTGGGAGTGGCTTGAAGACAACCAGCTTCCTCATTCCCTGCGCTGTTCCCACTTGGTGCATAAAAAGAGGACTTCAGCCCTGAGGCGGACCAGGTGGCATCTTTCACAAGTACAGAATTTGTTTTTAGAACTTTTTGTTAAGTTACATCTGCCTTGGAAATGAGTACTCAAAACTTACCAGCCCACAAACGCTCACTATTAGTGAGGCCTGTGTACCCGCAACATGCATGTTTGTTCTCTCAGGCAACAGAAACCCAATGAGAATTGACCACGTGTGAGGCCATTTACCGGGTGCTCCAGAGGCTGTCAGTATAAATGAAATGTGGCTCATTCCCTTAATTTCCTTATAGTAAGGGGTATAAGAACAAATATGGCAAGTTGCAGCTTGTGGTCTAATAGAAAAGGCATTTTAATACATGGCATCAGAAGTCCTCTGTTCCTTCACTTATTGGCTGGCAAGCTTGGCTTCAGTTAACCTTTTTGAGCTTCATTTCATCTTCTGTGAAGAGGAATAAATCTGTTTCAGTTTCATGTACTCCAAGTGGCGAGGTAGAAGAGAAAGGCCCTACTGTAGTGCTTGCCCATGGTTGATGCTTAGTTAGTGCTCCTTGAGAAAATATGTATTAAGTACTATAAGAGTTCAGGAGAGTGGGAGATCACATTTCCATTTGACTTGGTGGAGAGGGAGCTTTGGAAGATTATGGAAAGACTGGCTTTTCTAGAGGTTAAATATGCAATACTGTAACAATAACAGATATGTATTTGTTTAGTACTTTAAAATATTTAAACTGCTTTTTATTTTACCGTCCCAGCTGATCCTCATGATAGTATGTCTGTCATGTGTTTTATAATACAGCTTTTTTATTCTATCATTTGGAGTTTTTAAATCCTTCCATGTCTCTTTCACTGCTTCTACTTCATTTTTTCAACCCATTAAATTATGCTAAATTGTGCTTCCTGTGATTATATCTCTAGACCCTTTTGTGGCATTGCCTGTTGGTGGATGACCTACAGATCCCCATTTCTAATCTCAACGTTTCCCTCTGCTTACAGATCTGCTTTTTTAACCACTGGATAGGCATGTCTATCTGTGTGTTCGGTTGACATTTCAAATTCAAAGGGCCTAAAACCAAACTCATCATTACCCCAATAAGCTAATGTTTCTTCTTTACAGCCTATGTTTATTCATGACACTCTTGTCTTCTTGATGCCCAGGTGGTACATCTTAAAGGCATTGACCATACCTCATGCACCTCTTAGCCAGTCAGTTGTTTTGTACTAAAAACCCACTCTCCACAAGTCTCTGAGCCTTGTCATTCCTATGTCATTAACTAGTTCAGTCTTTCAGTTGCCATGGCTCCTGAGGGGCGCTTAATTTCTAGTTTCTTCCCATTTCTGTTTATCCATGTGGAACTGGCACTGTCTTCTGAAGTAAATTCCAGTCTTATAATGTCCTTGCTCAGAAGATTCAGTGCCTCTCTGTTGCCAAGTGAAGTAAGTGCACAGCTTTCCATCTGGCATTCAGAGTCCATATTACAGGTCCTGCTCACTTTTTCACCCCAGGCTGGACTCTATGTGTATCCTGTTGTCCAGTCAAACTGATAATTTTGTGATTTCCTGAACACACTTTGTGTTTTTTTCACCTCTATACCTTGCTCAGGCTATTCCTTAGACCAGAACAATTTAGTTACCTCCCTCTCAGTATCTGTCAAAGTTCTGTCCATGTTCTTGCATTTTCTCAATCACCACCTCCTCCATGGAACTTTTTCTGACCACCACTGCCTGCCTCCACAGTAGGACCACACTTTTCTCCTTCTGTGTATGTGCCTCCTTTGTCATATTGCCTCCCTGGACTCTAAACCCCATAAGGTTTGGGCTTCTTTTCCATCAGTTGAGGGATGGTGAGCCATAGCCCATCTTTGGCCAAGCTGCCCTCCCCAGGCCCCTGTGCAAGCTCAGCCACAGTCTCCATCAACAGGACTGGCTGGAGAGGCAGAAAGCTGTGACACTATGTGCATGTTAAGGCAGTGGGTTTTCACTGTCGTTTCTTGTTGCTGTGCTTTGTGGGTAGCCAGGAGGATAGTTTCCTTTATGGTCGCTTGTTTAGGTTTCTGATAGGTGGAACTCTATTTCATAAGCGTGGTTTATCAGCTAAATCCTGGAGGTGGAATATGACTTTGATCTCTTGTGACCTATGTGACCTAAAGTAGCCCTGTTGGCGTCTCCAGCCTCCCCTCCTCTACCTTTACCCCACTACATGCCTGGCAGCAAACATGGTCTGGTCTCTTGGAACATTTGGATAGCCTGGGATCTACAAGGGCTGGGATAAAGTGAAACTTGGATAAAGGACTTAGGGAAAGGGTGTGGGGAACTGAAAATTAAAATAATACTACTTAAAATTATGGGTAAGGATTTTAAGTTCAGATAAATAGGATCAAATACATTTTTTAAAACAATAAGCAATTTCAATATATTCAATATATTGGTATATGTGATTTTATTTACCACTAAATTTGATAACAGAATGGAAAATTTTCATTTTAGATGCTTAAAAGATTTTTAGAACAATTAGAAAAATTGTATAACTAGCACAGATAAATTTTAAAGAAAAAAATTCTTGCCTTAAAAAAAAAAAAAATCCACATCATTCATCTCAAAAAAGAGACCTTCCAGATCTCTTAGGCTGATTTCGTGTCAGGATTTAAGTAATAGGACTTAATAGTAAACAGGGTTTAATTTAGCCTTACTTGTGTTTACTTGAGTCACTGAGATAATCCTATAATAAATATTGTGCTCCTGGAGAGTTTTTTCTTTTCTCCTTTGATAAATATACGGTCCTGAGTCTGCTAAGAGAGCCAGCTATCAGGAGAAGATACGTGTTTGGTTTTGATAGAGAGAGCTGTCTTATCCTCTAGGGACTTGAGATGTTCGTTTTACTAGTCTGGGAGGAGGGCCAAAAGGGTTCTTCGTGACTTAGAATGGAATTCTGAAAAGTAAGTTCAGCAAGTTTTCATTAGTGAGTTTGGCCTTTTGTCTTGCCTAGGCCTCCCAAAAGATCAAGAGCTCAGCCTTTACTTTGAAATATTACAAAAAAGAACCAGAACAGAATTTAGTTGGGGGAGAAAATCAATCAGCCCTAAAATACCATATTTTTGGAAACATTCTGGTGTAGAACTCCCACCTCCCTAGCCACTTAAGTTAGTGATATCTCAGTGTTTTTATCTAGCTTCCTTTTTAGGCAGAAAATACACATTTAGAAAGAAGATGTATATAAATCTGTGATAACTCAAATCTCACTGGTATATGTTTCTTAAACTTGTTTGACCCTCAAGTTCTGTCTTAAATTTATTTTGAGTCTTGGGGAAGTTCTGTGCCTTATTTCTCTTAAATGCTATACTCCTCTCCATAGCATAATAATTAGTGTAAAGCTATAAGATATACTATATCTTAATTTAAAAAAATCAGGCCTAACACCTTTCTGCAAAACATCTCAAGGGTTTTGTGCAGATTTTTTTTTTCTGCCATGAAGATGAGAAATTCATGATTTCCAGTTTAACACTATTTCTTAACAGCAACGCTCTTCACACCGATCATTACTGTTTTATGCAGTTGCTGTTCATTTATATTTATTCACAAGTAGGGAAACATTCCTCAGTGGAAGGTCTGAGATGCAAAGTGGTAGTTAACAAAAACATTGAGCAAAGAAATCAGAAAGTGGAAGGCAAAATGCCCTCAGGAAGTCCCAGAACTGATGAAAGATATCAACCCTCAGATTGAGAAAGCATAATGAATCTCAAACAGGCCAAATAAAAAGAAATTGACACCTAGACATACCATAATAAACTGTAAAACACCAGAGATTAAAAGTATCCAAAGTTGACACATTATGTTTAAAGAAATAGCAGATTGATACAGACCTCTTTGAAAATCTAGTGAGAATCATAGACTTCACCCCAGAAAAATATGTAGGGATAAAAAGTTTAAATATAGTTTGGAGAATAGCACACCTTCCCCTAAAGCCAATTCATAAACCTCATTTAAGGATATATGTTCTACATTTCACTTCTGCATTTTTAATGTCTTCCATATTGTCTCAAACTAGAATAGTCACTCTGTCTTCATATCTAATATTTAAAGTGTAAATTATCATGTAACACTTCCTGTCTTCCCATTCCCCAAATCTCCGGTTCTCCCATGTTCTTTATTTTCATTAATGGCTTTACCCTCCTTCTAATGACCCTAGCCATGAAACCTAGGCACCCTACTTTTGACCTCTTGCTATTGCTTCCCATATCTAATCAAATGCCAGTTAATTTTGCTTGCACGTCATCTTTCACGTTCATCCCCTCACCCTTGGCCCAGCCTGTTTCAAGCCTCTAGGTATCTTATTCTTTGCTAGATTAATCTTAATAAAACAGAACTTGATCCATGTCACTTCCTTGGGAATTCTTCTTAATTTAGGGGAAGTGTAACTATGTTTAAAATTTTTATTCAGACAGGTGTGGCGGCTCACGCCTGTAATTCCAGCACTTTGGGAGGCCAGGGACAGCAGATCATGAGGTCAAGAGATTGAGAACATCCTGGCCTACATGGTGAAACCCCGTCTCTGCTAAAAATACAGAAATTAGCTGGGCGTGATGGTGCATGTTTGTAGTCCCAGCTACTCAGAAGGCTGAGGCAGGAGAATTGC
This sequence comes from Sapajus apella, assembly GCF_009761245.1. Lineage (NCBI taxonomy): Eukaryota > Metazoa > Chordata > Mammalia > Primates > Cebidae > Sapajus > Sapajus apella. The sequence continues at coordinate 1,811,395 of NW_022436984.1, forward strand.
TTGGACCTGGGAGGCAGAGGTTTCATTGAGCCGAGATTGCCCCACTGCACTCCAGCCTGGCGACAGAGCGGGACTCCATCTCAAAAAAAAAAAAAAAAAAAAAAAATCAACACCTAGCGTTTTGTAGCAAGAGAACTCTAGATTATCCAGTTAGCCATATTTCTAGATGTCTTTCTGAATTGTGTTTTGATGATTCCAGTTTTCTACAAGGATTCACTAATTGACTGGGATTGCAGATATGATCTCAAAGACATTCTAGAGATATTCTAGCTGTGTAGCTGTTGAAACACTTCCCTGTTTTTCTTTACTTCTCATGGTTTTATAACAAACTTCTATCCTTTGAGATAACTTACCTGAGCTACTGACATCTCTCAACAGGACTATTGACTGGTCTCCCTGCATTTCCTTTTTCCCCACTTCAGTCTAATTGCCACATTACAGACAGAGTGACCTTCTTAAAACACAGATCTGAGCTATCATTCTCTTTTAAAAACAGAGTTTATGACTTTTCCTCGCAAATGATCACTCATCAGCTTTATCCAACTCAGTGCTTTTCCTGTATCTCTCAGGCATATTATTTTTTTTTCCTACCTATATGTCTTCTGTCATCAAGTCCTAGCATTTATTTCTTTGTACTGTCTTAAAGTCTGAACTCTTAAGTCTTTAATTCCTCCTATGCTGTTGTTGTTCCAGTGACTTTCCCCTTCAATCCTTTATGTCAAACACTTCATGGAAGTAGAAACCAATGTATAAAAAAGGTAGCTTCAGGTTATAAAACAGATGGTTATCAACACTCTGAGACCATTATTCCAATATCTTCCAAGTATAAGGACCTTTTCTTAATGTCAAAACCTTTTATATGGGGATGGGAGACAGGCTTGACTGCAGAGGCAGCACAAGGCAGTTTTTTTTAGAATGGGGAATTATTCTCTGCTGTCACGGTGAATATACAACTCTACACATTTGTCAAAACCCATAGAAATGTATATCACAAAGAGTGAATTTTACTATGGGTAAAAAATAAATTTCAAAAACATTTCATAGATTTTTAGAGTTAGAAGTAATACTTTTAGCATTTCATATTAATAAATGAATTCAAAATGCCTTTTAAATATACATGTATTTTTTAATCACAACAGTATGAGTATATATTTGAAAGATGAATACATATATGCACATATTATGTATGTGCTGTGCATATGTGAGCATATATACACTTGTGACACGTGTGTATAAATGATATATGTAGTTACGTATGTGTGTATACATATATGTATGCATTGTCTTAGTTTGGCCTGCCATAACAAAATACCATAGCCTGGATAGCTTAAATGGTAGAATTTTATTTCTCACAATGTCGTTGCTAAAAAGTTCTAGATCAGCTAGGCGTGGTGGCTCACACGTGTAATCCAAGCACTTGGGAGGCCAAAGCAGGCAGATCATGAGGTCAGGAGTTCAAGAAAAGCCTGGCCAACATGGTGAAACCCCATCTCTACTAAAAATACAAAAATTAGTCAGGCATGGTGGCACGTGCCTGTAATCCCAGCTACTGGGAGGCTGAGTCAGGAGAATCGCTTGAAACCCGAAGACAGAGGTTGCAATGAGCCAGGATTGCACTGCACTCCAGCCTGGGCAACAAGAGTGAAACTCTGTCTCAAAAAAAATAAAAATAAAAAAGTTCCAGATCAAGATGCTAGTATATTTATTTGATGTCTGGTGATGACCCTCTTCCTAGCTTGCAAATGGCCACTTTCTTGCTGTATCCTCATACAGTAGAGTGGAAGCCTCACTCATACCTCTTTCACTGAAGAAAAATGAGCCTTTCACTCATATCTCTTCTTTTTCCTATAAAAGTACTAATCCCATCATGGGGACTCTACTCTCATGACCTTATCTAAACCTAATTACCTTCCAAAGGCCCCACCTCCTAGTACTATCACATTGGGGGTTAGGACTTCAATATGTGAATTTGGGGGGTGCAAACATTCAGTTCATAACATATACCCATATGTATATGTGTGTAACACACACACAGAGCATTTATTCAGTCTTCAAATAATGCTTGGTGTGTAATAGTTCAGTAAACTTGTTCTGGCAACCTTAAAGCCCCAAGATGCCATGAAGCCAACAGATTGGGAACATTTGTTATAAAGGATGTGTAATAAATGGTCATTTTTCTAAGAATTCTATTGTTCATATATTGATATTTGCTTAAGTAAGAGCACACTTTTAACTTTTTTCTTGCTCTAATAGCTAACATACTTATGATGTTAGAAGCAGTTTTTACCCCTTTTATAACAGAATGAGAAATTCATGAACATCTCTCCTATTCTGTTGCCTCCCCACCACACATAAACACTTAGGTTTCCTAATTTAGTTCATGGTGGGGACAGAAGAAGGAATCGGCTCTAGAGTATTGAAACCAACACTTTGGAGCTTTCCTGTTATATTAGGACCGTGAACTCTTTAAGCTCATGTTGTTCAGAGCACTGGTTCTTCCACGGTCCCTGGCTCTCAGATTTTCCACAATTTTCTCATATCAGTATGTTTCTGTGTAGACAATGATCAATGAATTGGTCTGTTGTATTAATCAAGTATCATTTACTTAGTTTTCAGGGCAGAATATTGATGTGGATGGGGAGTATGTCAGGTCGGTTTTTAAAATAAAGTTGTTCTACTTCATCTTTCCTGTAAAAGGTATATGTTATATTATGTCCACAGCATGGTTTCAAAGGGTAATTATTTAGTATCTAAAGTAATGATATGGTTCTTGATTACAAGTTTGGTGTAAGTAGGTAGTGACTAAGGCTCTTAATGTGTAAAATTCATATATAAAGTGGAACTCTTTACACTGTTGTTGTTGGAGGAAAGGCCTAACATCAATGTTTTCAGATTTTACTGTGTGAGGTTTTATTAAAGAGCATATAATTTGATGCTGGTATGTCTGATTGGAGTCCCATAATATAAGGACTAATGATCATATTGGAGTTTTTCTAGACTTGTTAAAATTCAGACACGCTGTCTTTCACTGGGAACACTAATGACTTAATTAATGGGGAAGCCTTAAGTTTAAAACAAAACAAATGATGGGTTAACATAATATTGTAAACAGGACCATAACAGGGAATGAACCTCCTGTCTGTGAACATTATCTTTTATAGACAGCTTTAACAAAATAGAGGTCATTTTGGAAAAAGCCTGAAATCTACCTTGGCAAATTTCAGCTGAACCAAACCATTAATTTGAAGAAGTTATACATATCAGTGGAAAATTTACTTTACTGACAACCTTTTTTTTTCCTAAATGCAAAGAACTTTCCCTCTCACTTTTTAATCCCTCCCTTCCCTACTCCACCCCAATCTTTAAAAAGTATGATGTCAGATTGAGTTGCTTTGTGCCAAGTTTTTATCCTGGAACAGATTTTTATAGCCATGTTTCTCTGAGAAAAGGAGTTTATGACCAAATGGTGATAACACTTCCATGTTTTCATTTCCTCCTCTGACCTAGTACTTTTTTCCTAACTTTAACTTTGTCAGAGCTTAGCACAACCAATTTAACGTGTTTTAAAGCTAAAGAAAATTATTTTGAGAGCTTTTAAGGATTCATTAACTATAATATCATCATATATTATTCCTTGAAAAAAACAGATTACGGAGCATGATATTTTAAAATTTTTAGATTTTTGTGTTCATTCAGTATGAAAACCCTTCAGAATGTTTGTGTGTAGATAGATATTTTGGTGATTGATCTTTATTATTTCCACTCTGTTAGAGTTGTTCACCAGTGACTGTTCATTTACTTTTTTCAAACTCTTTCTTAAAAGTCTAGATAGATTTGGCCCTGTAATTTAATGTTAAGAGTGAAAATGGTGGCAGCAACTGAAATGGTTGTCAGTAGGGAAACAACCTAATTGTCCGTTGACAGATGAATGGGTAAAGAAATAAATATATATATCACAATGAACTAGTATTCAGCCTTAATAAAGGAAATGTGGATGAACCTGGAAGACATTATGCTAAGTGAAATAAGCTAGACATAGAAAGAAAAATACTGCACGATCTCACTTATATGTGGAATCTAAACAAAATGTCAAATACATAGAAACAGAGAGTACAACAGTGGTTACCGGGGCAGGGAAGAAGTAGGAAATAGGGAGAAGTAGGTCAGAGAATACAAACTTGCAGTTATACAGGATGAATAAATGTAGAGATGGGATATACAGCATGAGGACTATAGTTCATAATGTTATATTGTGTACTGAAAATTTGCTAAGAGAGTGGATTTTAGGTGCTTTTACCCACACAAACACAAAAGTAACTGTGGAAGGTGATAAATATATTGTTTTACTATAGTAATCATTTTACGATGTATATGTTTATCAAAAACATCATGTTGTATACCTTAAATATATACAATTAAAATGAAAAATCTAAACGTCTAAGCCATAGTGACTATTTCTATAGGAAAATCTATGTATGTGGATGTGGGTACGGATGCTGGATACTACTAATGGCTAATACCAATGAACACTCATGTCACATGTGTTAAGCGCACTATTCCTGTTTGCTCATTCAGTTCTCACAACAACCCTATGAGGTTGTTTGCCACTATTGCCCCCATTTTATAGATGACAAAACAGTCATAAATTTGCCTGAGTCACATATCTAGCAAGTGGTGGTGCCACCATTTGAATCTAAGCAGTTTGACTCTGACAGAATTAACAGTAGAGGTCAAAGGGAAGACCTATTGATGATGTTTTAATTGGGGGAAAGGGGGGTGAATCTAGGCATTTTAATGAGAAAATTAGAATTACTTGTTTTAAAAACTTGTTTAATTAGTATTACTTGTTTTAAAAAATTAAAGTGATTAGCTTGGAAGAAATTTACTAGATATTTACAAAGTTATTAACGACATATGCTCTTTTCAATGGAACCTCCATTCTACATTCCGGTGGAATGAATGTTATTGTTTGCAGGACTGCTGAACATTTGGTAGTTGTCTGAAGTACTATGCTGTAATCTGTCTTATCTACCACATGGATTCTCAACTTCAGCACTATTGACTATTTTGGACTAGATAATTCTTCTTTGTTGAGGGGCTCTCCTATTCACTGAGGGATGTTTAGCAGCATCTCTGGCCTCTACACACTATCTTGGTTAGAATTCTTGTCTACTTCCCACCCTCATCATACTTTAAAGTTTTTTCATGTGCATATTCAGCATTTTCTGCATTAGATCATTTATGTCCCTGATAGAAGATCGAAATTGCCAATTCTTAGTCTCATTTCATTTAAAAATACAAATTATAAACCTAAAATAATTGGTACAGGATTCATATCCAAAATAAAGAACTCTTTAAAATTAAGAAAATGGCAAAGAATCTGATAGAAAGTGAGCAAAAAACCATGAACATGTTTCACAGACAAGGAAATATGAGTGGTGAATAAAGTATGAAAAGATGTATCATCAGTGAGGCCACCATAAAATGCTGAGTGGCTGGAACTATTGAGTGACTGTGGTTGTTGCTCAGTCTCTTGGATCTTAAGGCCAAACTGGGCTTTTGTTCAGAACTGGAGGCCTAGGGGGTCTTCAGCCTCCTAGTGAATCCGTTCTAATCCTGACTTGGATCTTAATCTGTAAAACTCTCATGTATAACATTTTCAGCTATTTCTAGGAATTAAAAAAAAAAAAAAACAAAAACAAAACTAACATGGGACTTTTCAGTTCAGTTCAGATTTAAAGGTGTTCAGGGCCCCTGAAGGGAGTACTGGAATTAAGGAAGTTTTCTGAATACAGGAGATGGTCCTAAACCTGAAATTAGACTAGGAGCAGAACAGAGTAGGGTCTGGAGGATCTGCCTGTCCCCGACCTAAAATTCAGCAGCCTTTCTGGAGATCTGTCATGATGGATTTTTGCACTTAATGACTGCCCTCTATATAATCACTAACTACTGGCATGTAAGTCAGAAAATCTAGGTTAGTTGCAGAGTGAAAAGGAGGCCTGCGTAGTTCCTGACTTTGGGCCACAAGGTTCTGAACTCTAAGGTTACAGTAGGCACCATGATAGGTTTACTCTCCCAAGCCCAAGAATGGAGCCTCTGTTCATACTGTGCTGTCCTGTCTTAGAAAGTCAAGTTGCTTCCTTCTTCATTTTGACAACTCATTTTTAATGTTCTTTTACATCGTTTGCTTAAGTTCACATCTTTGTGATAGAACTCCCCCCCCAACTTTATTTTTTGTTTTAAAGAAGAAAGGACAAGTAACAAGAAATACATTTAAAATTTTATAATTTTTCCGTTTAGAAAATTATTTCAATAATAGGACACATGTCTCAACGTGGATGTTATACTCATTTTGTTTTGTGATTTGGTCCAGTGCAGTCTAGGACATTTGGCATCCATGGTTCTTGCCTGCTGGATGAATGACCCCTCAGGGATTGAGACTGCTTAATATACCTCCTTACATTTCATACACCCCCTAATGGGGTTTTATCACCCCAATTGAAAAAGAAGGTAGCACCTTCTTTTGCTTTGAGTTCCAGACTGTAAACTGAACACCTTGTTCAAGGTTGAAAATCTTATTTCTGTTCTTTGAAAAGATTTCTAAGAATACCAGAAATATTTTACTCTTATTCTGTGGTTGTCTGGCCCATTACTTTCAGATCAAGATCTCATCTCTTGGAATACTGGGTACTGCAAAAACAGTATCGCGTCGCTCAGTCTGGCACACTTGAGGTTTGGCTCTTCCGTTCCCTGGTCCCTTCCCTGATACAATGCCCTTTGAATGGGCTCCACAGAGGCATGTGCTTTGGTGCCACAATAAGGTTACCAGGACTGTTTACTAAGCTTACTCATTTTTTCAAGTGCGGGCAGCCCCCCACTAATAAGTTACGTTCCAAATTGTGTGTGTAGGATGTTTATTTGGACTCTGGAACGTGTTTTGCCATGGAAACCATTTAGTACATAGTTGGGTTACCAAGGAAACTAGAAGTACTGAAGGAGTCCATCAAGCCATAGTGCCTGCCACATGCATAACCACATTTGGGGGAACAGAACCAAACCCTTTTTCTTTCTTTTTTGTAGCTGTCAGTTGGGCCACTTGCCTTGTTGGAGGATGGGCCAGGAGCTAGTGGTGATCCAGCCACAGCAGATTGGACCTGCTCAGTTCACCCAGTATATATACCAGGAGGCCCAAAAAGTTCACCCAGTATATATACCAGCAGGCCCAGAAAGTCAAGTGAGATCTTCTCTCTGTAACATAGACGTGGAGGGCAAACAACAGCTGCGCAGTCACTCACTTCTGGATTATTACCTGGAACAGCACTAAGCAATTTTCCCTCCTGGCTTATGATCCCAGTCCACATCCCAGAGCCAGGAGAGCTGGAGCCAGAGTGAGCACAGTGCACACGAAGTGCTTGCTTTTGTTCCTCGTGTTTTCAAATGTCCTTGCAATAAATGATCATCTAAGTAGTCTGGACCCAGTGTCATGCAGGAAAAGCCGACCAACCCAAAGTGGGTGTGGGGCCTGTCCACAAAAGTTTATGGTCCCATGATTTAAGTTCTTTATTAATAACAAGGTATTTTCCTGTTATATAATGTCACTCATCACAGTTAAGAGAGAATGCTAAGCCCATTGTACTGTTCCAAAGACAAGGAATGGAAATGGTAATGGCAATTATTATTGTAGTGTTTTGATTGTATTTTTTAAATATAATCTTATTCTTTTAATTTCTTTAATTTTGACCCTTTTAAGGGAATTAAGAGGCCAGAAGGCAGTGTTCTAATCAGATTTGTGGGTAAGATGGTTATCGATAGTAGTTAATGATGGATGAAGTGCACCGAGGATCTTTAATGATGCTTATGATTTTTGATTTTCCTCTGTAGGTTCTAAAGTAAATATATATGAGGTCTTGTGCCTGTTTATAACCAGCACTGCCCTGTTCCCTTGGTATAATGGATTGTATTCTACACACTGAGTGCTGGGTATGAAGACTCAGCTCCTCGGTGTTACTTCCTTGGAACCTTGACTTGGCGTCCTAATCAGAGTGATGGCTTTCATTGTCCCGTCGTGTCATCACCCTTTGGGACTTCCTTAGTTTAGTCTTTTATTTCCTAACTTTATATGTTTGCATAATCACAGCGATCTAACTTTACATTTATATTGTGCTTTCTACTTTACAAGGCACATTATCTTTGTAAGCTAGATAGGACAGGCATTGTCATCTCAGTTTACCAGAGTTAAAATGAATACTCAGACATCTTAAAGGACTTGACAAACTCTCACATCCACTTCCAGCAGATCTGGAGGTAGAACACAGGGTTTCCAGGGCCCAGTTTTCCTATGCTCTTTCCACCGTATCACTTCTGTCCGGTTGCCACTTCCTTTAGCTCTGCTTATTCTTTGACAGGTGGTTGTTAGCTGTCTTTGGATTTTTACTCAGTGCTGAACTTCTCTACTAGGGAAGTAGCCGTCCCTCTCTGGCTCTTTAGTCAGTGTACCTGGCACTTTGGCCCTAGCATGTACCTCTCACTTCAGCAAATTGGCATCTTGGGACAATCTCCTGCCGTAGTGTATTTATTTGTGAATTGGTACCTTTGCATATTTTATAAAGTAAATTAATGCCCCTAGGTATTCATCTTGGTGGCTAATAATCATATTTTATTTTATATAGTATCTTTTCTTCATAAGTATATATTATCTTCCATTATATAGGAGAGGCTAACTGGTTAAATTACTTGTCTCAAATCTTAACTCTAACAGCAGAAGAAGGGAGAAGGAGACTAATTTCTTTGAGGAGCTTATGTGAACCAGACACCGTACTAGATGCTTTACATATGGAATCTCATTTCATCCTTACCAAGACACTGTGGAGTAGGTGATGTTTTACATTTTAGAAGTAAAGGAACTCTAGTTCAGACAAGCTTAGTCTGTCTGTAGTTTGCACAAACTACCCTGCAAGTGAAAAGGAGAGGAAATATTACAATCTAGCCTTCTCTGATTCCAAGTCTCACGTTCTGTCTGCTGTCCCACATGGCTTCCTCTTGCCCTTTGCAGGGTATCTTACAGTAACAAAGAAAAAAATGCCTTGGGTACCTGGTGATACAGTGGGGAGGGGGAAAGTTGGAGTACTGCCATCTCCTTTTTCTGACAACAGCCAGAAAGGAGAGAATTTACTCCCATGTCTTTCTTCTAAAGATCATGGAATGGTTGACACATGTTCTGATAGAAGTTTGAACTTGTAACTAAGTGGAACTAGGATAAACTAAATGGGGCATTCTGTAAGTATTTTAGTGGCTCTTGAAGGAGGACCAGTTCATAGACATCAACCTCTCCCAAGCAGTTAGAAAGCTGCTTGGGAAGAGCTGTGCTTCTTTCTTGGAAAGACAGTGAGAGCAGGGAAGAGCACCAGCCAGTGAAGTCAGGAGTTCTGTGTTCTGGCCCTGGTTTCTCCTTCTCACTCTAGCCAAGTGACCGGAGGCTGGTAAGTCACCTCCCTTCATTGGGTTCCTCCACTTGTAAAACATGAGAAGTGAACTGGATGACCCTCCCAGCAACTGCAGTTTCATTCCCTATCTTTAAAGAAATGTATTTATTAAAAAAATTTTAAAAAACACACAATGTGAGAATGATGAAAAGCTTCTCACTACTCAATGTCCTTGCCAATGATAGTTTGATAGGGAACCTAGAGTAATAGCTCCCTCAGCTCTGACTCTTAAGGAAATTAAGGGGTCAGAAGGCGGTGTTCTAATCAGATTTGTGGGTCAGATGGTTATCGATAGTAGCTAATGATGGGTGAAGTGCACTGAGGATCTTTAATGATACTTATGATTTTTGACTTTACTCTGTAGATTCTAAAGTAAACATATATGAGGTTTTTAATTTCTCAGACACTACACATGCAGCTCTCTTTGCTGACTCAAGATGACTTGTACTACCTGCTTTATACCTACACGCTCCAGCCAGACCAGCTCCTCTTGAGCCATTGAGTACCCAGGAAAAAAGAACAAACGAGGCTGGGTGCGGTGGCTTATGCGGGTAATCCCAGCACTTTGGGAGGCTGAGACAGGTGGATCACCTGAGGTCAGGAGTTCAAGAGCAGCCTGACCAACATGATGAAACCCCGTCTCTACTAAAAAACACAAAAAACTGGCTGGGTATGGTGGCAGGCACCTGTACTCCCAGCTGCCCAGAAGGCTAACGCCGGAGAATCGCTTGAGATCAACCAGGAGGCAGAGGTTGCAGTGAGCTGAGATCACACCATTGCACTCCAGCCTGGGTGACAAGAGCAAAACTCCATCTTAAAAAAAAGAAAAGGAAAAAGGCATCCTTTCCTCTCTACAGCTAAATTTTTCTGCAATAATTCTTCAATAGTGAGTTAAAACTAATTACTAATACTTATAAACATGAGAATAACTATAAATTAGAGCAAGATAGTCAGAAATAGTTTGATAATATTTGATCCCTTTCTTAACATTAAAATTTTTATTATTTGCTACTTATTTATCTCTGGGTTGGGGAGGGATAATACTGGGAGAAATGCCTGATGTAGGCGGTGGGGGGATGGAGACAGCAAACCACCATGGCATGCGTGTACCTGTGCAACAGTCCTGCAGGATGTCAGGATGTGCACATATACCCCAGAGCTTAAAGTACAATAAAAAAAAAAAAGAATAAAAAATAAATTTAAAAGTCAAAAAAAAAAAAGAAAAGAAAATTCAGTTCAAATCTTTTCTTGGCAAGGAGAGTTTCCAGGTCTTTCTTGAGACAACAGACCCCTTTTGGTATCTGTAGTCTTTGCCTTCACACACAGATTTTCCCCACTTTTCGCGAGCATTGACACCTCACCAGAGGGTGGGCAGGTTTGCATGGGGTGATGACTGAATCATTTACATGGCACTATGAATAAGCGATAAACCTAGTCTTGCCGGGGGCTGTTTTTATTTCAAAGAATGATTTAAATCTGTCATGTTAGAATATGTAAGGATAAACTCTGCATGGGGATGCTTTCCTGAGGCCTTTAAGCTGTAACAGTCTGTCTATAGCACCACTTCTCTGTTCTCTAAAGAGCCACATCTGAAATTTAGCAATCCATCTCTTCACGGTTTCAAACTCTTGCCTTAAACAATTGAGAGTGAAGAGCCATGTGCCTCTTAAGAGCTTTGACCACAGCCCCTCTGCCCTGGGCCTCCCAGAATTTCCACACTAGATGCAACAGGGCTGTAGAGTTTTCAGGGCCATTGCTACCTCTGGCAGCTTCTCAGCTCTTGCTGGTGGCCTCAATACCAGCTTTGGTTTCTCTCTAGGCCAACCCTTTCCCAGGGATGAGTTCCTTCAACTTCAAGGGATCTTTCTCCTCCTCCAAGTCTAGCCGCAGCCTTTTTTGGGTTTGGCACAGGGAGGGGAAATTGCAGGAGCTGATGATGGGAAGCAGGAGCTGGGATTCTTCACAGGTTTACTGTGAAGGTGTCTGGGGTCAGGAAAGGGCACAGGAGATGAACTGGAGAGCGACCCGGATGAATGAGGCTGCTTACCCACTCTGAAATCATGTTACTATACCAACAGAAATACTGGTATTTTGGTTTATAAAAATGGACAATACCTGAATACCAAAGCCAATATTGTAGTCACTAGTAAATTTATCTTGCTGAGTTAAGGAAGGGAAGGCTTCACAGAAGAGATGTGATTTGAACTGAGTCTTAAAGGATGATCATCATCTGCTAGGCATTGAGCCCTAAGTACAGATACCATTCATTTGGCTGGTGATTATACTAGGGGTTTTATATAAAGTTTATATACTATTTCTTGCCAATGGTTCAGTCATTCATTTAGTTGGGGGCTGGGAGGTAGGCAGATGATTCTTCTGTTCTGCAAAGCCATCGTCTTCATTCAGCTATGTCTCTCGTATCCCTATTTGTCTTTGTAATAAAACCCTGTGGTAATCACTTGAGCAGTTTTGTGTGTTATTCTTGATGAATAACACTTTGATACATTAACACCTCATAGCATTTCACTTGGAGTTGTTTTTTTTCTCCCGCATGACTTTAGCATTTAAGAATGCAAAGACGTATTAGGATTTCGGATCCTGTTCCTTGAATATTCCTCCTTACAGAGGCTTATTCATAAATGACTTACTTTTGCTTATATATTTTACTTAATAGGCATTAAATTGGTCCATTGTTTGCCACATCTGTTTTCTAAGCTGCTAGTTGGTGTATTTGAAAATACAAAATGTATAACAACCACTTTTGCTATCTAAAGGCTTTTCTTCTTCCTTATTTTGTTCATATATATATAGATTTCTTGAACATTGCATTTTTGAAACATTTTCTCAATTCAACTTGTCTTTGGTCAAAACTTTGGAATCGGTGGTCTAAATCTTAGCCTCTTAAATTGCTGTTTAATAGAAACTGTGGTACATTACACTTGGTATTGCTGTCTTTGAGACCTCTAAATCTTTGTTGAATGTGTCAAATCAGAATTTTGCTATTTTATTAGCTGGCTTCCTGGAACCCCAAAGCAGTGCTTCTCAAGAATGTTGTCAGTGGACCACCTGCATTGGCCTTGGGAACTTGTTAACAGGGTAGGCTCCTTGAACCCATGCCAGACCTACCAAATCAGAATTTTAGGGGCTCAGAAATCTGCATTTTCACCAGCTTCATAGGTAGTTGAGCACACACTAAACTTTAAGAAGGTTTGTCTTGAAGTTAGCTAAGTACTTATTTATTTAGGAGTTACTACCTAATTTTCTCCAGGATATGCACGATTGAATTTTTGGCCTTTGTGCAGTCTATCTTTGATTTGAATTCTGTAAATAATACCCTTAGGGGAAAGAGTAGGGTCACATTTTTCTTAGTATTTAGCAGAGTTGCAAAGAAAGTTAGACTCCAGCAATATTAGCAAAGCCCAAGTCACTATGCCTGCTTCTGCCTATTGTATGTGGCTCTTTGGAGTTACACAAGGACAACAGGCTGACATGTAATGCTTGGAAATCACCTTCCTGGGTCATAGATCACTACCAAGTACATTAGACATTAGCATATAGCTCTCCTAAGCTCTGGAGCCTTATAATAATAGTAATTAACATAATGATACTTTGTGCTTCTCAAGTGTCTTAAAACTGAAGACCTTAAAGTGCCAGATTAAACAAAGTAGGCAACACCTTGGCAAGAGAGGTCAGTGTTAAGTTCCTCATTTTATGAATTCAAAACCTGAAGCTGAAAATGGAAGTTTAGCTTAGACACTTCTTTTGGATAATGACACATTCAATTTGGAGAAACAGGAATATTTCAAAGGAAACATTTATGATGTTAGGGGAACAGGGGAGTGGTAATGGTAAGGTGGTTGCTATTTTGGCATTGCAGGTATATCCTGAGTGAAAACAGCCGTATTTGGTTACTTTAATTAATACCTTTAATAAGTAGAGGTGTTTAGCTGGAAAATATCATAATTCTTACATTTCTGTATATGAAATCTTATAGTCCCTCTGGCACCTTCATTTGCCTTTCCTTTCCCTTCTTTACATATTTTTTAAATCATTCAGAGACTCAGAGAATGTTCAAAACAACAGCAAACTTCTAGCTAGAAGAGGCCTTAAAAATCATATAGTCAGGCCCTTTTGTTTTACAGGACAAGATACTTGAGAATAGAAAAGGTTAAGTAAAAGATTTGCCCAAAATGGCTCAGAAAATGTGGGTATAGGAGATATGCCAACAGTGGAACTATTAACAGAGTTCTTATATTTGTGTTCTTTCTGTCTTTTCTTAAACAAGTATATATTATACGAATACACTTTATAGTTGAGAATCAGTCGAAGTCTTTCACAGACCCTGTTTTAGTTATCAACATTTTTCCCTACTTTTCTTTCTTTTATATTATTTTTTCAAATTAAACTTTCAACCCTACAGTATTTCCATGCTATTCCTACCTTTTAAATTTTCTTTCATTTGCTTTATCTGTATTCTGCCCATATCTCTCTTCTGTCTCTTTTGCTTCTGTAAACTAATACCTTTGCAACCTAAGTACCTTAACATTATAGAAAAATAAAATTGAAGTTTTTAAAAATCTTGAAGGTCAACATCTTAGAAAAGGCAGGCTAAATTAAAAGATAAAGAGATAAGCACTTGGAGACTTCTGGAATATTTGAGTTCTTTTAAAAAACTACTGAAACAGCTGTAGAAGTAGATAGTTATTTATTATCACAATCTTTACCCTCCGTTTGCTCAGCTGCAAGTATATGTTTAACTAGCACAACTCAAATGGATGATTTATGGTGGCTTTTGGCTTACAAATAAAATGAAGAACAGTTCTTAAGGCACCAGATTAAGAATTTGCAGAGAAAAAGATAGGAAATTTATTCATTTATTCAATAAATAATTGATCGATAGGGGTCGTCTCTTTGTGGAATGCACTGTATTTTAATGCAAGCAGATGAGAATCCTGATGATTTATGCAGTACTGTTCCTCATCTTCATACTAAGATGACTGAGCTAAAAGTGCTGAGGTGATGAATGTAAAAGTGCTTAGGAAAAATGGAAAAGGCTATACAAAAGCCTTGTGTTAATGATTTCTTACTCAGAGCAGCTCAGTTCTATAAATATTTGTTGGGAATCTAAAAACAAATATTTGTGTGCTGAGGGCCAGGTGCCAGAGATAACAAGCTATAAGGAGCAAAGTAGAGACAATGAGAAAAAACAATTTTCTTTCCTTCGGGGAAGAAAAGTAGGATGGAAACCCTATGCCGCACAGTTCCCCATACCAGCCACCAGATGGGGCTGTCAGGAACAGGCAGCTCAGTTGCTGTTTCAGAGGGCTTCCTTTTGGATTGCAGGAGGTGGAAGTTAGTAGGAAGTGTGAAATTAGTTATTGCATATATGGATAATTTATAACATGAGATACCTACATTTTAGGAAAAATATTTACCTCTATTCTCTAGATCACCTCCTCTGTCTGAGGAAAAACAGAGTAACTTGATTAGATTTGTTAATAAAATAATGCTTGTTATTAGTATTGCTTTTTTTCCCAATGCTTGCAAATTTATTTTTGGGGTGAGAACAGTTATATTTTTCTGAGTATGTGTGCCCAGAGTTAAGAGTGTTAGTGTGAGGAAGGTTATTTTGTTTTTCTCTGCTTGTAAGCTTATCTTTCTAGTTAATTTCCCCTCCTCCTACAAGATTCATGGCAAATGTCACCTCCTCTCTGAAACATTTTTTGGCTGTTAATAATGCCCCTTTTTGTATTTCTACATGGCTGTCTGTGCTCAATAATAATTGGTATGATACTGAATTTTCTACCAGACAGTTAATAATGCCCGTTTTTGTATTCCTACATGGCGGTCTGTGCTCAATAATAATTGTTATGATACTGAATTTAAATTAATTTTTCTGCCTTCCTCTGCTACTAATAGGGAGATTCTTGAGACCATGTACTATTTATATATTATTTGTATTTCTATACCCACTGCTGACTACAAAGCCTGGTAGGTATTAGTCACAGAATAAACAAGTTATAAATACTTGTAAATTATAGTTTTTCAAAGTCTATTTAAAGAATACTAAATTATTAATAGTTCCTGAGCAGTTGTCCCCATCATTATAAATAAGCTATCAGGAGTTATCCTACAAAATAATTGATTTCAGAAGACTTTTAGAAAGGAATATTTACCTTAAGGGAGAAAAGATTATAGGATTAATTGCAAAGACCGTAAAAGGCTTATTTTATCTTACAATAGGGTCTACTCTCAATGAAGCAGATGTATGGAATTTTAAGACTTATTTGGAATTTTAATTTTGTGACTTATTTACATTTTTTAATTGGTTGAATTGAAAAAAAGTTGCCTTTTTCCTTAAATAGTCTAGGGACATCTTTGAGCAGAAGGCCAAGTTTGATTCTATATTAGAAATTTTTAAATGGAACTTAATGGGAATATATGATTCACCATTCAATTTTATTGATAGAAGTCTGTTTCATAGCCAACTTTTCTGTAAAGTGAACCGCATATTTCTCTTTAGAAAACAAATGTATTGGTCTATAATTTTTAGACTTCCGTGAGAATGAAAGTAGGATGCTCTTTTATTTACAGAAAACTGTAAGATTTTTTTCCTTATGAAAATAATATCCCACTATTTCCCTGTGTGTGGAAAATTTCTTTGTCTCTGATCTTGACTAGGAAAGTGTTTCCTGGGCAACTTAGAAAACCAAAGAAAAGTATTTCACTTTGGGAGGCCTAGGTGGGTGGATCATAAGGTCAGGAGATCGAGACAATCCTGGCTAACATGGTGAAACCTACCTCTACTAAAAATGCAAAAAATTAGCCAGGCATGGTGGCATGCACCTGTAATCCCAGCTACTTGGGAGGCTGAGGCAGGAGAATCACTTGACCCCAGGAGGCGGAGGTTGCATTGAGCCGAGATTGAGCCTTGCACTCCAGCCTGGGCAACAGAGTGAGACTCTGTCTCAAAAAAAAAAGAAAAGGATTTCATTATCTTCAGCAAACAAGTGTCTACTATAGGAAGATCAGATTATTTGCCCTGGAAAAACCCCACTTATCCAAAGGTGAGACTCCTAGCAACACCCTGGAAAAGGGCCTTGATCCCTGGACTGAAAGAAAGGGAGTCTGAAGAGCCAAAGACCCCATTTTTTAAAATGCAGTCAGCCATTTTGTTTTATACTGCCCTGGCAAACCTAGCTTATTTTTACACCCACAGCGTATATGAAACAACAGATTTAAGGCAGGCAGTCTGCTGTGGATAAACAGGCTTTGATAGCAGCAAAAATAGACAGCTACGACAAAGTCAAATAGAAAATATATTAACTGATAATCCCAATGATGGCCACATATCATCAATCAAGTTTGGACCCAAATGTATTAATCTTATTCAGCAAGTTATTATTATTTTGAGACAGAGTTTCTCTGGAGTGCAGTGGCACAATCTCAGCTCACTGCAACCTCCGACTCCCTGGTTCAAGCAATTCTCCTGCCTCAGCCTCCCGAGTAGCTGGGATTACAGGCAAACCCCACCACACCCAGCTAATTTTTGTATTTTTAGTAGAGGCAGGGTTTCATCATGTTGGCTGGGATGGTCTCGATCTCCTGACCTTGTGATCTGCCGGCTTTGGCCTCCCAAAGTCCTGGGATTACAGGCGTGAGCCACTGTGCTTGGCCAGCAAATTATTTAAGGACCTGATCTGTGGGGTCAGGCAGGCCTGGGTTCATTCTTTATTTATTTATTCTTTTTTTTGAGACAGAGTTTCGCTCTTGTTACCCAGGCTGGAGTGCAATGGCGCGATCTTGGCTCACCGCAACCTCCGCCTCCTGGGTTGAAGCAATTCTCCTGCCTTAGCCTCCCAAGTAGCTGGGACTACAGGCATGCGCCACCATGCCCAGCTAATTTTTTTTTTTTTTTTTTTTGTATTTTTAGTAGAGACGGGGTTTCACCATGTTGACTAGTATGGTCTCCATCTCCTGACCTCGTGATCCACCCTCCTCCACCTCCCAAAGTGCTGGGATTATAGGTGTGAGCCACTGCGCCCAGCCGGCCTGGGTTCTAATCTCTGATATCTCACCTACTAATGATATAATCATAAGTAATTATCCAACCATTCAAGCTGAGCTTTTCTTCTGTGTGTCAGAAATAACATGACAACTATTTAAAAAACAAACTGGAACGATATGATATCGATCACAAATGTAATAAAAAGTTAACAGCATTTCTATTTAAATTGATCAGAACACTTAAAATCCCAATAGGTAAAAGAGCAATGTCATTCAGTTTACAGAGGAAGAAATAAAACAACTAATGAACATAGAACAATGTTCACACTTACCTAATGATCAAAACATTTAAAAATAAAAACAACAAAATAGTTACATCAGGTTTAAATCAGCAAAATAGTAAAGCTATACCAATAAACTCTAAATGAAGAAGCTCACATAGGGAGAAAAGGCAGATTCCAAAGGAAAAACAAAAATGACCACTTGAATAACTTCATCAACACAAGAAAGTTAAAAAGTACTGAAATACACATCAGTGTAGTAATCAGGTAGCTCCTCAGTTTATGCCTCATGGCGGCCCTAAAACTACTAGCGGGAAAAATGGCTTCCAAGTGGGACTATCTGCCACCATTCTAGATTTCGGGGCCAGTGTGAGCTCCTTGGAATGCTCATCTGTTAGGACTGGCAATATCCATGCTTGAATTTGTATTCTCCATTTCTTGGATGATTCTGCTCTTTGTCTCTTTCATTGTTTGGAAGTCCAATTCTTTCTTTCATCATTATAATAAGGTCACGTAATATAGCTTGAGACTTCTACTATACTTATTGATCTTACTTGCCTAATACAGCTTTTGCCTGCATTATTGTTTTTTATTGCATGATTTACACTTGAATTTTTATGTAGCAATTGTGGGAGGTTTTCTAAATTGAAAAGAGATTTGAAGTTGGCAGAGTAGGACATTTTTTTTTCATTCTCATTAATGCCTTTGTCCTTTTTCTCTCTGTCTGAAGTTATCACTGGTGGTTTAAGCTGTCTGGCGTTGATTCTGCTTTAGTGCATGTCTGGAAATTTTACTGGTGTGGAAAGCATTTTTTGGAACTTTAATATCATCAAGTTCTCTTTCACTTAAATGGCTAAAGGATAAATCATCTTATCTCAAATTCCTGCATTCTGAGGGAATCCATTTATTTCAATTTCAGGAGTTTCTGTTTGTTTCTAAAGAACTAATGTAATATGTCATTATTCATTCATTCAACCAACATTTATTTGAGTGCCTATCACACGTCAGACACAGGACTGACACTTTTTGAGTCAGGGTAGGAGGTTATGGAATAAGGTTGAAGACGTCCAACATTCAAAAAGAGTAGAGTGTACTGATAGAGTCAGGCACAGAAGTAACTAACTCGGAGTGTGATGAATTCTGTAATAGAGGTGTGCACATAGAACCATAGGAGCCCAGCAGAAAGAGCTGTGAGCTCTGTCTGCTGTGAAGGAAGAATAAAAGTTTTCTAGGAGATAAAGGAAAGGTTGGGCATTCCAGACAGAGGGACATGTGAACTAGGCATGCAAGAGTGTGCTTAGCATTTTTAGGGCACTGTGAGTAGACCAATATGGATGTTTAAAAAATTGCTGGAATTGGCCAGGAGTGGTGGCTGACACTTGCAATTCCAGCACTTTGGGAGGCCGAGGTGGGCGGATCACCTGAGATCAGGAGTTCGAGACCAGCCTGTCAATGTAGCAAAACCCCACCTCTACTAAAAATACAAAAATTAGCTGGGTGTGGTGGCATGCAAGTTTAATCCCAGCTACTCAAGAGGCTGAGGCAGGAGAATTGCTTGAACCCAGGAGGCAGAGGTTGCAGTGAGCCAAGATCGCACCACTGCACTCCAGCCTGGGTGACAGAGCGAAACACCATCTCAAAAAAAAAAAAAAAAAAAAAAAAAATTGCCAGAATTTAGTTAGGTAAAAGGCAATAATCTAGAAAGGTTTCACATCCTCAGAGAAACCCAGAAAATCATTGGGTGTTTGTTTGTTTGAAGAAACAGAGTCTCACTCTGTCACTCAGTCTAGAGGGCAGTGGGCCAATCATAGCTCACTGAAACCACAAACTCCTGGGCTCAAGTGATCCTCCTGCCTCAGCCTTCCAAGTAGCTGGGACTACAGGCATGCATCACCATGGCATGGCTAAGTATTTTTATTTTTACAGAGATGAGGCCTCACTATGTTGCTCAGGCTAGTCTTGAACTCCTGGCCTCAGAGGATCCTCCCACCTCAGCCTCCCAGAAACCTGGGATTCCAGGCATGGGCCACTGTGCCTGGCCATGATTGATTTTTAGTATGTTCTGTTTAGCTGGGCCTGTGCATGGAGCTTAGCATATGATTATGTGATAGCTAATCTCTCTTGGATCCCTCAGACACCTATCCAGGTATATAATTTCTCTTATCATACATTGTGTTGAGAACATTTTCTTCTCTTCAGTCAGCCACAGCGTTAGGCTGCAGAGGCAGTAATTTAAGGGAGCCTCCAGAAGTGCACGTATGCACAATCACCACCCACACATTCACATACTTATGCAGTGTACACGATTACACAAATATGCCTTTTTTTGTATTATCTTTCATTATTCCTAATAAAAAGTTGAACCCATGAGTGGTACTTTCTAAATATTTGTACTTTCTAAATATTTGCTGGGTTTTTTTTTTTTTTTTTTCCAGCATTAGCACCTAGCATGTGCAAATACTGCATACACATGGATCTAGAAAACTGAATTAAATGAACATGGAAAGGAACATATAAATCTTTTAAAAAATAAATAAAAGAGTAGGTAGGTGGGATGAAATAGTGAGTGTGGGCAATGAGCAAAGGATGCAGTCTGGTAGACGGTGGATGCATGGCAGAGTTTGGAAAGTACAGAAATGTGTACTCTGCATAAGAGTTGTCAGAAAGTACATGAAAGATTTCTACTGTTTATTCTTTTAAAAAATATTTGGCATCATGTAGTCAAATTTTCTGGAGACTACTGCAGAGTTAAACCAGGAGGTGAGGTTCTCTGTGAGTTTATTAATGATTAATCATGATGGTCCCAGGTTTCCCAATTGTGCAGGGCCAGCTTTCCAACAGATTTCCCTTTACAGGAAAGATGCATAACTGGGAAATTGCTTAAACCAGCCAGACGTCTTCAGGGAATTATGGGTAGGCAGTTTTCTTTTTAAGTGGCTTATAAAGCATTTGAAGAATGCCATTGTGCAGCAGAGAGCACATGCCCAACCATTGCCTTTCTTTGGGAAGTTGGCACATTCTCATTTTGAGTCGCCTATACCTCTGGGCTTCACTGTGGCTCCTGGGATTCCTGGGGTGCTCCAGGACTCTAGGTGCTGGGGTCGACCAGTGATTCACTCAGAATTTGAACCCATTTCCAGTCTAATGACTCCAGGACCTGGGAGTGGGGATGGAACTAAGAATTGTGTTGGGAGTAGGTAGAATGTAGAAATTAGAGATAGGCCTTCAAGGAAATTCCAATTTGCTCTCCCATTTTCAGAGTCTCTGGTTTGGCTGAAACTCTCAAAGTGTGTCAAAGACCCTTCTTCATTTTTTTCTGAAACTGCTTAGAACCCAGACTCTTCCACTTCCCAAGCAAGGGTTAGCCAGAGCTGTCCAGCAGACCTGTCCAGCATCTTACCCCGAAATCCCTTGGGCAGTGCTGAGGCCCTGCATTCCTAGTACAAAAGGGAGCACAAGTGGGTGAGTGTGTCCTTTTTTGGCACTTGTTGCCCTCTACTTTGCTCTTTTGTGGTCAAAAAGTCTTGCACAGCAGTTACTTAATGCCATGCTGGCCCAGCTGCAGCTAATTTAATCACTCATCTGTTGAGTGAGGTACTATTTCCATTTTGCAGTTGGGGTAAACTGAGGACTGAGATCTTTAATTATTTTATTTAGCCCCAGAAATGTATTCTGATAGATATAGGACGAAACATTTGGACATCTCTTTGCTTGCTTTCCATATGAAACATAGTTCACTATATTATATACTGCTTCCTGTACCCTAAATTAAGTATAAATTTACCTTTTAACTACTGCAACCATCTCTTCAAACCAATTACTAATTCCTAGAACAAATACTAGTGATTTCAAATGAAACCTTTTAAATTGATGGTCAAGTGGCGAGGAGTTGTGATTAATTAAATAAAAATTATTTTGAAACTTAAAATACCATATTTTATGTTGTTTTAATGCTCCTTCCAGTGGGTGTTTAGGCCCAGGTAAAGAGTCCATCACTGGGCCCTGAAGTGCATGCCTCACACCTGGGCAGTAAAGACAAAGGACACCTGAAATGTCCACGGCTTTCTGTAGGATGCTTCAAGAAACCAGAACTTAAGTAAAGGTTAAAGTAGACTCCAAAGTCAGACAGACCTGGATTTGAATCCAGCCTCCGACACTGAGTAGCGGGGTATTCTCTTAGCCTTTTTTTTTTTTTTTTTTTTTTTGTCATCATCTACCCAGGCATGAGGATAGTATCTACTTCACAGTTGTGAGGATTGAGTTAAAACATGTGTAATGAGACTAGTGTCTGGCATATACTACTCTGTGGAGTCAGCGCCCAGTGAAGATAGCTCTTCTTAGCTCGGCCGACCCTACACCGGGCTTCTTCCTAAGTGCTGTTGTGCACATTACCTCGTTTCATTCCCCTATCCACCAGCCAGGTGATCCTCTTCCTTGCACAGCTAGAGCAGTGTTAGTTGAACATTTGAATTTTTAAGCATCTTGACTGAATATGACACTGCATTGGTGACATTTTGATAGCTGTCACTGCATGGTTTAGTTCCAGCATCTTTCAGCACATTCAGAAGCATCAACCTTTACATGTTGGGGCTTCTCCAACAGCAATTATAGCCACAAGTGGAGAAAAGCTATACATGTTCTCATAAAATATCATCGAGATTTCTGTCATAGGCCCCTAGTGACAAAGACATGTTTAACTGCTAGATGTCAGCTTTTTTTCCCCTTTCAGATAAAATTAAACTGTAGAGTTACCATTTAATCCACAAGTGTAAGAATAAATTGGTTTTTCAGTCCCAATTCTGTAGAAAATCAAAACTGGTACCAAATATCTTTATTTATAAACATTTTTATTGTGGGTGTAGACAGATATCTGTGTGTAGACAGAATGAGGTGCCCCTCCCAAAAAAAGACGGTGGTGTCATCTTTTGTGGCCAGCGTGGTGAAATCCTCACTCTCCCCAGATCCTTCCCAGCCGGCAGCCACTCTGCTTCCCCCATGACCTTCTTCTGAGTGTGAGCTCTGGGTGCTAGTGCTTCTTCCAGCCAACTCAGCAGGTGGGCCAGGATCAGCTTGAGAATTAGTTTTCTTAACAGCCCCAACTGGCCACTCTCAAAATAATTCTGTTAAATGTGACCTCTCATGTTATGTGGAGTAAGTCAGTAGCTGGCTATTGGGGAGACTTTAGAGACCCAGAGAGCTGCATGCCTAAGGGGAGAAAAAGAACATTTTTCTGGTCTTGAGGCAGGTCACGGAAAATGTACACATGGTGCTGGGGATAAAGGTCTAGGAAAGAAGCAAAAGGCAGTCACCCGTGCCAGATATTTAACAAAATGCCAGAGTTAGACATGAATGTCATAAGAATAATGAAAAGCTGAGAGCACTGGGCCTTAGAAAGAGGAAAGGGAGTAAATCAGATGATAGAGCAAGAGAAGTTGTGAACCCAGCCAGAAAGAAAAGAGTGAGGCAGTCTGTCCCCATCCTAACACAATGTACTCCTAAGGGTGAGACTTGCGTAAGATCGGCTGGGCTGATGGAGCTGGGTCAGAGGCCTCAGAATTGGACTCACATGGCCCAAGACTCTAATGTAAGGTGATCCAGCACCATGGAGATGAGAATTGAGGCCATCCACTCCTTGTGGCTGTTTCTTTCAGGGCACTGCCTATTACAAATTGCTAGATCATTTTCATTTGGCTTCATCTCTCGGCCCACTGCTATGCACCTCTACTCAGTTGGGGAGATAGCAACTAACAGGCGGTACTGAAAACGGAAGATGAATTTTCTCATGGAGTTCTCGTCTTAGAAACTCCTAGACTGGGTGACAGATTGCAAAAGTCACATCTGGCACCAGAAAACAGACTCCTTCAACTTGTTGCACTTCATATGTTGATACCAAGGATCATAGGGATGGAAGACAGTGGTAATCCCCGTGAACGGGTGGGGTCTGGTCACTTCCATGCGGTCAATAAAATACAGTGTTGATGGAAACCAGCGCAGGTGGAACAGGGCAGTTCTGTTTGTGCAATTGGTATTTGCTCTTCTTCCCTTCAGCGTGGTTTTTGTTGTGTCAAACACAACCGAGTGAGAGTTGCCCCTCCATCCCCGCGTGGAGTTAGAGGAGTGCATACCGGCCTCGAATAGGTCTCTTTCTGGGCCACTCTGTGGGCTGTCTGAGCAGTGGACACTCTGTGGACTGTCTGAGCAGTGGAAGCCTAAATATAAACCCCGGGCACATAAGGACACACGCAGGCCGCAGAGCCTGTCAAGGGCTCTGTCATGTTCCGAATGAACAGATGTTTATCCCACAACAATTTTTTTTTTTTTTTTTGCTTCTTGGAGTTTGTCCAATGCATTAAAAAAAAAAAACCTAAACTGTTTACACTAATTATTCCCTTTTGCTGCCTTTGCTTGTTTTGTTTTGCTCTTTTCTTTTTCCCATACATTAAGAGCTACTCGTGTGAGGAAATTCTGCCCAGCTGCTTTCTGGAACAGATACTTCCATAGCTTAAACCAGGAACCCTTTGTTCTTGGATCTGAGTGGAGCTCAGATTGCCTTGTCACATGTATCTTGGCGCTTCTTCCCTGAAGTTTATAGGCTTTTTAAAATCCATTTCCTTTTTACCCCAAAGATAATCAGCTTCCATAACTTTTCTTCAAGTAAATAACTCCAGATCCCTTCATGGCTTCAGATTTTCTTGTATGCTTCAGTCAGGATTTTATTCAGCAGTCATTTATTAAGCACATTCTTAAGTTTGGTGAGTACCATACCACTGTACTAGGTATCAAAAGAGAAATTAAACCCTTTCCTCTTTTATTGGTTTGTTCATGTTTTCACTTATTTTTTCATTTCCTTTATTCAAGAAGTATTTGTTTAGCTCCTGCTGTGTACCAGGTACAGCTCTGGGTGCAGAGGAATCAGTGATAAGCAAAAACAGACATCGTCTTTGCCTTCAAGGAATTGCCAGTATACTGCGGGAGAAAGACGTAAAGAATTAATTGCAATTCAGGGTGATACATGCTATAATAGTAGGGTGTTCAAGCTTCTTTGAGGAATGGGAAGGTGTAATTGGCTCTGCCTCAGGCATCAAAAATAACTCCAAAGAATACTGGACACACGAGAGTATGCTACACAGACAGAATGGAATATACAGAGGTGAGGATGTATAAAGTATGGTTGGAAAATGGTCATTGGTTCGGGGGGGTGCTTGATAACAGAATGCAAAAACAGCGGATACAAGAGATGAAGCTGGAAAAGTAAGTTGAGTAGACAAATTGTTAAGGTCTTTTTGCATGCCAAGTTTAAAAATCAAGAGTGTCTTAGAGAAAATGGTTGTGGGGAGGGGTACTGAAGCTTTTTTTTCCCTCTGCCTCCTGGGTTCAGGGGATTCTCCTGCCTCAGCCTCCCAAGTAGCTGGGATTACAGGCATGTGCTACCACACTCAGCTAATTTTTGTATTTTTAGTAGAGAGGGGGTTCCACCATGTTGGCCAGACTGATCTTGAACTCCAGGCCTCAAAGCGATCTACCACCTCAGCCTCCCATAATGCTGTGATTACAGGCATGAGCCACTGCAACCAGCCACACTGAAGGCTCTCAAGCAGAGAAAATGCTTCAGGGGTAAATTGTGTTTGTTCAAAATTCATATGTTGAAGCCTTAACCCCTAGTACCTCAAAATATAACTGTATTTGGAGATAAAGCCTATAGGAGGTAATTAAATTAGAATGAGGTCATCAGAATGGGCCCTAACCCAATAAGACCAGTATCCTTATAATAAGAGGAAATTAGGACATGAATACACACAGAGGGAAGACACAGGAGGAAGACAGTCATCTACAAACCGAGCAGGCCTCAAGAGAATCCAACCCTGCTAACCCCTTAGACTTCCAGCCTCTAGAATTGTGAGAAAAATCAATTTCTGTTGTTGAAGCCACCCAGTCTGTAGTACTTTGTTATGGCAGCCCTAGGAGGTGAATACTCTGAGGTGTATTAAGTTTTGTAAAGATAACTAGAGTCCGTGGAGGATGCTGGCTTGGAGAGAAGAGTAATTTGAAGTAGGAGGAGCTGCAATAGAATAATGTTGCGGAGGTCTAGGTCATGATACTAAGGTTGAGTGACCAAAAACTACTCTAGTGAGTTATCCTATTAACCAAAATAGTGAATACCATAGGAAGGACACATTTTGAGGGAGTGGAGGGAGGGGTGAATGCCAAACTAGTAAATCTGGATTTGGACCACTTCACTTTGATATGTGCCAAAAGAAAGTTCAAAATGAACTTTCTTTGATTGGGTTCAGCAGCTAGAGATTCGAGAGTGGAAGGAGAGTGAGGGGGGATATTTTTCCCCAGCTTCCTCCCTTCTTTGCACTGGCATGGCTGTGGTTGCAGTCTTCTACCTATGGGCACAACTCCATTAGTAGGCCCGCTCCTGGTAACCCAGTTATCTTTGGTTTGAGCCCAATCATAAGTAATGCCTTTCCTTTGTTGCCAGCCCTAGGGTGCTTCTGTGTCTCTTTTTAATTTCCCTTACCCTGTTTACAATCTCGTAACAAATGCCTTCATCAGACTTGCTTCTGTCTCCCCTTTCAGTGTGCCGTCTGTTTCTTGCCATAACCCTGATGAGTTTTAAATGCCCACTGGACATCCAGGGGGAAATATCCAAGAGGCAGTTAGAAATTTAGGATTAGGGACTTGGAAAGAGGTTGAGACTGGATATAGCTTTACATAGTATTAACATGTTAGTGGGCATGGAAACCATGAGCTGCCGATAATATAATGTGAAAAGAGAAAAAGGTTCTTGGTTGGAATGCTGGAGAAGATAAACTTTTCAGGAATTGACAGTTTTCTGCAGCTAATAGAATCTCACTTAGGCATATGTTCTTCATTCTGATTATGTGAATAATTCCATATGAATAATTCAGACTGAATACTTGTCACTAGTTATATAGGCACTGAAGTTTGCCTTTGTTTTCAAGAAGGGACTTAATAGTCAATGAGTCGTGAAACAATTTTGGAGAAAATATGTAAGTAGGAATAATCAAGGAAAACATTTTTAAGCATCCTTAAGGGTTTCATAAATGTATTTATTTCTAAGTCTGTATTTAATAACAGGTTATTTTTAAATAGCGCAGTTTGCGCTGGGCGCGGTGGCTCACAGCTGTGTTCCCAGCACTTTGGGCGACCAAGGAGAGCGGATCACCTGAGGTCAGGAGTTTCAGACCAGCCTGACCAACATGGGGAAACCCTGTCTCTACTAAAAATGGAAAAATTAGCTGGGCGTTGTGGTGGGTGCCTGTAATTGCAGCTACTAGGGAGGCTGAGGCAGGAGAATTGCTTGAACCAGGGAGGCAGAAGTTGCAGTGAGCTGAGATTGCGACACTGCACTCCAGCCTGGGCGACAGAGCGAGACTCCGTCTCAAATAAATAAATAAGGCCGTTTGCTATGTCTGGTAGGCAACACTTTGATGGCTAAGATTTGGTTACTTTATATATTCTAAAATAGTTAGCCTATATTACCTATAAAATTGAGAGAATCGTGATGTTCAAATGCTGTTTTACCTGCACTGTCTCATTTAATCTGTATTTCTACTTCTATAAGGTGAGATCTGTTAATATCTTCCTCACAACTATGAAGAGAGGCTTAGAGCAGTTAATAATTTTCTCAGGCCCACACAGTTAGTAAATGTTGGAGCCAAGTTCTGTTACTTATCTGAATAAGTGAGAGTTTTCACTAATACCTGAAAAGGCTTTGATGGACCTCATCCAACAGCTTTTTGTTACAGAGGAACTCAAGGAGCCCAGTGGAAAGCACTTCCAACTACAAGGTGTTCCCGTGGTCTAGACTTAGAAGCTACCTTTTGTAAAGGTCCACCAGCACACAGTGGAACCATTTTATTATAAAGGGCCAGAATTCCCTGTGTAGAATGCATAAAATATATTCTTTCTACTCTTTGGCTAGTATAAAAGTTATATTCTTTGGCCAACTGGAATGATTCAGCCATGATCTGAATTTCTTGGAAGGCTGTTTCTCATAGGCTCACGAAGTGTAATCAGAGTACATTTGGCACTTTGGAAAGCCGTGGCCTGCGTCTTCTGGAGGTCTGTGTGTGGCATGGTGTGGCATCATAGGAGCTTGCCTGGTCTGCTTTGTATGGCTGTGATCACTGCGTGGCTATGAACTTTTTCCTTTCATTTATGCCAAATTCTCCTGCCTTTTGAGGTTTGAAAGGCAAGGGGCATATAAAAAGGAAATGGTTATGGCCCAAAGTCCTTTATTACTTTTTTGTCCAATGCATTGTTGACAGCAGTTTACTTATCATTCTTAGAGGGCCAAAACCTTCATTCTGATCAAGTTTCTAATCTTTGAAACTTCTATTTTAAATGGATTTGAAAGCCCTGCCTAAAAGTAGAAAGATTTCAAGTCAGACTTGAAAACATCAGGAAAATTAATTAGTGTCTTCACAGTTTTTTTCCCTTCATGCTTCATCTGGGCACAGATCCAGTAACTTCCACAAAGAGCAGGATAGTTAGTCTCACCCCTGGTCCCTACTCAGTTAATTCAATGCAACTTCCAGAAAGATGGCAACACTGTAGGTAAGGATTGAGACCTACTACTTACTCCCTCATTGGCCACCTGTGCCCTCTTCTCCTGTGATCAGCATCTGAGCAAGCTGATGAAAGACATAGCTTAGCTCCAATATGTGTTATCCCACTACTCATGTTAAAGACGTGGTTAACTGTATTTCATTATGGGCTTATTTAAAACTTTACTTCTTTCAAACTCCATTAAGGATTTTAGGTCAGTTTTAAGAAGAGCTCTTCTGAACCACATCACGGAGGTTTATTTCAAGCTGTGGTAACAAAGTAAGCCTGAAACATACTACTTTAATTATTGTTGTAGATGTCTTTGGTTAAGAGGAAAAAAAATCACTTTTATTTTTAAAGATATTTTTATTTTACTCTAGCATCAATTTTGGTGGCAATGTTTAGTCATTCTGGAAGATAATTTAACAATATGTGTTAAAAACCTTTAATACTTATATACCTATTGCTCTAGGATTTCAGTATATTATTGTAATTCTAACCTGGATGGAGTGTTTTTACCTAACAAGCATTTTTTCACCTATTTTTATGTTCTTTGTGACCTCTTAAAAGAGACAATATAAATATCGAGGCCACGTGGGGTAGCTCATACCTGTAATCCCAGTACCTTTGGCAGCCTGAGGTGGGAGGATCACTTGAGCCCAGGAGTATGAGACCAGCGTAGGGAACATAACAAGACTTCTCTGTACTAAAACAAACAAACAAGCAAAAACAATAGGTGAGCATGGTGGGCGTGCCTGTAGTCCTTGAGAGGCTGAGACAGGAGGATCAGTTGAGTCCAGGAGGTAAAGGCTGCAGTGAACTGTGATTGCACAAATGTACTCCAGCTTTGGTGACAAAGCAAGACTGTCTCAAAAAAAAAAAAAAAAAATGTCCAGTAATAAGGAATTAGATAAGTATATTACAGTATAGCAGCATAACAGAATCCTGTTCATTGTTAAAAAAACAGGGCCAGGCGCAGTGGCTCACGCCTGTAATCCCAGCACTTTGGGAGGCCAAGGCGGGTGGATCACGAGGTCAAGAGATCGAGACCATTCTGGTCAACATGGTGAAACCCCCTCTCTACTAAAAAATACAAAAAATTAGCTGGGTATGGTGGCGCGTGCCTGTAATCCCAGCTACTGAGGAGGCTGAGGCAGGAGAATTGCCTGAACCCAGGAGGCGGAGGTTGCGGTGAGCCGAGATCGCGCCATTGCACTCCAGCTTGGGTAACAAGAGCGAAACTCCGTCTCAAAAAAAAAAAAACAAAAACAAAAACAAAAAACCATGCCTGGGAACATATTTATAGTACAGGGCATTCCAAAAGTCCCAGCACAGTTTTAAGCTTTAATTACTTCAGAAATATAAATGCTTTAAACTTTCAAAAAACATTTATTTGAAAGTTTATTTAAATTTCTTTAATACTTATTTCAGTTCATGGATTTTGGATAATGAATTTTAATTTTAGTTAACATTTGTCAGAGATTAAAAGAAAAAATTAAAATTTATGTTTGAAATTTTATAAATAACGTATTTTATAATCTTAGTCACAAAATTCATAAAATAAAAGATAAGTGAAGGTGATAATTTATTAAAACAGACTTTAAAAATAATATTTACAGCTTGATTCTGGTCATATAAATAATATATAAATGCATGTGTTGGAATTTAAAAAGGGAATCTATATATCCAAATTAATAGTAGTTTTCTCTGGAGTGGTATGATTATGTATTAATTTTTCTCTTTGCTTTCTCTATTTTTCAAGTTTTCTACAATGAATGTCTAGTAATTTCTATTTAGAAAAATGTCATTTAAATACTTTAAAGAATAGAGCCAATATTTTGACTTACTCTGAGTCAAAGTATCACACTTAGTGTATATAAAAAGCTAGGAATATTAACTCCATCTACCAATTGCCATTAAAGTAATTACTTTAGCTATGAATACTGAAAGTAAAGAACAATTAAATATAAGAAATATTTCCTCCTAAAATAGCTAAAAGCTATGCGTCTTATCTTTATGTTTGATTGATAGTATCACATTTTTAAGAAGTTATTTCTAGATGTTTATGAACTATAAGAGAACCATATAAAGGGAATAGCTGTAAAGGGGGATGAGAGGGCTTTTGTTATTATTATTTTGTATTGTGTCATTCTAAGAGATTAAACAAAGATTCATGAATAGAAGCTAGAGTGAAAAAGAATTTAACTTTACAAGAAGTTTCTTTCTCCTTACATCTTATAACATTTTTTAGAGTGGAGAAAAATCGTATAGGATAAAAGGATTACAGGTTTTTTTAAAAATATTTTTTAAGTAAAGAACACAATATAAAAGGGTATATGATGCAGAGAACATTTCCTCCAACCCCAGTCCCCTCATCTTCCTGCTCCCCTTCACAAAGGCAGTCAGTTACCTATGTGTGTCCTTCCGTGAATATACAAATGTATGTGAGCATATCCTTTCTGTCATTTGGATGGTAGCATACTGTACATATGACGTTGCAGCCTGCTTTTTAAAATATATATATATATCTTGGAGATTGTACCATATTATTCCATACAGATTTACTAGTTGGTTATAACAGCTGTTTAATCATCCTTACTGATGGACCTATGTGTTTACTTTCCATCTTACTACATACAACTAATGATGAATATCTTTGTACATACACTGAGGACTACCGTTCTAACAGTCGCATCTGTCAGATGATGAGAGATGATGATGGGATTCTCATATCTTGATAATACTTGATATAGCTTTTAAAGCACTTCCCATATATCATATCTTTTTTGTTTTGGAATGATCTGCCTTCAGGAATGGTTAGTGACCCACTACTGGAAGTGGTCAACCATTTCGTGCATTTACAAGGTTGCTATGAAGGGAGGATCAGTTCCAGAAGGGTGCCTTCTGGCTAGGGAGTGGAGGGGTGGGGCTGTCCTTTCCTGCTTTCCTGTCTACTAGATCTTCCCACAATAAAGGCATTTTTAAGCAGCTCGTTTTCTTACTAATACTATCTTGAAGACATGGGAAAGGAGGGAAATCCATTGTGTTCTGATTGTTTTTCATGTTTAGTGCTTTATGCCTGTTTTTAATTGGACTTTTGTGGTTGAGATTTTCATTTACTCTTTGCTTGGAGTGCCTTCCAACTCTATATTAATTAATAAATTATGTCATGGATATGTGGGCCGGCTCTCCTAGGTATGTGTAGCACCTGGAACATTTTTAGTGATTGTTAAGAGGCATGTGAGTGAAGTTTATGGATTGGAACCTTTTGTTCTTCAAATTTTAAAATTAATTTCATTTTCTTCCCCTCAACTAACTTAGAAACAATGGCTACTCAATTTCTTTGTATGTACAATTTTAGAACAAAGGACTTTCTTAATATGTTATATGCTATTCAGAGTTTAGTTCAGGGATGTGGTTAAAAGGGAATGGAAGCCAGAGGAAAGCTGGAAATGTAACCCTGTTAAACATTACCTATTTCTTCTGTGTTTTGTTTAAAGTGTGTGTGTGTGTGTGTGTGTGTGTGTGTGTGTGCGCGCGCGCATACTATCCTTAGTAGAATTGATCATTCCTTTTTTTCTGGATCTATAGCATGATCAGATGAGTGCATTCATTTAGGGCTTTGAAGAACATCATCTGCAATAATATACATAGTTTTGTTCTCCCTATCTTTAATCGTTCCATATTCACTCTTAATTTTTCTCATCAAAAGGACAAGGACAGATTCTTAGGAGAGTTAGGAAGATCTCCTCTGAAGGTTTACAGAGCAGGGAAGAGGCATGTGCTTCATAGCTCCCTACCCACCCCATGTAGTGCTAGTACATGCCATCCTGTGTGTATCTCTTTCCTGTCCTGCTTCTGTGGCTCCTTCAGACAAGAAGTGCACTATACAGTGACTGGGCCAGAAGTCCAGGGCTGCGGGACTCTGCCCAGGCATGTCTGTTTTCCCCCAAGTATCCTAGAGCTGGACTTTCTATCAACTTATATTTATTTCCCTGTGAAGAAAATCTTGTCTTGGCAAGGTGTGGCTATTCTCAGAGTACTGTGCGTATATGCACGCGGGTGGGTATAGGTGTGCGTGTATGTGTAATGGGGATGAACAAGTGTTCCTGTACCCTCTTGTTGAGTAGAAGAAAAAAATCAAGTTCAGAGTATAATGAGCAGAGCATTCCAAATATGCTTTCTGGGACTTTACGATTTAAAGCAGTTTTAAAAATCTGAAACCTTGTGTGTTAGTCAGCTCAGGCTGCCATAACAAAATGCCATAAACTGAGTGGCTTAAACAATAGAAATGTGTTTCTCACAGTTCTAGAGACTGAGAAATCCAAAATCATAGTGCCAGCCTGGTTGGTTTCTGGTGCGGCCTCTCTTCCTGGCTTGCAGATAGCAGCCTTCTCGTCATGTCCTCTTATGGCAAAGAAAGTTTGTAAGCTCTCTGGTTTCTGATTTTTTACAGACACTGATCCCTTGGAACCAGAGCCCCACCTTCATAACATTATCTAATGCTAATTACATCCCAGAGGCACCATCTCTAAATATCACAGTTAGGATTAGGGTTTTAACATTTGAATTTGGGGGTGACACAAACATTCATTTCATAACACCTCCCTTGAGTTAGCCTTGTAGGGGCTGCCCTGGTACAGGTTACCATTTATTTCTGACATGATTCTAATTTACTTTTGGCAAAAATTTGACTAACCACATATAAATAAGTGTCTTTATTTACCTTTTCTCCATTTGGTGCATACAATTTACCAATGTAGTGCAAGCTTTTAGGCCTCACAAGACTTCAGCTCAGGACCAGGTAGGCTGCCAATTACTCCATATCCAAATAGCCCTGGGAGGGGAAAGGGAGGGTATTTTTAAAATTAGAAACCTGGGATGTCCTATGATTCAGAGCAGTGTAAGGTGGACTTGCAATCATTACAAGCAACTGCAGTGACCCAGCATAGTGCCAGTAATCTGGCTCCCAGGCCATTGAGTATAGCAGAGAGCAAGACTTCTGGATCACACTGAATATGGCTTCGGTGTGCACAGACTGACTTCATGCTGGGACCACAGCATCCCTGATATTTCCTTTTAGACTTTTAATTTGGATTAGGTCTAGATGTTAGGTTGATGTAATGTTGTCCTTTCTGTTTGATTTATCAATGCATCATTTGACAGTATACTGTCAAGAAATCAGTGACAGCTCTGTATTGCCAATGAAAAGTCCGGACAGCTTAAAGCATGTGATAGTACAGGTTGGTACATGACCTTTGAGTTTTCAAACCTTGGATATAATCCAGGAAAAAACAAAAAATGAAGACAAGATTGATAAATAGGATTTATAAGGGTCGAGAAAATTAGGAGGCTGAAGGGTAGGATAAAGATTAACTCTAAATTCCCTAAATATACAGGTATTCAGGTGAAAAACAAAAAAGTTATTGAGGGATGAGATCCCTTGCTTTCGACTAGAATGGTACCTTCCAGCCAATTCGAGCCAGTTTATCAGTGTGTAAAGCACATTTCTCTGAAAGTTTTAATTTTCCCTCTTAGTCTTCATAACAAAATCATAAATGTAGCTTTCTTAGGATCATAAATGTAGCTTTCTTAGGACTATGTTCTAAACCTTTGGGAAGGCCATTCCTTTAGTAATTAAACAAAGGTGATACAACAGTGAACAGAGCAGACAAAAATACCTGTCCTTGTGGAGATTCCATTCTTATGGAGGCAGGCAATATATTAAAAAAAAAGAAATATGGTGAAAAATAAATCAAGGCTTCAAGAGGGCTGACTAGAAGCATCCGGCACTTGCCTCCTCCACAAAGAACAACCAAAATAGCAAGTAGATAATCACACTTTGAATAGAGCATCTAAGAGAGAACACTGAGATTCAACAGAAAAGTGGCAGGAAACACCCAAGGTAAGGAAGGAGAGGGAAGCACAGCCGGGATCAGCTAGGAGCCCTAAGAGGTTCCTCAGTGTGGGGAAAGGGGGAGAGATCCCCAGGGGTCCACATTTCCACCACAGACTCCTGCAATCCTAGTCAAGGGAGAGCCACTTGACCCTCGGGGACTCTCAGAGTAACTCAGGCAGCAGCCTGGAGACCATGCTAAGGAATTGCTCCAAGGAGGTAGCTCACGCTGTGTCCCACGTGCATCTCCTGAGTCCTACGCAGCTGTAGCATGGTACCATTTTGAGAGTCCAGCCCCCACCAGACAGCGTCCTTTCCTAGGTCCTAACAGCACCTGCACCTCCACATCTCTCAAGCCCCACTGATATCCCTCTGCACCTACCTGGAGGGCAACAGTGGTGTGATGCCCCAGCACTGCAGCACACGATATCCTGCCTCCCAGGAAACAGGCAATGCAGTGCACCAGGGATATCTACCTCCTGGACAAAGGAAACCAAAATGCATGCATCCCAGAGCCTAAAACCTGCCTGCCTGCCTAAAGCTATTGCCACTGACAACAACACCCATCCCAACTAGCAGCAGAGCTGCAGTATAATTGCGTGTGCCCTGAGGACTGGCTCTTCCTGCTGCTGCTGCAGCTACTGCCACAGCTGCCACCATTAGGAACCGAAGCTTATGCTCCCCAGAGCCTGAGAGCCACCTACCTGCACCAGCTGCTGCTGACAGCAACTCTGTCCACCCTCAGCAAGGTTGCAAAGCACTTGCACACACCCTGAGGACAGGCTCTTCCTGCTTTCTTCCACTGCTGCCACCACCTGAGCACTCCACCTGAGGAGATCACCTCACCCTGCCCACCATAGCCTGCACTCATACTCACCATAGGAGGTCCTGAGTACAAGTCCAGCCAGTCTGGCACTGCTACCTCCTCCCAATACCCAAGCACACCTTCAGTGTCCTGGGGATTATCCCACACTGTCCCCACTACCAGCATTTGTGCACTCCTGCCAGGGAACTGAAGATGGCCCACCCAGCCTGCTACCACCATCACAGCCAGAACCCACCTGTATGTGCTACCAGGAGGCCTGGGGATTGGCCCACCCAGCTTGTTGTGGCCACTGCTAAAACAAGTATGTGCCACTTGGGAGCCCCAGGGCTGTCCCACCACTGTTGTGGCTATCATCCATGCTATGCATGCTGCCTAAGAGTGTGAGATTTTGTCCACACCCCAGCCTACCACTGCCACTGCTGGCATCTGAGCAAGCCACCTAGAAAACCAAGACTTGGCCCGCTTAGACTCACTAACACCAGTGCCCTCATACACTGCCCAGGGGCCCAAGGATAGGTACACTTGGTCCACTGCTGCCAGAGGACTGGCTCATTTGGTGTCCCCATCCTTAGCAAAACCTCACCAAAGCCTCTACTAACAACAGCAGCCTAAGCCACTGAGGAGGTTATAAATCCCACTGACAATGTTTACAGCTAAAGAAATAATACAGAAACTATACTATTGCATGCACCCAGAATCAAAGTTGAAGTTTTCTGACCAACTAACACCATACATACCTCTTCAGGAAAAAGTCTTCCCCTATGAAAATCAATCTAAAAAATTAAAAGTTACTTTTGCACCAAATGTAGCAGATATCAATGTAAAGACACATGAAACGTGAAAAAGCAAGGAAAATGACACCTCTAGGGGAGCACAGTAATTCTCCAGCAACAGATATTAATGAAAAAGAAATTTATGAAATGCCAGAAAAATATAAAAGTAATGATACTAAAGAAGCTCACTGGCCAGGCTCAGTGGCTCACACCTGTAATCCCAGCACTTTGGGAGGCCAAGGTGGGTGGATCACCTGAGATCAGGAGTTCAAGACCAGCCTGGCTAACATGGCAAAACTGTATATCTACTAAAAATACAAAAATTAGCTGGGTGTGGTGGCACACACCTGTAGTCTCAGTTACTTGTGAGGCTGAGACCCAAGAATCACTTGAACCTGGGAGGCAGAGGCAGAAGTTGCAGGGAGCTGAGACTGCACCACTGCATTCCAGCCTGGGCAACACAGTGAGACTCCATCTAAAAAAAAAAAAAAAAAAAAAAAAAAGAAGCTCAGTGAGATATAAGGGACACAGATAAGCAACACAAAAAAATCAGAAAAACAATTCAGGATATGAATGTGAAATTTACCAAAGAGATAGATATCATAAAAAAGAACCAAATGGAAATCCTGGAACTGAAGAATTCAATGAATGAAATAAAGCATTTATTCGTGAGCTTCAACAGTAGACTAGATCAAGCAGAAGAAAAAAATTCAGAACTTGAAGGTAGCTCTTTTGAAATAACCCAGTCAGAAAAACAGCAAAAAAATAAAAATTAGAAGAAGGAGAAATTTTTTAAAATGAACAAAGTGTATATGACATATGGGACACCATAAAGTGACTAATTGAAGTTTTGAGTGTCCAGAAGGTGAAGAGAAGCCCAAAGGCATAGAAAAGCCTATTTAATGTAATAATAGCTGAAACCTTTCTAAGTATAGCAAGAAATTTGGACATTCAAATAACAAGAAGTTCAGAGATTCCCAAATAGATAAAATCTGAAAAGGTTCTTCTCCACAGCACATTATAGTCAAACTATCAAAAGTCAAAGATAGAAAATTCTGCAAACCCAGCAAGTGAAAAGTGTCTAGTCACATATAAGGAAACCCCACCAGACTAAACAGCAGATTTCTCAGCAGAAACTTTACAGGCCAGGAGAAAATGGCCTGTTCAAAGGCCATTAGAATGGCCTATTCAAAGTACTGAAAGAAAAAGAAAACACTGTCAGCCAAGTATATTATGCTCAGCAAAGTTATCTTTCACAAATGAAGGAGAAATAAAGTCTTTCATAAGCAAGCAAAAACTGAGGAAATTCATCACCACTAGTCCAGCACTACAATAAATGCTTACCAGGGCTCTACACCTGGAAGTGAAAGGACAATATCTATCATCATGAAAACACAAAAGTATAAAACTCACTGGTAAAGCAAACACACAAATGAGGAAGAGAAAGGACTCAAGTGTTACCACTACAGAAAATCTTCAAACTGCAATGATAAACAATAATAGAGGAAAAAAGAAACAAAGGATATACAAAACAGCCAGAAAACAATTTAACAAAATGACAGGAGTAAGTCCTCTCATGTCAATAATCTTAAATGTAAATGGATTAAGTTTCCTGTTGAAAGGTATAGACTGGTTGAATGGATTAAAATAAAATGACCCAATTATATGCTGCTTAAAAAAACTCACACCTGTGAAGACCTATATAGACTGAAAATAAGGGATGGAAAAACATATTCCACACAGATGGAAGCCAATAGCAAGCAAGCAGGAGTACTTATCTTAATATCAGGTAAAAGAGACTTTAAGTTAGAAACAGTAAGAAGAGATAAAGAAGGTCATTGTATAATAATAAAAGGATCAGTTCCACAAGAAAATATTACAATTCTAAATATATATGCACCCAACACTGCAGCACCCAGAGTTATAAAGCAAATATTATTAGATCTAAAGGGAGAGATAGATTCCAATACAATAATAGTTGGAGACTTCAACATCCCAGTCTCAGCATTAGACATATTACCTAGACAGAAATTAAAAAGAAATATTGAATTTAAACTGCACTTTAGACCAAATGGACCTAACAGACATCTACAGTATATTCTATCCAACAGCTGCAGAAAATACACACATTATTCTCATCAGCCCATGAAACATTCTCCAGGATAGACCATATGTTAAG
Organism: Sapajus apella; assembly: GCF_009761245.1. NCBI lineage: Eukaryota > Metazoa > Chordata > Mammalia > Primates > Cebidae > Sapajus > Sapajus apella. The sequence goes on from NW_022436984.1 coordinate 1,849,417, forward strand.
CCACAAAACAAGTCTCAACAAATTTCTAAAAATTGAAATTATACCAAGTACCTTCTTAGACTATAGCAGAATAAAACTAGAAATCAAAAACAAGAAGAACCTCAGAAACTGTACAAATGCATGGAAATTAAATAACATGCTCCTGAACAACCACTGGGTCAAGGAAGAAATTAAGGAGGAAATCACAAAATTTCTTGAAACAAAAATCAAAACATAGCACACCATGACCTATTAGATACAGCAAAAGCAGTGCTAAGAGGAAAGTTTATAGCAATAAATGCTTACATCAAAAAGTAGAAAGATTTCAAATAAACAATCTAATGATGTCCCTCAAGGAACTAGAAAAGCAAGAACAAACCAAACCAAAATTAGTAGAAGGAAAGAGATAATAAAGATCTAAATTAAAAAGATACTAAAAAAAATACAAAGGATCAACAAAACAAAGGATTTTTTTTTCAAAGGTAACAACAGCAATAAACCCCTAGCTAGACTACACAAGAAAAAAGAGAGAAGACCCAAATAAACAAAATCGGAAACAAAAAAAGAGGACATTCCAACTGATACCATAGAAATACAAAGATCATCAGATTCTGTTATGACCAACTATACACTAATACACTGGAAAACCTAGAGAAAATGGAAACATTCCTGGACACATACATACACAATATTGAATCAGGAAAAAATAGAAAACCTGAACAGACCAATAATGAACAACAAGATTGAATCAGTAATAAAAACTCTCCCAAAAAAGAAGTTCAGAACAGAATGGCTTTACTGCCAAATTCTACCAAACTTACAAAGGAGAAATAACATGAGTTCTTCTCAAACTCTTCCAAGAAATTGAAGAGGAAACAATTCTCTGCAACTCATTCTATGAAGCCAGCATTACCCTGATACCAAAACAAGACAAGAATGTAACAAAAAAAGGAAATGCAGGCCAGTGATGAACACAAACATAAAAATCACTGACATAACACTAGCAAATCAAACCCAATAGCACATCAAAAAGCTAATAGAGCATGATTAAGTGGGATTTATCCCAGAGATGCAAGGATGGGTCAACATACACAAATCAATAGATAAGACATATCTATCATCAGAATGAAGGACGAAAACCATATCATTCTCTAAATAGGTGAAGAAAAAGCATTTGATAAAACTCAGCATCCCTTTATGACAAAAATCTCAACCAATCAGGCACTGAAAGAACATATCTTAATATATTAAAGGCCATATATGACCTATAGCTAATATCATACCGAATGGGAAAAAGCTGAAAGCCTTTTCTTTAAGAAACTGGGACAACAGCCTGGCCAACATGGTGAAACTCCGTCTCTACCAAAAATACAAAAATTAGCTAGGCGTGGTGGCAGGTACCTGAATCCCAGCTACTCGGGAGGCTGAGGCAGCAGAATTGCTTGAACCCAGGAGGTGGATGTTGCAGTGAGCCGAGATCACACCACTTCACTCCAGCCTGGGTAACCAGTGAAACTCCATCTCAAAAAACAAACAAGCAAACAAAACAAACAAAAAACTGAAACAAGACAGGGATGCACACCTTCACCAGTACTATTCTACATAGTACTGGAAGTCCTAGCCAGAGCAATCAGGCAAGAGAAAGAAATAAAGGCATAAAAATGAGAAAAGAGGAAGTCAAATGGGTTCTCTTTGCAGATAATACGATCTTATATCTAGAAAAATCTAAGGACTCTACCAAAAAATCTTAGATATGATAAACAAATTCAGTAAAGTTGCAGAATACAAAATCAACATACAAATGAATAGCGTTTCTATACACCAGTAATGAATTAGCTGAGGAAAAGAGTAAGAAGGCAATCTCATTTATAATCACTTCAAAAATATACCTAGGAATACATTTAAACAAGTAGGTGAAAGACCTCTACAATGAAAACTTCAAAACATTGATGAAAGAAATTGAAGAGGATACAAATAAGGTGAAAAACAGCGTATACTCATGAATCAGAAGAATTAATATTGTTAAAATGACTATACTACTCAAAGCAATCTACAAATTCAGTGTAATCACTGTCAAAATACCAATGCCATTTTTCACAGAATTAGAAAAAACTATCCTAAAATTTATGTGGAACCAAAAAATAGGCTGAATAACCAAAGAAATCCCGAGCAAAAAGAACAAAGCTGGAGGCATCACACGACCTAATTGTAAAATATATGACTACAATAATCAAAACAGCATGGTATTGGTATAAAACAGACACATAGAACAATGGAACAATGTAAAAGAACCTAGAAATAAATCCTTGTATTTACAGCCAACTGGTTTTTGACAAAGTCACCAAGAACATACTTTGCAGAAAGGACATTCTCTTCAATAAATGGTCCATGGAAAACTTGATCTCCATATGCCACAGAATGAAACTAGACCCCTGTCTCTTGTGACACACAAAAATCAACTCAAAATGGATTGAAGACTGAACGTAAGACCTGAAGTTATAAAACTACTAGAAGAAAACATAGAGCAAACACTACAAGACATTGGTTCAGGCAAAGATTTTAAGTCTAAGACCTCAAAAGCACAAAAACAAAAATAGACAAACGGGACTATATCAAATAAAAAAGCTTCTGCACAACAAAGGAAACAAATCAACAGAATAAAGAGACAGTCTATTCAATGGAAGAAAACATTTGCAAACTATTCATCTGACAAAGAACTAATATCCAAAATATACAAGGAACTCAACAGCAAAAAGAAAAAAAAATCACATTCAAAAGTGGGCAAAGGACATGAATATACATTTTTCAGAAGAAGACATACAAATTGTCAACAGTTATATAACATAATGTTACTAATCATCAGGAAAATGAAAATTGAAACTACAATAAGATATCATCTTATCCCAGTTAGAATGGCAATTATCAAAAAGACAAAATATAACAGATGTCTGGTGAAGATGCAGAGAAAAGGGAACCCTTAATGCCCTGTTGGTTGGAATGTAAATTAGTACAGCCATTATGTAGAACAGTGTGGAGGTTTCTTGCAAAACTGGAAACAGAACTTCTGCATGATCCAGCAGTCCTACTACTGAATATTTATCCAAAGAAAAGGAGATAAGTATATCAAAGAGATACCTGTACCCCCATATTTATTGCAGCAGAAAAAACAATTGTAGTACTATTTACAGTACCAAAGATATAGAACAACCTAAGTGTCTATCAAAGGATGACTGGATAAAGAAAATGTAGTATACACACACAATAGAATACTACTTGGCCATAAAAAAAATAAAATTATATCATTTGCAGCAACATGGAACTGCAGGTTATTGTGTTAAGTGAAACAAGCCAGGCACAGAAAGACAAATATCACATGCTCTCATTTATATGCGGGAGCTAAAAAAGTTAATCTCATGGAGGTAAAGAGTAGAATAATGGGTACAAACATATAGAGAGAAGGAATAAATTCTAATGTTTGATAGCACAGTAGGGTACTGTTGTTAACAATGTATTGTATATTTCAATATAGCTAGAAGAGAGGACTTAAAATGTCCCAATATGTAGAAATGATAAATACTCAACGTAATGGATACCCTAAATACCCTGATTTTGATCACTACGCAGTCTATGCAAGTAACAAAATATCACAAGTATCGAATTTAAAAAGTGCAGATTTAGGTTGGTGCAAAAGTAATTGCAGTTTTTGTCATTACTATCAATGGCAAAAACTGAAATTACTTCTGCACCAACCTAGTCATATGAACCAATAGAAATTTTAAAAGAAAGAAAGAAAAAATAAAGCAGGGAAGAGAGGGATTAGGGGTTGGGGTTGGGGTTGGAGTGCAGTTTGATGTAGCTATTTTGGATAGGGTGGCTTGGAAAAAGCTTCACTGAGAAAGTGACATTTGAGCAGAAGGAGGTGTGAGCCTTGAGGATTTCAGGGGGCAGAGTTCTCCAGGGCGGAGAATCTTTGAGCACAAAGGTCTGGGGTGGGAGCTTACTAAGAATGATCCAGGCTCAGTATCCCAGTGTGGCTGGAGTGGAGTGAAGTGGGGAGGTGGCCATGGGGCCAGGGAGAAAGATGAGGTAGCAGTAGTGCTGATCATGTAGGGCCTTACAAGCCACTCTAAGGACATTGGCTTATACTGTGAATGACTCATGGGAGTGTCTTAAGCAGGCTCAAGGAGAATGTCCCCAGGAATCCCCCTATTTGGGGAAAAATAGGGTGTGCAGGGATGTGTCAGAGCTGATATCTCCCACTCAGGGACAGGAGTTCTTCTGCAAGAAGATATTGCAGGATCTGTATAGAAACATTTCCAAAATACCAAAAAGAGTTGGGCAATTATGTTAGATTTTGGTAGAGCCACTGTCCTGGGGATCTCACAGTGTCTGCTGAAACATATCACACCTATAGAATCATAGCTGCACAGTGCTGTGATGAAACATCACTAGGGTACCTCCACTACCCATACAGGTAGGAAACTGCAGAACAGAGTCATCCTCCAGTGTTCAGAGTCACACAGCCTAGATAATGGCACTGGTATGAGTAGAATTACGGCAGGTCAGTGCTAGAAAGGCTTTAGAGTGTCTGTATGTCATTCAGGGTTCCCAGGCTTGAGAAGAGGACCTGCTATGCAGTTACTGCAGACTGCAAATTCATATGTACACCAACTGTTGTTTGTAGACTAAGTAAATAACATCTAACATCTGTGTGCCATTCTTTAGTAACGATTGTTGACTCTGCCGTGATTAATAAATTGGAAGTTTATTTTCAACTGTTACTGTATCCAAAGTACTGCATCTTTTTGTCGTTCTGTTTTCTCACTGCATAGATTCCGAAAGTATATCTGCCGTTTGATTAGTCTGAGAGAGGTTTTGATGTGTGAAGTGTCCCTCGTGCTTGAAAAGATTGGGAAGCACTCATCTAGTCCAGCCCTTCCACTTACTTTACTAGATAGGAGACCAAAGTCTGTGGGGGTTCCCTGACTGCCTTAGGGTTGGGAAGATTGTCAGTAATAAAGTAGGGACCAGATCCTCGTTCTTTAGAGGATCCAAAAATGAGTACTTCTTTTTCTTCTTAAGTACATCATATTAATGGTTCCCATTAATTCAAAACAACCCTATGAATTATAAAAATTCATAAAATATGGCCAGGCATGGTGGCTCACACCTATAATCCCAGCACTTTGGGAGGCTGAGTAGGGTGGCTCACCTGAGGTCAGAAGTTCGAGACCAGCCTAGCCAACATGGTAAAACCCCATCTCTACTAAAAATAGAAAAAAATTAGCGGGACGTGGTGGTTGGTGCCCGTAATCTCAGCTAATTGAGTGACTGAGGCAGGACAATTGCTTGAACCTGGGAGGCAGAGGTTGCAGTGAGCTGAGATCACACCACTGTACTCCAGCCTGGGCAACAGAGCAAGATTCTGTCTCCAAAAAAAAAAAAAAAAGAATTCACAAAATATATTTCTTTCCTCAACAGCATGAGGGAGGAATGAACAGCATATAATAGTGAGGGCTGAGTAAGGAAGCAAGCAGTAGCTGCACGGCGGGACAAATGATGGTGCCTGGGCTTTCTTTACAAAAGACAACACTCTCCAGATCAGCCACCTTATCATAGAGCCCATCACTCACAGGCTCGGCAGGTGTTCGCTCCGTTAGAATTCTTACATAGATTTTGCAGACACACTGTTGAACCAGCCATACAGAATTTCATGTTACTTTTGGATTAAAGATCTCACACACACACACACACACACACACACACACACACACACACGAGTACGTTGATTTGTTTGTGAGAGCTGAGAGCAGACACCAACATCTGTTAACCAAATGGTGGCATACAACATGCATGTCCTGTTTATGTTTGTGTGTGTGCTTTTCCTTTCTGTAGTTGTTTTTCATTTCCTTTGGGTAGACCTAATGTCAGGGAGTCAGAGTGTCATTATTTGCTCATAGAGGCACACACACAACTCTTTTCTTCATGCTTTTATTCACACAAACTAACTCCTATTTTGTTGAACAATAAAAGTTTGCATTTGGGCATATGAGATGAGTGCCCACTCGCTCACACGGATCAGTAACACTTTGACTATAGTTAGCTTTCTTTTGTAAATGAAATAAATCTCTGGCTTACTGTGAAAATTTTACAGATCCAGGACCATGGTGGCATCAAGAACTAGGACTGCCTCCTATTATTCAATTATCCAGATACGTGTCTTTGTCTCTCTGTCTCTCTATCTCTCTGTCTGTCTCTGTCTCTGTCTCTCTCACTCTCTCAACCCAGGTAGTTTTAAAACTCATGAAACAATTAGTGTGTTTTGCCTTATATACAGGAACTATTTAATGTTAAATGAATCACTAGATAAAGTGCATATACTACTTCATGAGATGACTTTAATTAAGTCACTTATTTTCTTAAGACTTTATCTTAATAATTTTTTTTTCTTGGTTCATAATGAAATGGAAAAGATTTGTGCCGTGACTATCCTGAAACTTTTATGTTACTCTCACAGGTTTATTGAAGCTGAAAAGAATAAATAAGGCTGTTTAAACTATGGTGATTATAACCCATTTATATTGAGAAATAAGCCTTTGAAGAGGTTAAAAATAGCATAAAGGCATGTACATAAGATGCTTGTCAGCTAAAAAGACCCACCCAATTTAGAATAACATTAATATATTAAAACCCTGTATCTTATCTGAGCATATTTATAGCAGAACAAAACTCCAGAGATAAATTCATCTGCCTGCAGACAGCCATACACCTGAACTCCAGGTGGATGTTTGTGTTTGGGTCTGTTTCTAGGTGGAATGATCTCATGTTCTCCCTTACCGCAGAATTGTGCAACACTGATACACACCTGTGTTTTGATCTTTAAAATCTGTCGTGGTAACATCTCAAGTAATTTTAAATAGCTTCGTGGATGATCCAGATTGCACGTCTGCCAGAAACAACCTTGGGCACAGTTTTGGAGCTGACTTGGATTCCCGTAATGCTAAACTTTAGTCATACTGAAAATATACTAGGCCTTGGGTTCTGTTCCTTTCCCTGAGACTTTTGTCTGGATGCATTTTTTTGTATCAGTAATCCCCTGGGCCAGCGTCAGTGCATGAGGTCTTTCCAGTTACCATTAAAGGAGAGTGGGATAAACTATTTAGAAATTAAAGCAAGTTACCTGGATCACCACATTTCTTTCGTTACACAAATATTTGAAGAATTATTTTTTTGCTCTTTTAAATATATCCTTTTCCTAAAAGTTATTTTAAAATGCCTGCTAAAAGAGTTGATCTTCCCTGATCACTAATTTCTTTCTTTAAAAGCTAGTGGATACCCAACTTGTAAAATACCAAAGTAGGATTTAGTGTGGGAATGGGTAAAGAGGAATGAAGGAGAGTTGAAGACATGGCTTCCTTATTTTAAAACACAGTGACTCATGAATGCAAATTAATGCATTTCTGTTATGCTTGCAAATTCATGGTTAATTCCCACCTTAGCATAACCACCATATTTTCAGGGCAAAATGTTCATGTGGTAAATTTTTTTCTACTGTATTTATTTTATTCTAATTTTTATGGGGTAATACCAAAAATATGGAAAAAGTAGAATAGTGTAATGAGCCTTCGATACCTATCCTCCCACTTCTATCTGTGGTTAGCCCTGTACCCGGCTCACCTCACAGTCCCAGTCCCCTTCACTGGATTGTTTTAATGCAAATTTGAAAGTATGTGGTAAGAATTTTTGTCTTTATGGGAACATTTTAGAGGATGTTACACTTCAGAGGGTATCACCCACATGGAGAGCAAAAGAAAGATGAGAAGTACATTCTAAAGAAAACTGGGCATGGTGGCTCACCCCTATAATCCCAGCACTTTGGGAAGTTGAGGCAGGAGCATTGCTTGAGCCCAGGAATTCTGTCTCCAAAATAGAGACAGAGACAGAGAAAGACAGAGAGAAGGGGTGTAAGACAGAGAGAAGGGGAGTAAGGAAAAGAAAAGAAAGAAGGAGAAAATGGAGGAGAAGCAAAGCAAGGCAAGGCAGTTGAAACAGTAGTAAAGAAGAGTGGTAGCATATCCCATTATCCTATACTATCATAACATCATGGATCACAGGGAATTCACATTTTTAACAATGGGGACATAGGTTTTTGATTGTGCATGTCACTGCAACTATGGTATGTGAGTTAATTCCTATTTTCTATATCTCATGAGCACCTCTGCAACTCAGCCTGAACCCCGCCTATGAAAGTGGCAGAGGGAAGCTGTTAAGCTCCAAGAGACCCATAGACAACGGCCACTAGAGCATCTTGAGGGCAGGAGCCATGTCTGTTTGGGGTGGTACTATAGTGGCTTGCATAGTGCTTTGCACGTATTTGTTGCATGAGTGGATTCTTCCATCCACAGAACTCTCACTTGAGTGAGTGCAGGAAGATTTGTAGAGCTCTTTCCATATACAGTTTCCCCCCACCGGTGTACTGTAAAGACAAAGCAGAGTCCCAGGAGCAGTTCGTGGGATTCGTTGTGCTTTGAGTCTTTCCGTGTGAAATGTATATATTTATCTGAAATCTTAAAAAACTAATTTGGTAATGGCCTCTGGCTTTTATCAACAGAATTGAAACACACTCACACGCACAATATAGTCATTACCATTTTTCTAAAACAGAAGTTTGGGGTTTATTTTTTTTAATTTTTTTTATTTTAAGACAGAGTCTCACTCTTGTGGCCCAGGCTGGAGTGCAGCGGCACCATCTTGGAGGCTCACGGCAACCTCCGCCTCCCGGGTTCAAGCAATTCTCCCTCAGCCACCCAAGTAGCTGGGATTACTGAGTCACACCATCATGCCTGCCTAATTTTTGTATTTTTAGTAGAGACTGGGTTTCACCATGTTGGCCAGGGTGGTCTGGAAATCCTGACCTCAGGCGATCTGCCAACCTTGGCCTCCCAAAATGCTGGGATTACAGGTGTGAGCCACTGCGCCCGGCCTGGAATTATTTTTTAAAGATGCTTTTCTACTACTTTCGTCATTTAAAATGACTCAACTTTTTTCCCCTGACACAGGCAGTAGATATATATGAATTTTTTGGGGTTGAATTCAAGTTTGAAATTTTAATCTGTAGACTAGGTAGCCTCTGAGATATGTGCCACTGCATAATCCATACCACAATCCCTGCCTTGTGTATTTTTTCTAGAAGGCTCCCATGCCATCATTTCTGAGCATATATCACCTTCTCCATTCTACCTACACGTTGGCATAAAGTCCCAACACTCTAATTGGCTCACTACTTAAAAAGCATTGCTGACTACTTCCTTTAACTGCCTTGTATTCTTTGTGATTAATACATTTGAAACTGATTTACCCTGGGATGGGGGGGATGGGAAGGAACCCTACATTTTAAGGGCTTGAAAACAAGTTGGTTATATTTTTTAACTATACTGAGAAGGGGATAGGGTCAGAACCCAATAAGGGATCTGAAATCATTGAAAATAATTCCTGAATATTGAAGGGTATAATTTGGCCTATATCCTGTAAACAGCTGCCTGTATCTTGTAAACAGACTCAATCAGATGCTAACAGATATTTGTCAGAATTGCACATGCCAGAGATTGAAATGGAAAGTGGACATAAGCCATTTTGGAGCTAGGCTTTCCCAACAACAGGCCCCAGGGCTCTTTGGGTTCTGCCATCTAGACACATAGGGGATGGCTTCTTCAGTGTTTTCCTCCCCCATGAGCTCCCTAAAACAAGGAAGCAAATCCACAGTTCCTTGAAACCCCTTAGTCTCTAAGCTATAGTTGAATGCAACAAACACATATTTAATATTGTTTTTATCTGCTTAATTGTAAGCTAGTATTGAACACAGACTAGTTTCAAATTTTATTTGCTTAACTTTATGAGTCCTTTCATTAAAAAAAGGATTTCTCTTCTGTTTGCCTATCAATACTCTAAGCATTATGGATTTACACATAAATATATAGTTTTCATTCCCAAAGGGCTTGCAATTTAGTTGGGTAGATAAGACATGTACAAGAAAGAATTAATGAATATAGCAGCATGTGAAAAAAATTACTTAAGTTGTGTGGTGCAATGGTACTGATTAAGTATTACAGGTGGTAAGAGCAAAAGAGAAAACACTGGCATGGACTAGAGCCTTTGGATCCTGGCACGTGGTATTTGCACAGAAAATAGCTGCTGAACACAGAATGGGCCATTAAACACCATTTATAGTAGCCTCAAAAATGTGAAGTATTCAGGGATACATTTGACAAATGATGTACAAAACCTATATACCAAAAACTGTAAAAGACAAATTAAAGAAGACCTAAATAAGTGGAGAAATATATTGTCAGTGGGCCAGAAGGCTCAGTATTAAGATGTCAGTTCTTCCCAGAGTAATCATTGATCTATAGATTTATAGATTAAGTAGTCAAAAATCTCACCAGAGTCTTTTTTTAGGGATTGACAAGCTGATCCTAAAATGTAAATGCCAAGGACCAAGAATAATAGCCAAAACGACTTTTGAAAAGAAGACCAAAGTTGGAAGAAGGACTTGCAATACCTGATTTCAACAGTTATTATAAAGCTACAATAATCAAAGCAGTGTGGTATTGGCATAAAGAGTGAAAAATAGGTAAATGAAACTGAATTTTATAATAAGTCCAGAAATAGACCCACACGAGTATAGTCATTCAATATTTGACAAAGTTGCCAAGGTAATTCAATAAAGAAAGGATAATTATTTCAACAAATGATACTGGAACAACTGGTTAGCCATAACCAAAAAGTTAAGCCTCAATCTGTACCCCCCATAACATGTGCAGTATTAACTCAAAATGAATTTATAGACCTAATGTAAGAGCTAAAATTACAGACATTGTCTTGGTTCATTCAGATTATTATAACAAAATACTGTAGATTGAGCAGCTTGTAAACAACAGAACTTTACTTCCTACAGTTTGGAGACTGGGAAGTCCAAAATCAAACACTGGCAGATTGAATGTCTGATGAGGATTCACTTCTTTCGTAGATGGCCATCTCCTCACTGTGACCTCACATAGCAGGAGAGGCTAGCTCCCTGTAGTCTCTTTAAAAAGGGCTCTGCCGGGCGCGGTGGCTCACGCCTGTAATCCCAACACTTTGGGAGGCCGAGGCGGGTGGATCACGAGGTCAAGAGATCGAGACCATCCTGGTCAACATGGTGAAAGCCCGTCTCTACTAAAAATACAAAAAAAAAAATTAGCTGGGCATGGTGTTGCGTGCCTGTAGTCCCAGCTACTCAGGAGGCTGAGGCAGGAGAATTGCCTGAACCCAGGAGGCGGAGGTTGCGGTGAGCCGATATCGCGCCATTGCACTCCAGCCTGGGCAAAAAGAGCGAAACCCCCCCCCAAAAAAAAGAAAAAAAAAAAAAAAAAGGGCTCTAATCCCATGAGGGCAGAGCCCTCATGATCTAATCACCTTCCAAAGGTTCTACTTACTAATAGCATCACCTGTGGGTTAGGATGTCAACTTACGAATTTGGGAGAGACACAAACATTCAAACCATGACAAACATCTGAAAGAAAACGTAGGAAAATAATCTTAGTGAATTTGGGCTTAGCAAAGATTTCCTAAGTATGACACATAAAAGAACATTAAATATAAAAGAAAAATTAATAAATTATACTTCACCAAAATCAAAATGTTTGCTCTTCAAGGCACGGTTACAAAATAAAACAGCCAGAGAGCAGACCAGAAGGAAGAAAATTGCAAAACATATATATGACAAAGAACTGTTATCCAGGGTCTACAAAGAACTGTTACAACTTATGAATAAGAAGACAAACAGCTCAATAAAATTTAGGCAAAATATTTGAACAAATATGTAGCCACTGGGGAAATGCAAATTAAAGCCACAATGAAATTAATACTATACACCTACTAGAATGGTTAAAATTTAAAAGTTTGACCAAAACAAGCATTGGCAAGGATGTAGAACTGGAACTTTTGTGGAAATATAAAATGATACATTGACTCTGAAAAACAGTTGGTTAGTTTTTTACAAAGTTAAGTATACACCTGCCAGATGACCCAGCCATTCTACTTCAGGTACTTAGTCAAGAGAAATGAAAGCATAAGTCTACACAAAGACTTGCAGATGAATGTTCACAACAGCTTTATTCATAATAGCCAAAAGGTGGAAACAACCCGAAAGTCCATCAACAAGGAATGGATAAACAAATAGTGGGATATCCATTACAATGGAATACTACTCAGCAATAAAAATGAGTATACTATTGGTACACACAACAAAATGGATGGATCTCAAAATAGTTATGCTGAGTGAAAGAAACTAGGTGAAGAAGAGTACATGCTGCATGATGTACTATTTATATAATTATAAATTTATGTAGAATTCTAGCGAATGCAAATTATAATGATAGCAGAACAGTGGTTGCCCGCGAACAGGAGCAGTGTAGTTGTGGAAGTGAGAGAGTACAAGAAGAAACTTTAGGAAGATGCTGTATATGTCCATTTTCCTTATTGTGATTTCTCAGGTGTCAAAAACTTGAAATGTGCAATTATAGATCAGTTATTTCCCAAAACTATAAAAAAAGAAAAAATAGTCCGGGCGCGATGGTTTATGCCTGTAATCCCAACACTTTGGGAGGCCAAGTTGGGCAGATCACAAGGTCAGGAGTTCAAAATCAGCCTGGCCAATATGGTGAAACCCCATCTCTACTAAAAATACAAAAAAATTAGCGGGGGCGTGGTGGTGCACACCTGTAGTCCCAGCTACTCAGGAGGCTAAGGCAGAAGAATCGCTTGAACCCAGGAGGTAAAGGTTGCAGTGAGCCAAGATTGTGCCACTACACTCCAGCCTAGGCAACAAAGCAAGTCTTAAAATAATAATAATAATAATAATTGATTGCCTACATGGCCATTTTCATTTGCATGATGACAGAAATCAAAGAGCTATTTTCAACATGAGCTCAGTGTCTCATTGATGTCAGCAAGAGATTGTATATTAAGTTAAACAGAGAAGCTAATCCAGTCACAATTTGTGGGTCTTTGTTTATTTGACTAAGTTTATAGCTCCTTTTTATAGCGTGAGTTTGCATTTGTTTCAAGAAAATTGCTCTTAAGAAATAGTATTCTGTGTATGGTACCTATGGAGAATAAATTGGGTATATTATAAAATTAGATTGATTAGATTTTAGTTTGTGCAAGATAGACGCTAATACCTCTGTACTCTTGAACCTCTGCTCTCTAGAGCCCCAGGTGGTAGGCAAGTTACTGGATTTATGCACCATGCTAAGTGGGCCCAATCAGCCTTCACCAAGGGATCTGAAGGCCTGGTCAAGGGCTCTGGCTCTGATGCTTAATAAACATGTGATCTCAGCAAGTCATGTGTCACCGAGCCTCAGTTTCCTCGTGTAAAATGAGAGTAATAATACCTATCTCGCTTGCCTCCAAATTGATACAAGAGCATACTGCTCTTTGAAAGCTGTAAAGTGGCATGAAAATACAAGGAGTTGTTATTTCTGTTGTTCTTCTGCTCTGGATCCCAAAGTGCTCATCCATTGCTCAAGAAAACCAAAGGTATACAATCTTTTCAATTTACAAGAAGGAAAAGAAGTTACCTCATGATGTAACTGATGATGTCACTAAAACTTATGACACTATGGCGATGAACACACCACCCTGCTCCTTCAAAAGCTGTTTTTTCTCCCTTCCCTCTTTTCCCTCCTTTGCTTTCTCATTTTGCTCCATTCATTTAGTCAACAGATAGTTGCCAAGTGCCTGGCAAGTGTCAGGTCCTGTAGGCAATAGAAATAAAACAAGGAAGAAGGCAGATGAGTCACTGCCTCTGAGAAGCTGACATATCAGTGGGAGGTTGTGGTGCAGCTTAACAGGTGCTATGAAAGGAAAAACACGAGGGGCTCGAGAGCACCTAGGAAGACCCCTAACCTAGATTTGGGGGCTCTGGGGAAGGACACCTGAGGATCAGTAAGGGCTAGCCACTCAGAGAGCGGCAGGAGTGTTCCAGTCAAAGGGAACAGCATGTGCAGAATGCATGGAGGAGAGCTTCGTGTGGCTGGAGTGAGAGTGTGAAGGCCGGTCAGTGAGAGGAGAGTGGGGAAATTTCCCAGGACAGATGGTGCTAGGGCCTTGTAAGCCTTGGTGAGAGCGGCAGGGAGCCATCTGGTTCCCTGCTTATAGTTTTAAGCAGGAAATCGACATGACTGGTTTGCCAGTTTACTGTCTCTGCAGTAAGGCTTCCTGCTCGCAGCTCCCAGAGTTCCTTGTGAAGCCGTGTTGGTGGTCTTCAAGATTGAGAAGGTTGCTGACCTCTTTCTAGGCAAGATTTTCTTGGATAGAACTTAGCTTATAGTGACCAAACTGACTTTGTTTACATTGTTTTCTGCCAAGAAAACAGAAACGTCTCCAAATAAACAGTGACTATTACTTATAAACTGGTTAGTGAAACCATAATTTTCAGTGTTTCCCTCACGATTTGTTGTATGGTTGCAACATAGACTTTTTTTTTTTTTTTTTTTGAGAGAGTCTTGCCCTGTCATCCACACTGAAGTGCAGTGGCGCAATCTTGGCTCACTGCACCTCGCCTCCCACAGGTTCAAGCAATTCTTGTGCCTTAGCCTCCCGCTCATATAGTCTTTTTTTTTTTTTCTTTTTTGAGATGGAGCCTTGCTCTGTCACACAGGCTGGAGTGCAGTGGTGCAATCTCGGGTCACTGAACCTCCACCTCCTGGGTTCAAGTGATTCTCCTGCCTCAGCCTCCCGAGTAGCTGGGATTGTAGGCATGCGCCACCATGCCTGGCTAAGTTTTGTATTTTTAGTAGAGACAGGGTTTCACCATGTTGGCCAGGCTGGTCTGGAACTCCTGACCTCAGGTGATATGCCCATCTTTGCTTTCCAAAATGCTGAGGTTACAGATGTGAGCCACTGTGATCGGCCAAATTTTTATATTTTTAATAGAGACTGGGTTTTGCCATGCTGGCCAGGCTGGTCTTGAATTCCTAGCCTCTCATGATACACTGACCTTGGTCTCCCTAAGTGCTGGAATTACAGACATGAGTCACCATGCCCAGCCAACATAGACATTTTAAATGGGGATCATATACCAGAGAGAAAATTGTACTCTCACAGAGAAGACCAGAAATACTTGAATAGAGAGGAACCTCTGTGAGCTTAAATGCAATGAGTTTTTTTTCACAGTAGGATAATTAATTTCCGTTTTCATTTTCCCCAATGCTACATTGGCATTGGAGGAAGAAAACCATACCCTGGGAAGATGTGCTAACTTCTGCAGTCCACAAGAATACTATTAAGAATGTGCCTGCAATTTTTGGTTATTTGTACTTGTGTTGATCTTTCCTTTATCTTTTTATTTTATAGCTTTAGGTTTCTTTGGACAGGGTCTCTTAACTATAATTTTCAAATGTCTTGCTCTCCTATACATAATAATAACATAAAATCTTTACAGAATTTCCCCCAGGTGTCAAGGTAGCTTATTGTCTTTTTGTTTTTACATTAAATATCTGTCTGGGAAAAAAAATCTCTATGACATGAGAATTCCAAGATTTAAAGGACATGAGCACAGTGTGACAAATTCACAGATTCATACTGTGGCAACTGAAGGAATGGTTTCCATCCTTTTGGGTGGAGAAGTCTATCAAGAGGGCCAGGGTCTTCAGGTGTGGCAGTGAATTGTTGTTGAACAAAATATTAGTGTCTATTTTGATCATAGTTACATAGCTGATATATATATATGTTATATATGTATACATAGCTGTAATATATATGTGTGTGTGTGTGTGTGTGTACACATACAGTTCAGATATAGACAGCCTGTCTGCATAAAAGTGACTGTCATAGGACAGTAAGTGTATCTGGCACAGGCCATCAGCAGAAATGGGAGTGCCAAGTTGGACATAGCACAGGTTTCTTATAAAATAGTGAAAATTCAAGTCTGCTTAATTCAAAAGTAGTTTTCAGCAAGTCTAATGCACATATGAAATATTAGTTCAAACAAGCAAAACAAAGCACCCATACAATATCTCAAAGGATACTGTTAATAGTGCCTAACAAGGAAGAAGATGGTATGCTGTCACTGCCATAATTATAAGCTGGCATCAGTCTCTACATGGGTGAGCATCAACACTGTTTCTTACAACAGTGTATGAAACTCAATATTAAGAATTTTTTCCAAAAAAAACCCTAACGTGTGTATGTGTATGTGTGTATATGACTAGGTTAAGCGTGGCATTTGGAACCAAGGACTCTAGTTAAAGTACCCAGTCTGCCATTAATGTGACAATATCTGTGAGCTTCTCACTGACTCATTTTTCTTTTTTCTCATCTCAGTTTCTTCATCTCTGAATTGACACACCAGTTTACCAGTGAAAATGTAAGCTCCAGGTTACAATGGCTCAGTGCCTGTAAGCCCAGCATTTGGGGAGTTCAAGACAGAAGAATCACTTGAGGCCAGGAGTTTGAGACCAGCCTGGGCAACATAGCAAAACCCTATCTCTACAAAAAATTTTGTTTAATTAGCTGTGCATGATGGCACGTTCCTGTAGTCCTAGCTACTCAGGAGGGCGAGGTAGGAGGATTGCTGGAGCCCAGAAATTCAAGCCTATAGTGAGCTGTGATCACACTCCAGCCTGAGCGACAGAATGAGACCCTGTCTCTCTCTCTTTTTCTTTTTTTGAGAAGGGTCTCGCTCTGTCACTCAGGCTGGAGTACAGTGGCTTGATCTCAGCTCACTGCAGCCTCTATCTACCTCCCTGGCTCAAGGGATCCTCCCATCTCAGCCTCCTGAGTAGATGGGACTACAGGTGTGTGCCACCACACCTAGTTATTTTTTTGGTATTTTTTGTAGAGGCTGGATCTTGCTGTGTTGCCCAGGCTGGTCTCAAACTCCTGGGTTTACATAATCCGCCCACCTACACCTCCCAAAGTGCTGGGATTACAGGCATTAGCCACCACACCTGGCCAAGACCCTGTCTCCTAAAAGTAGGGCGGGAGACTATTTTATTCTCCTGAGAAACAAAATCAGGTTTAAAAAGAAGACTTTCTTTTGAGACACATTGACTCTTGGTTCAAAGCCTTGCTTGAATGCCTGCTGATATATATCCTGACCAATTTCTGTAGCCTCTCTGAGCTTGCTCTTTTATTTGTAAATGTGCGTCTAATAATATTTAACTCACTAAGTTTACAAAATAACTAGTGTTTATGAAATCATAAAACAGAGGACTTTGTGCTTTGCAAGTGCCCAACGATGTTTTCTACCTTTTTTTTTTTTTTTTTTTTTTTTTTGAGATGGAGTTTCACTTTTGTTACCCAGGCTGGAGTACAATGGTGCGATCTCGGCTCACTGCAACCTCTGCCTCTTGGGTTCAAGCAATTCTCCTGCCTCAGCCTCCCGAGTAGCTGGGACTACAGGCGCATGCCACCATGCCCAGCTAATTTTTGTATTTTTAGTAGAGACAGGGTTTCACCATGTTGACCAGAATGGTCTTGATCGCTTGACCTCATGATCCACCCACCTCGGCCTCCCAAAGTGCTGGGATTATAGGTGTGAGCCATCGCGCCCGGCCTGTTTTCTACCTTTTAAAAGTACCAAAAGCACTTGCTAAAAAATGGGAGTGGTACATTGATTTAAAACATTTCCTCTTTACAATTATCTAGATGTCCTACCCTTAAACCTAGATGAGAAATGGAAATAGAGTAATAGGGATGAGATACATAAATTGCTATTTTTGTTAGAAGGAATCAAATAATTGTATCTGCTACAGCCATAGTAGAGAGCACTAGTAACCGAGCCTCATTCCATGTCAGAATCATTTGGGGAACTTTAAAAAAACAAACAAACATGTTTCAACTTCTATTTCTCCCAGTATGTATGATTCTTCCTGAGCAACCCTCTAGCTAAAAATCCTGCATATGAAATAAGATAAAATAAAAACTGAAAGTAACATAACTTCAGAGGCCAGAAATAATGTTTAAGCAAGATCCAGAAGATTAGGTTAGCACTAAAGACAGCTTTCAGAAAACCCAGACATTTACTTAGCCATGTCCTTTAACTTAAGTTCCGATAACCTAATTAGAGGTGGGAGACAAGGACTAAATCCAAGATTTTGACCAAGGCGGGGAGCCCAGTAAGTCCATATGAAGTTGAGACCCCCAAAGTGCAATACCCTCCATTTAAAGATAAATTAGAAGGTCATCTGTGCTACAGAGGGATAATGCAAGGAAATATGCTTATGTTGACCTAGGTTTGGGGTAGAAAGAAGAAAAAGCTCTCTCCTGAAAATTCACCACCACAGGACAGCTTTAAAGGAAATTTGCAGCCTGGATTTACAATGATCAGAATGGCCCCAAAAACCATCAACCAAAGAGTGTTCTTTAAGCATAGTCCTGAACTGTTGGTACCTGAGGTACCTTCCTGCTGTGGATCCAGAGTATTTGTCCTTCCTTCTCCTCCTTGCCTTTAGCTCCAGTGACTAGATACCAGGGAAACCTGAGACTGGGCCTTTGTTGCCCTTGAGAAATTAGATTGTATAGTTGGCCGAAATATTTTTCATTAATATCAGCATTATTTCAGCCCTTTAAGTAAGAAGAGACCCACTGTGACATCAACTGCCTTTGGTCTTGACTTGCGGGATACAAGTAGGAGGGGAAAATAAAAAGGAAAGGAAAAAGAAGAGAACTTTTTAATGCCTTACCTGTATTTAGAATCTGTTCTAATAATAACACCTCCCCTGCCCCCAACTATCCTCACAAAACGTATAAAATACCTAAAGCAAGTCCACTCTGAGTATTAGGGAGGAAAGCCAGGCAGTGTGGGTTACGAGTATGGTAATTTACCTAAGATTATTAGAATTTTTGGTTTGTTGGCTTGAATTTGTATACCTGTTACCATGGTTCTATCCCAGCCTGTCTTTAAGTGCCTTGTTTCTGCACTTCTTGGATTCCTTTTTATAATGCAGTGCTAATCCCTTTGCTGGGTCAGCATCGAGGGCAAACAATTGATTTTAGAAGCACTGTGCCAGTTGGTGTAATCCCAGAAGCAGGGTGGCATGTGTGACATTGCATGCTGAGTTGACGTCTTAGCCGACACATATCCTTTGCTCTTTTGTTACGTACTTATAGCCAGTTTCATGTTTTATGTGCATATTCTTGGCTAGGCTGGCACAGGTAAGTACCAACCAGCTGTTCCAGTTCCCAGCCTGTATTTGCTATTTGAGTGGCTGTGGGTTTTTCTAGCAGATAACAGTATTTGTTTCTAAATTTTAAAAATTCATAAGTGACTGTGTTCATTACAATTCACCCAACTCCTAGAATTGTGCTTGGCAAATACTAAACACACGATTTTTTTTTAATGATTATTATTTTGTTTAGACTGCAATTAGGGCCCAGAAGATGTGATCGAAACTAGATATTAGCCTAAGGAGATGAGGTTCACTAGGCACTAGTGTCCTAAGCTAAGGCAGAAGAAGAGTTCGGGAGTTGTGTTGACCCTTTAGTTGTCAAGTGAGGAACAGAGAACCAACTCGTGGTGGGACAGGGCCCGTAGATTGGGTTCTATGAAGGCGGCAGTTGGGAATTTGAAGGACCTGCAGACTGCTTAGTTTCTGGCCAAAATTTAGGAACCATTGTTGACAGGTATGGAATGAGACATCCTAGACCTTAAGACCTAAACAAGTGTTCTTTATCTAGGATTGGCACCAAGGCAATGGGTGGAGCTGGACAGTTCCTACCACCTGTTATTTTGTAAAGTAAATACTAGGAAACTCCTATTCATTTTGTGTGTGTTGATGAAAGTAAACTGCTAACTACAGTTAGCCCTTGTGTCTTTTCTACCAAATGTGTGAAATGTGTCTTTTAGGGAAATATAATACGCATTTTCATTCTTGTTTACCCTCTTCATACGTAGCTTGTTTAGAATCAACTTTCCAAAACAATCCTTCCTATCTTCTAGGCTATTGACAGTGAACAACACTAAAAGAAGGAGAAGCCAGGACAGGACATTGTATCTCCTCACTAAATTCTTTTCCCCTCATTAGTCATTGCTGAGTCTCCTGTATTCATTTTTCACTGATCATCATTCACCATTTGCATCTCACTGAGTCCAGGTGTCTCTCCATACATGTTTGTCCCTTATTACCTTCTAGTAATGGAAGGCTACAAAAGCTAATTTGTTAGAGAAGTGAATGAAATATAATGGCATGTGTAAATATTAACTCTCTTCTTCACTCCCTGTTAATAAAAGCAGTACATCATTTCCCAGGACCTATCCATTTGTAATCATACTGTGCACACACTTAATTAGCCAGGGGGGTAAAGTGCATATTAGTAGCCAGCCTGGGAGTTTGCTGGAGCAATCAATTGGCTTTGTCGTCTATAAGTAATAGTTTAAATAACTTCCTCTTGTCTACTTCACTGAAACAGCCAATCAGATTCAAGCAATAGATAGCATCATTGACCTTTCCAAAAACAGACTTAACACTATGTTTGTCTTATTAAAAGCTCTATGCTGTTTACTAGTTCACCAGGTTTCTATGGGGTTTCTTGTTTGTTTGTTTTGAGACAAAGTCTTGCTCTGTCACCCAGGCTGGAGCGTAGTGATGCAATCTTGGTCCACTACAACCTCTGCCCCCCAGCTTCCAGCAATTCTCCTGCCTCATCCTCCCAAGTAGCTGGGACTACAGGTGTGCGCCACCATGCCTGGCTAATGTTTTTGTATTTTTAGGAGAGACAGGGTTTCACCATGTTGGCTAGGCTGGTCTTAAACTCCTGAGCTCAAGTGATCCTCCTGCCTCAGCCTCCCAAAGTGCTGGGATTACAGGCATGAGCCACCACGCCTGGCCTCTATGGGTTTTTTAATGGGGAGAAAAAGAGGAGGGAATTTTGGTAATAACTAAGGATCTGTGTCCTGTGTTCCATTTTTTAAAAAGTAGGCCAGGCACGGTGGCTCACACCTGTAATCCCAGCACTTTGGGAGGCCAAGGCAGGCAGATCACCGGATGTCAGGAGTTCAAGATCAGCTTGACATGGAAAAACCCTGTCTTTACTAAAAAAAAAAAAATGCAAAACATTAGCTAGGCATGGTGTTGCATGCCTGTAATCCTAGCTACTTGGGAGGCTGAAGCAGAAGAATCACTTGAACACAGGAGGTGGAGGTTGCAGTGAGCCAAAATCGCGCCATTGCACTCCAGCCTGGGCAACAAGAGCAAAACTCTGTCTCAAAAAATAATAATAAAAAGTAGTACATTATTGTGTTGTATTAAAGTGTCTTTTTTATTTTTTTAGGATTTGACTATAAGGAAAGAAATTTTAGTGTGCAACATGATAGCAGAAATAAACAAGCTGTCAGATTTTGGAAATGAATGTGAATTTCATTTTCTTTGGTCCTAATATCACATAATTATTGTTTTTATACAAAAATACCATATGGCTAATGTGGACCCAATCTCCTCAACATTTGTTTGCTGCCTTACACACACATTTTTATTTTTATTTATTTTTCTTTTTTTATATGTGGATCTTCAAGTGGGATGCCAAGAGAGATGATATTTCTGAGGAAGTCAGTGCACACTCAAAGAGGATACAAAGCCGGTCTAGGTGTTACGTGGTGCCCTGATACTCTACATGCATAGGAAGAAATTTATTTTTATTATTTATATTTATTATTTGTTTGTGGCCTCAGTTGTCACCAAGAGACCATTGTTAATTTTGCTTAAAGCTTTTCTGTTGTGTTTAGGTGGCTTTTTATTATAAAGGGAAGAAAAAAAATCAAGAGCTTGGCCAAACTCTTAACTTTTGGCTCTGTCAGGAGTCTCGTCTCCACTTTGTAGCCTCAACTAATCCTCCACAGCTTCTTGCCAGAGATTTCTTAAGTCTTAAGACTTGTAAAGATGCTGGCAAAAAACTGCAGTGCATCAGCAGGAACAGGTTGCAAAATGAAGACAAAGCCTCTGGCAAGACACAGGAAGATTAATAGAGGCCAGGCCATGAAACAGAGATGAAGCCCCAAATGGTGAAAGATCACTGAGGTCACAGTACAGATACAGAGCTGGGTGTTCATCATTGGGGGAATCATGTGGGGTGAGCCACGGGGCCCAGTTGGCCAGGGGAACAATTCCGAACTGCAGGTCAGGAGCATCCTTTGCCAGAGGAAGTTAAAAGCTTTTAGAACTGGGAGTGCTCAGAGATCCCAGAACAATCTCTGGATGCAATTTACACCTCCACTCTGATAAGGAGTGTGAGACCAGATGGAAAAGCACTACTGGGTCAGAGAGTGAAAATAAATCCTAGAGAAGATGCCAGAAAGATTTGGCTAAGCACTACTTAATGGAATAAAATTCGTGACTGGGGTACTTACTATGTTCCTAATGTTGGATTATTTTAGCCTTGCTCTATTAGTAATCCTCAACTTTGATCCCAGCCTGTCTCCCTTCCTGTCTCTTCCCACATCCCATTGAGTCCCCGCTTTCCTGGAGCCTTCCCCCTCCTGCTTCCCTTCCATGCCCCTGCCCCTTCCCTATCTTCTCTCTCTCCCTCCCCTTTAAAATGTGACTTTTTCTCAATAGCTTTATCAAGGACTACTTTCCTATAATGTTGAGTAAGAAGTTCCCAAAGAATAGAAAAATCCACCTTATTTCCGACATGTAGTTGCTTCAGAAACAGCTGGGTAAACTGGACTTACCCAAGTTGGACTTAGTAATGTTGCCCTAGTTATGCGATGAGAACGTTTTAGTTGGAGGCTTTTGTTCATTCAGCACAAGCAGCTGGGAGAGGAAATGGCATTATTTAACTTGTTAATAGAGTATCTTTAAATATGAAAAAGAATTGGAACCTATGAATACAAATAGTCAGGACTCTCGTCCTTTCTTTAGACTTAAAAAGAGAGAAAACAGAGACTTAAATAAAAATCTTCAACAGGTAGTACAATATAAAAAGCCTGTAAAACATTACCTCAAGTATATATGCCTTGAGTGCTTCAATCATGGAACTATTCCTCCCTTGTTTTACTGCAGTTGATTATGGCAAAGCACCAGCATGTATTTTGTGTCTTAACCTCACCTGTGACCTCGTATACCTCCACAGAAAGAATGCCTTCTTACTGATGTACCGTATGGGACACATCTTCTCTTGTGTGCAGGGTAAGAATGTGCCCAAATTAAGATGTACTAGAGTTAAGAAAGCCGAAATGAAGTGTCAGAGTGAGCTAAGGTGACAGGTTGTACCTTGACCTTTATAATGAATGCACTTAATTTACTTATTTTAGTTCTCTCTGAATATGTTTGGCCTTATGTTTTAGGATCTGGGTTTCTCATCTCAAAGCATTTATCAATTAATTCCACAAGAAAAGGGCTTGCTTTTAAAGGCTGCTGAGAAACAGTTACGATCTCTAGTAGTTAGAAAACTCAATTCAGATCACTGTCATCCCACAGCCTATTTTATTCCATTTAGCTACGTATGTCAGTCATGAATTTCAGGAAGACCCTCATGGATGAGTACCAAATAATTTTGGCAAAGGGTTTTCTGCTTTTTTGTGTGAGGGTGGGTGTCTCTGGCACCTTGGGTTACAGAGCTGAATTCATCATACTTGTTAGTTGATAGCACATTGTCATCACTACCAGTCTGTACGTGGTTCTGCTTTTGTTTTCATCTTTTTACTTTTTCAGCTTCCATCTCCACTCTATTCCCATTCCCATTAACAACATTCTTATTTATTTATATGCCCTTAAAAATATAGTGGGTTGTTTTGTAGACTTTACATAAGAGATATTTTTCATTTATATAGGTCATATACTGAAATTCTCATTCTGTTTCTTACATTCACTTGGCTTTAGGCTTTTAAAAGCTTTCCTTTTACATTTATGTTGTTGAACCTGATTGCCATGTGGGGTTCCATAGCAGGCATCCACCACACTCGTCTTTCCATTCCCATGGTGATAAGCAGCCCAGTTGTCTTAGCTTGCTGGGATGAACATCCCTAGAGCACCGCCAGATTGCTCTTCCGGAAAGGCTGCGCCAGTTTAGAATTCCACCAGCAGCATTTGAGGATGCTTGTCTTCCTATATCCTTGCCAATACTTTGTATTACCCAAATTTATCATTTTTGCCAATCATTACAGTATCTTGCTTTAATTTGTATTTCTCTGATTACCGGTAGGCTGATCATTGTTTATTTGCTTTTACCCATTTAAGCTTCCCCTTCTGTTTTTTTATCCTATTTTTACATTTGTTTCTTATTTGTTGGAATTACTTACATATTCTGATACTAATCTTTTATTTGAGTCTTTGTTACTGTCTTCTCCCCGTAAATTACCAGTCTGTTCATTTTATCTGTAATGTCCATCTTGGAACAAAAATCCTTATTTATCCTACTTAAATTTTTTGTAGCTTTCTAGAGAAAAATGTAATTTTGTATTTGCATTAAGCTAGAGGCTGGCAGTAGATGGTATGAAAATGTGATGTTTAGGTCAAGACCTCAGAGAATTCCAGAACTGTTCTGATCTCTGAAACAGAACCAGTGTTACTGAGTGCATTTTCTACGAACCTTCAGAAGTATAAGCATGGGGGACTCACTGGTTACCCACGGTATGTGCCAGGGCTGGAGTCATTTGTGCGGACTATCCTGGTTCTTTGGCCTATGTTTTCTCAACATGCTTACGAACAAGGCCCTTTCAGATGCCCAGATAAGTGCAGAGAAATTAGTCACTAAATTCTAATTCAGCCTGAAGTTTCGCTCGGTGGGAAATTTTTGAATATAAGTATCTTGTGTTATCATATAATAGTAGCACTTATTTTCTAGCTTTAGCAAACCTTTATTGAGTGCTTACTATGTATCAGGTATGTTCTAAGAGCTATACATTTATTATCTCATTCAGTCTATGCATCAACCTTATCAGGTAGTTATAACAGAAGTAATATTCTGAATTCACCAAATCCCATTTCATATTCCTCCATTATAGAAACATAGAAAATGATACTTCCCATAACTCCCAGCCCCCCCCACCCCGTATGGGCCTGGACCTTGCATGTAACGAGTTCTTGTCTGTGATATACAAGCAGAGTTGACAGCGTCACTTTCAGGTTGAGCTGGTTAAAACAAACAAACAAACAAAAAACTTCTTTTTAAAATCAGATTCTGCTGGCCAAACTGGATCACTAGGTCATTGAAGACAACTGCCCTGGGTGATCATTCATGCAAGTAGCTGACTTTCTGTGATTTATTGTCTTAATAAGACATTCTCTGATTGATATTGGGAAAAGGGGGCTTTTGTTACTGCAGCATTG
This sequence comes from Sapajus apella, assembly GCF_009761245.1. Lineage (NCBI taxonomy): Eukaryota > Metazoa > Chordata > Mammalia > Primates > Cebidae > Sapajus > Sapajus apella. Next base: position 1,874,706 of record NW_022436984.1, read on the forward strand.
CCTAACCTAGCCTAACTAAAAAAGCAAGTACAGCTGGGCACGCTGGTTCATGCCTGTAATCCCAGCACTTTGGGAGGCAGAGACAGGTGGATCATGAGGTCAAGAGATCAAGACCATCCTGGCCAACATGGTGAAACCCTGTAGCTACTAAAAATACAAAAAAAAATTAGTGAGGTGTGGTAGTGTGTGCCTGTAGTCCCAGCTACTCAGGAGGCTGAGGCAGGAGAATTGCTTGAACCCGGGAGGTGGAGGTTTCAGTGAGCTGGTAACGCACCACTGCACTCCAGCCTGGTGACAGAGTAAGACTCCGTCTCAAAATAAATAAAGTTAAGTAAGTAAGTACTATTATTACCTCATTTTACAGATAAAGAAAGCACAGGGAGATTAACTTGCATAAGTTCCTCACAGTGTATGTCTGATACCAGAGCCTACCATGTGAGCCTCAGTGCAGTTCTTCCTGTGAAATTAATATGGTCTTAAGTTTAACCTCAGTTAGGTCCCAAACCTTATGTAGAGTGTGGAGTGAAGCTAAGTAACTTTGCTTGTTTTAGTTAAATAATCATTAGCAATCTGTGATGTTTATTTTATATGTATGTCTGTATAGATAGTTAGATAGATAAGAAGTATCTGACTTACAGCAATAATAGATGAATAGAAATTTATTTCTCCTAAACAGCACTAGTATAATTTGGCTAGTTCTAGAAGTGTAAATGCTTTTATTAATACTTCAGCTTTTAAAATATTAAAAATTCTTTTGCTGGCTTTCTTTTCAAATTAGTTTGTTAAAATTATTCCATTTGTTTAATTATTCCATGGAAAAATCAAGTAGTACTTAGGAAGGCTTTCATGTAGGATTGAGACTGAAGGAAGGATAAAATCTTGATGGCTGGAGGGGTTTCCAGGCAAATGGGCCTACAATGAGCAAATGCATTTATTTTCCAGTATTTGTCAAGCACCCACTATATACTAATCACTCTTCTGGGTGCTTGGAATATATATTTGAATAATATAGACAAAAATCTATGTTTTCATGGTATTTATATTCTAGCAAAGGTAGGAAAGGATAGGGCAGTTATTTGCAAAGCTGCCAGGTTGCCATAGAGGAAATAAAGCTCAAAGATAAATAGGTACCCTTGGAAACCCAAATGCCAGCCCGAGGAATTTGTGTGTAATTCAGCAAGAGGTAGAGATCCAGGAGACTTCTGCAAAGGGGGAGATACCATGACCTGAGCTGTGGCCTAAGACTCTCCGTTAGACAAACAGAATTCAAGAATATTAGAGTGATCAGGAATGGAGAATTAAATATTGACCACAATTGTCCATGCCTTTTCTGATCCTTAGTTTTTCTTCCGGGTTCTTGATGGTGGTGATGATGGTACTGACGGATGAGGTGGTGAGTGGAGGCCGAAACCCCACCCGTGCTCCACTTGCCCAGCTGCTCTTCCGGCCAAGTCTTGTGTTTTTCCTTTGGCACATCCCTCTCTCCAAAGGAAGGGGAGTCTGTTTGTCACCTATCTTCCAGGGCTGACGTCTTTTATAATTTGCACAAAGATTCCTTATATGCCTGCAGCAGCCCTGATTAAATGGCAGTACTAGGATTTGACCCAGTCCTACCTAGCTACAAATCCTGTGTGACTTTGCCAGTATTTTCTACTTCTACAACATTATTTGCTGCTACTCTTACAAGTCTTCGTCAGTGTTTAGTACCATTACGACAACTACTCCCCCTACTACTCTACTGCTATTATGAAGGACGAGAGGGAAAGAATAGCATCTAACATTCTTTGAGTGCTGGCTATGTGCCAGGCACAGTGTTTAGTTATTCACATGCATTATTTCATTTAATCTTCACAATCTCCCTGTGAGGTAGGTACTGTTACTGTCTTGCCAAGTGACAGAATAGGAATTGAAGCCAATTGTTCAGACTCCAAATCTGAGGACTTAAAACCACTACACTAGTATCTTCCCTGAATACTTAAGCATGAAATATCTTAGAAGACAAAACGACTGGTCTATGAGAAGCCACAGAAAACTACAAAAATAATTTAAAGCAACAAACTTGAGACCTGGTATGGTGGCTCACATCTGTTATCCCAACACTTTGGGAGGCCAGGGTGGGAGAATTACTTGAGCTCAGGAGTTCAAGACCAGCCTGGGCAACATAGCAAGACCTCATCTCTACTTAAGAAAAAAAAAAAAAAATCCTAGGATGATGCTTCTGGGAAAAAAAACAAGAATATCATCAGCTGGGAGGATGACATGCACCTATAGTGCCAGCTACTCGGGAGGCTGAGGTGGGAAAATCACGTGAGCCCAGGGCAGTTGAGGCTGCAGTGAGTCATGATTGCACCACTGCACTCCAGCCTGGATGACAGCAAGACCCTGTCTCAAAAAATAAATAAAAATAAAGCAACCAACTTGAGCAAGGAATAGCATTAATCCAGTACTGTGTCGTGGTAGGTGCTCAAAAAATATTTAACTTGATTTGCACAGATAAATATTTTGAATGTTGGCACTTGAGGGAAAAAAGATAAAGTTAAATCAGAGAATATTCTTAAATATTTTTGTGAACATTTTGATGGTTATTTCTGGATACTTCCAAAGGATTTTAAGTTTGATTGGATAGCCTGTTAATAAGATCTAATTTCACTTCTTCTTTTTAAATACAGATATGTCTAGTTTACTATTAATTACTGGTATGCTGCTCTGTGATTTAGGACCCTGAGTTTTGCTGTTGTTTTCATTTTTGTTTCATTTTGTTTCTTTCCTTCACAGATGGAACAAAGAGAGATCATACATACATATAAAGAGAATATGTATTTTCTAAGCATTTCATCAAGAATTGTGAGGGGAGAGGGTATTAAAGGGTGTGTGTGGGGGGGTGTGTGTGTGTGTGTGTGTGTGTGGGTGTGTGTGTTTATACACGTACAGACACTTGTGAGAATGGAGTTGACTACCTGCAGCAGATTTCACTGAGCCATGATAGGAAGATACTTTCAGGCAGGTGGTTAGCTCCTGGTACTGCTCTCTAGAGTTAATGCAGGTCCAGCACAGCCTGGCTGCAGTCAGAGCAGTCCTGGGGTGGGACAGAGGGATCCCAGCTCAAGATGTTGTATCTATAACAGGCTGTTTATGTTTATGAAATGTTTCCTAACTGAATGTTGCTATGAAAGAAAAAAGAAAGCTAGATTGTTGAGTTTAATTTGTAAGTTCTGTAGGACAGTGGTTTTGAGACCTTTAAAATTTTTGTTGTTGTTTATTTAAAGAAAGATTCTAACCCTAGTTTGCACAACTCAGAATCAGAACCCAGCCTGGTGGGACTGCCTGCTGACCCAGTCTTTCCCATATCCAGAAGGGGTCCCCTGAGGCACTGCCTTCTAGGCAAATTCTTCCTTTATTGTACCTTTCCTATAATTTGCTTCTTTCTTTTCTTCTCCCTTCCCTTCCGTCCCCTCCTCTCCCCTCTCCGTGTCTCCCCTCCCCTCCCCTCCCCTTCCCTGCTTGCCTTTCCCTTTCCCCCTTCCCTCACTCCCTTGCTTTTCTCTCTTTTCTTTCTCTTGCACACCTGCATGAGTGCTTACCCTTTTCTCATATTCTTCAGATCGTGTAAGTTCCGGAACAGTTCTAGCTCACTAACAGTTGTAGCCTCTGAGTCCATATGCAGGATTTCACCAAACATTCCCAGGTGAGCAGGGGCTCTGGAGTTGCCAAGTGGGGTGATGGAATGGCAACCTGTGACATGTATCTAAATGCCTTAGTTCCTGGTGAACGATTGTAGGTTTCACCCCTCTTTTCTTTTTGTTCCTTGGCGCCCTTTCTCCCCAGAAATTGGAAGCATGGGCAAGTTGTTCTAGTCCCAACTCTGCCTTCAAGCTTGGTGTTCTCAGGCAACTCTTTTAATGTAGCTGGGCCTCAGTTGCCTAAAATGTACAGTGAGGCTAAATTCGGTCTGAGGGTCCCTTGCAAATTATTTGCAACAATACAACTTTTGATATTCATGACCAGCTCACTCTTCACAGTTGCTGTCATTCTTCATTTCCACAGCTCAGAGACCCTTCACTGGCTAAAGGTGGGCAAGCTAGGAGTGTGTGTCCATAGCAGAAGTCAACATCTCTCTCAGTCTCCTGATTCTTCCTCAGAGTGGAGGTGGAGTGGGGATGATGATTACTTGGTTTACCTCTGAGGTAATGTTTTCTACAGTAGCTGCGTTGGGTGGAGAAGTTTATGATTACCTACAAGCAATCTGCTAGGATTATCATCCCTCAAATTGGAAGTGGGGCCTTTGACGATAATAGAGACTTTGGACTTTAGCCTGATCTTCAGATTCCCGGTGGAAGGTGTGGCCTGAGGAAAAAGGGTTACCTTGATAAGGAACAGTAATCATTGTTATATTTCTGGACACTGAATTATAAGCATTGCCAACTGAGAGAGAAGAGGGAGGCCTGCCAGATCAGTAGACTCTGATGTATATGCTGTAAGTGCACGGTTTTGTTGCCGTGTTACTCATCCATTCAACATGCAGTCACCGGACACCCATGTTCAGACACTCATCCAGCCATTGAGAAGTTCCTTATTCCTCAGAGCCAGTACTGAAAACTGTATGTTTTTTCTTTTTTTTTTTTTTTGAGGCGGAGTTTCACTCTTGTTACCCAGGCTGAAGTGCAATGGCGCGATCTCGGCTCACCGCAACCTCCGCCTCCTGGGTTCAGGCAATTCTCCTGCCTCAGCCTCCTGAGTAGCTGGGATTACAGGCACGCACCACCATGCCCAGCTCATTTTTTTGTATTTTTAGTAGAGACGGGGTTCCACCATGTTGACCAGGATGGTCTCGATCTTTTGACCTCGTGATCCACCCGCCTTGGCCTCCCAAAGTGCTGGGATTACAGGCTTGAGCCACCACGCCCGGCCTGTTTTTTCTTAGATGTTTGGCCTGCAGTTAAGGTTCCTGCCATTAGGAGACAGTGATTTAGTTGATCATGCTACATAATTCAATCCTAGGGATTGAGATATAGGCATGTGTTACCTGGAAAGGAGATATTCCTTTTTGGAAATAAAATTATAGTAAAATAATCTTAAACTCTAAGATTAGATATCTATATTTTAAATAATTAATATGGAGAGAAATCTAACAGAAAGAAAAGGTCTAGGTATAATTAGGTACCTAACTCATATACCCTTAACTGTTGTAATTGTTAACCTGTGATTCCATAACCATTGTGTCTAAAAGAGGAACTCGCCATTCTTTTTGCACTTCCTTCCTGGATTGTAGAAGTCCAGAAGTCCCTGGACTAAAACACCAAAAGCATTGGCAATAAAAGCCAGGATAGACAAACGGGATCTAATTAAACTCCAGAGCTTCTGCACAGCAAAAGAAACCATCATTAGAGTGAATCAGCAACTGACAGAACGGGAAAAAATTTTTGCAATCCACCCATCTGACAAAGGGCGAATATCCAGAATCTACAAAGAACTAAAACAGATATACAAGAAAAAAACAAACAACCATTCAAAAGTGGGCAAAGGATATGAACAGACACTTTTCAAAAGAGAATATATATGAGGCCATCCATATGAAAAAATGCTCATCACTGGTCATTAGAGAAATGCAAATCAAAACTACACTGAGATACCATCTCACGCCAGTTAGAACGGCGATCATTAAAAAATCGGGAGACAACAGATGCTGGAGAGGATGTGGAGAAATAGAAACACTTTTACACAGCTGGTGGGAGTGTAAATTAGTTCAACCATTGTGGAAGACAGTGTGGCGATTTCTCAAGGATCTAGAATTAGAAATTCCATTTGACCCAGCAATCCCAATATTTGGTATATACCCAAATAACTATAAATTGTTCTACTGTAAAGACACATGCACACATATGTTCATTGCAGCCCTGTGTACAATAGCAAAGACCTGGAACCAACCCAAATGCCCATCAATGATAGACTGGACAAAGAAAATGTGGTACATATACACCATGGAATACTACACAGCCATAAAAAACGATGAGTTTGTGTCCTTTGTAGGGACTTGGATGAATCTGGAAACCGTCATTCTCAGCAAACTGACCCAAGAACAGAAAGCCAAGCACTGTATGTTCTCACTCATAAGTGGGTGTTGAACAACAAGAACATGTGGACTCAGGGAGAGTCCACACACAGGGGACAGTTGTCGGGGGTAGGGGAGAGAAAATGGGAGGTGGAGAGGGAGGGGAGGGGTAACATGGGGAGAAATGCCAGATATAGTAGACACCTAAAGTAAAATAAATAAATTAAAAAAAAAAAAAAAGAAGTCCCTGGGCTTATATATGGCTCACTGGCACTGTGGCTTCCCTTAAATCTTTTCAGTACTTAAGTCTTTTCAGTACGTAACCTCTTGAAAAAGTAAACCCTGCAAGGGAGGCCTGTCCTCCCTGGTTTTCCTCCCTGCTTTCTGCCTTTTATTAATTTATAAGGTATTCAGTACCTATTATGTGCCTGGGATGGAGCCTGGTCCTATAACTTGGAAAATAGGAAAGACAAGTTTGTGCCCATGAGCTGCTCACAATCTAGGGAGGGAAAACAACACAAGAAATGCTAAATTATGCTACACTACTGCAGGTTTTGAATGCAGTGCACCAGAAGAACAGAAGAGAGTGCTTGTAACTTCCGGAAAGGCTAGGGTGTAGAGTTTTCATCGAGGGATGGTGATGGTTGAGCTAAGTATTAAAGAAGGCCTTAGAGTCTTTCATTTGGCAAAGGTGGTAGCAGGAGATAGTATTCACCTTCACAACTCAGGAGAAAGATGCCAAAAACATGTGCTCCAGGGACTTTGGTTTTCAGTGAAAAAAGAATCATTTTCTGTTTTTCCCCTTAAGAGGGAAAGCATTATAAAATGCAAGAGAAAGGAACAGTGAAGACAAACAAGCCTCCCTCCTCCAAATAGTGTCAATGGAAGGTCCTGGATTAGGTGTTCCATGAAACTGAAGTACGGTAGCAAAGCTGTCATGAAATACTTTTGGCTAGTCCCTTAAAAATGTATCTCCAGGCCGGGCGCGGTGGCTCACGCCTGTAATCCCAGCACTTTGGGAGGCCGAGGCGGGTGGATCACGAGGTCAAGAGATCGAGACCATCCTGGTCAACATGGTGAAACCCCGTCTCTACTAAAAATACAAAAAATGAGCTGGGCATGGTGGCGCGTGCCTGTAATCCCAGCTACTCAGGAGGCTGAGGCAGGAGAATTGCCTGAACCCAGGAGGCGGAGGTTGCGGTGAGCCGAGATCGCGCCATTGCACTCCAGCCTGGGTAATAAGAGCGACAAACCGCCGTTTTTAAAAAAAAAAAAAAAAAAAAAAAATGTATCTCCAAAAGAATAGTGGGTAAGAGTGCTTCCTCAGAGCAGATTTCTTGAAATGATTATATTCCTTCTAAACAAAACAGTTTAAACATTTGAGCAGAACACTTAACAGAAATTTTGTAACAGAAATATAAAGTTGTTTCATCCCAGTGTTAACTCTTACTTCCTTATGTAAATAAAGGCCAGAGGTAAAGACAATTCAAATATTTTAAATCTGATTTCAGAATGCAATCTATATGATCTGGTTCTTTAAGTGTATCATATACTTTTCTGGGATCATTAAAATGAGCTTATATTCCCTGAGCAAATAGTTGCCAAAAGCAGAGGGGACACAGAATTTCATTTGTCATCCTGATTTCCCATTGGTTCTCAAAAAAGAGAGTTGTCAGTTAGGTTTTGGAAACTCTACACTCCAAGAGATCAACTGCTGTCTTTATGTTGAGCTAGTTTGGGTCTTAAAAATAATTTTTGATTGAGAGTTTTCAAGCATACATAGAACCAGAGAACATAGTATCATGGACCCCAGATAGTCATTCTTAATATTTAACAACATTTGGTCATACTTACCCATGAATCGTTTTTTCCTTTTTTTTTTTTTTTTTTTTTTTTTTTGAGACAGAGTTTTGCTCTTGTTGCCCAGGCGGGAGTACAGTGGTCTGATCTCAGCTCACTGCAACCTCTGCCTCCCAGGTTCCAGCAATTCTCCTGCCTCAGCCTCCCAAGTAGCTGGAATTACAGGCATCTGCCACTACGCCTGGCTAATGTTTTGTATTTTTAGTAGAGTCTGGGTTTCACCATGTTGGCCAGGCTGGTCTCAAACTCCTGACCTCAGTTGATCCACCCTCCTCGACCTCCCTAAGTGCTGGGATTACAGGCGTGAGCCACTGCGCCTGGCCGCTTCTTTCTTTTCTTTCTTCCTTTCTTCTTCTTTGGATGGGGGCCTATAATATATTAAATCCAATCACAGACATTGTCATTTCACTTAACAGATTACCATATATCTTTTAAAAATAAAGAAAAATTTTATATCACAATACTGATATTAATATATAACAAAGTTACCAATAATTCTTTACTGCCATTTAACTAAGTCTACATTTAGATTTCCTCATTTTTCTCAAATGTCTTTCTATAATGGTTGGTTTGTTCAAATCAGGATTCAAATAGTCTATAGTATTAGATTTTGTTTTCCCATGTCTCTTAATCTAGAACAATCCGCACTCTCTTACTATTTTTTTCCCTATAAAATTGACTTGTTGAGGAAACCAGATCAGTTGTCCTGTAGAATATTCTATATTCTGGAAGTGTCTGCCTATTTTCTCATGGTGGTATTTATTCTATCCTCTGCTTGAGATATTTGCCCATCATTTGGCCTATTTTTTTGGTGGGGGGGACGGAGTCTCGCACTATCGCCCAGGCTGTAGTGCAGTGGTGCGACCTCGGCTCACTGCAATCTCTGCCTCCTGGGTTCAAGCAATTCTCCTGCCTCAGCATCCCAAGTAGCTGGGACTACAGGCCTGCGCCACCATGCTCAGCTAACATTTTGCCCATTTTTTAAGGAAATGTAAACATTTCACAAATTTCATTTCAACCATTCATTTATTCAAAATTTGAGTGCTTCCTATGCACCAGGTCCTCTTCCAGGTTCTAGGTTTCTTGGGTTATGCTTTGTTTTCCTAGCAATTCATTTGCACACTTGTTTTTTAATTTAGGTTTTTTCATCCATAGTACATTCTTTCTCATGGTTCAAATCTTAGTAATTATAAAAGAGATATAGTGAAGTCTCTCTTCCATCCTCTCCCTCATCAGACCAAGCCCCAAATAATTATATATTTTCTTGTATTTTTTCAAATTTTTTTCTGTGTTTACCGGATAATATGAATGTGTGTTCTAAAAATATAATATTTCTAGTTTATCTTTAGCATGAACATTAAAAGTAGTTTTTAAGGCCATAGTCAATTGACAGGTATATATTCTATCCTTGAAACTAATCCTTCCTTATCTCCTGCTCCCAACCCCCTCATTTTTGGGCAAATTATGGTAGTTCAATTTTTAATATAAAATTGTGGAGATTTTTATTCTAGAAAACATTGTCCAATATCAGGTGACACTTAACATGTGATTGACAAAGCTGTTAAAATGAGAAGTATTAGAACTGTGTTCCTGAAATCATAAAATCTTACTGACGTTTGTAATTCTTATAACTTTTCGTTTGAGCTACAGCGCAAGAGGCTTACCAAAAGGTACTAGGCAATTATTAATCTTTTATGGCTGAGTGCAGTGGCTTATGCCTGTAATCCCAACACTTTAGGAGGCCAAGACAGGTGAATCTTTTGAGCCCAGCCAGGAGTTCAAGACCAGCCTGGGCAGCATAGTGAGACACTGTCTCTACAAACAAAAAATATAAATACTAGCTGGGTGTGGTAGCATGCACCTGTGGTCCCAGCTACTTGAGAGACTGAGGTATGAGGATCACTTGAGCCCAGGACGTAGAGGTTGCTGTGCGCCCAGATAGTACTACTGCACTGCAGCCTGCATGACAGAACAAGACCCTGTCTCAAAAAAAAAAAAAAAATATATATATATATATATATTTTTTTTTTTTTTTTAATTATCAAGCTTTTATATGGAAATGTCTATTTGGGAACCTGGTGAGAAACTGAGCACTAAAGAGGCTACTAAGAACTCAGTGGATGCTATGTAGGAACTCTCTTAATCTACAGAGGTAGTTTGCATAAGAAATAGAGGCAGCATTTGCCTACCATTTTTGAGACATACATGCAGATTGTTGGAAATAATGGAATTTCAATAACTTAATATATGAGTAACACAAAGCATTTAGTGAGACCAAGGCGGGGAAATGCTGTATTATATTGACAAAAGGGAGAGTGTATATGTATAATATTAATAAGGAATATAATTTCTTGCCAGATCAGACCTAATTAACTTCTACCAATTATTTAAATTTTGCTTTACTTTATTAAAATATGCTTTTATACCATTTCTTTTTTAAAATGTGAACCTAAGATATATATTATAGGATTAAAAAATAGTAATAGACATGGGATGTCAGAGTTAAAATACATTTTTGGTTTCTTTACATTTCTAATGTAAGCACCTTTTAAAAGTTCTTATTATTGTTGTTTCTTTCTTCCTTTATTGGAACCCATGCCTGGTTCTGTCATTGATTGCTTGGATATAAAAAGCCTTTTTATCTGTAAAGGGAAACAAGGAGGCGAAATTTACTTGGTTTTCTGTATTTTAAAAAAAATACTCTAGAAATGGAAAATGTCCATTACTAGAACTGTAACTTGCTTTAAAAAAAACTTTTTATTTTGAAATAAAGATTCATGGGAAGTTAGCACAAATGGTGCAGTCTTATGCATCCTTCACCTGGTTGCCTCATTAGTGACATTTTATATGGCTATAGTGCAATAATCAGAATCAGGAAATTGACATTGGCATGTTACTGGTAACTAGACTAGACCTTAGTCAGTTTCCATCATCTTTTTAACCTGTATTCACCTATGGATATGGGTATGTATGTCCATGTGTGTGTGTGGCTTAGTGCAGTTTAATCATATAGAGTCATGTAAACACCACTACAATCATGATACAGAACTGTTCTAGCACCACAAAAGAACTGTCTTGTGCTGCCTCTTTGTATTTGCATTATGTTTATTCATTTCTATTTTTTGAGAACAAATCAAAATGATATTGCATTTTAAATTTTGATTTCCATGTGTTCATTGCTGGTATATAGTAATACAATTAACTTTTTTATGTTGATTTTGTAACAACCTTGCTGACCTTGTGTTCATGAGAATATTCTGTGAGTTTTTTTGTAAATTCCGTGGAATTTTCTACATAGACAATCGTGTCTTACACAAATAAGGGCTGTTTTATTTTTCCCTTTCTGATATATGTATGCCTTTTTTCTTGCTTTATTGCAATGGCTAGGACTTCCAGTACAATTTTGAATAAGAGTGGTGACAGTAAACGTTCTTGCCTTGTTCGCAGTCCTAGATGGAGAAACATATAGTCTTTTTGTCATTAAGTATTTTGTTTGCTGCAAGATTTTTGTTGATGTTCTTTATCAACTTGAGTAAGTTTCTCTCTACTCCTAGTTTGCTGAGGTTTTTTTAAAAAACCACAAATTGTGTTGGATTTTGTGAAATGCTTTTTCTGATAATGCTCATGCAATTTGGCAAGTGAAATTTTCCTGTAACTGTTGCCCTCCCCAAGCACTCATTGCAGGCCCCACATTTCCAGTGTTTAAATATGATAAAAGGAGAAAGATTCCAGAGAAAGCAATTGGGGATATAAATTCATATTATTGTTAATTCTACATCGGTGAATGTCAAGGAGAATTGATTATATACTGCTAACTAGACTAGACCCCATTCAGTTTTCATCTTTTTCACCTGCATTTATGTGTATGTGTGTGTAGCTTTGTGCAGTTTAATCCAAAATATAGATTCATGTAAGGTTCTGGATTTTGTAGTTCTTGCCTTTCTTAGTAATATTTACTGAGGTAGATAGAGAACGAGGGATTAGGAGTGTGCACTTTGGAACCAGACTTTGTTTTAATGTGGCCTTTGTCATTTACTAGTTATGTGGGACCTTAAGCAAACTCTTTAACTTGTCTAAGCTTTGGTTTCCTCAACTTTAAAATAGGTCTAATAACCATCTCATGTTGGGAAAATTAAATAAGATAATCTATGTCAGAGGCTTCATACATAATGGGCATTTAATAACGTGTTAGCTGTTGTTGATGCATCATTGATATGTTTAACAATTTGTTAAACTCTTACCTCCAAAGCAGTCTGCTAGGCATTTGGGATGACACAGAGTTATACGAAGTACATAATTCATTTTAGAAGAATGTGCCGTTTAATTTTCAAACATCTCATTGTTTGAATAAATGAATGAAAACTTTTTTCTCTTACATCTATCCATGACCAGTCAGTCTTTGGGTTTTACCCTTCCACTCCTTCCCTTTGTCATTTATTTTCTCCTTCTCTCCCCTACCTCTTTCCCTCTCTGTTTCTCATCCCGATTTTCAGGTAGTAATCAAGCTGTCATAGGTGAACCAGTTTCTACATCTCTGCTTTTTTCTGCTCTTATGGGAGTTCCTCCTTCCCTTTCTCCCTCATTTTACTTTTTCAGGTTTTCATAGTTACCTGTAACTATATTTTAAGCCAGCTTTCTTTCATGTTTTCCCTTTCCTCGAGGAACCTCAGGATAGCCCTTCCTCATGTCTTACTCCCCTGTTTCTGAGCCAGAAAGGACCATGATCATGACTAAGTTCTCAGAGACACCTGAATCCAAGGTAATACTAATTTAAAAATTAATGACATTAACCTCTAAAAGCCTTGATGGTGCCCAGAATTATTTAATGGAATCTTCACTAAATTTTCCACTTCTCTCTTAATTTTCTTCTAATTAAACTTTATTTTCTTAAGATAACAGCATCATAAGTTAAAAGCTCTGACTTAATTTTTAATTGCTATATTTAAAAAAACTTATTTCTATTATTTTCTCAGTACAAATATAGAGTATTTCTGCCACTTTATGAATTTTTAAGATGCTTTTGTGGGTTGTCCTAAGAACTGCCTCCTTTACAATATTATTTCTAGAGGAAATGCATTCTGCAAACTCCTAACAAATAAGCAAACTCTGGGACCCCCTTTTGTTGGTAAATTGGGTACTTCTTGTACTAAATATTCCAACTTATAGAGGATTGCAATTTTTGCAGGTATTTTAGAGAGCCAAACCACTCAAAAGTGCAGGATTTAGTTCATCTCCCTTGGAATGAAAACCATCTAATTAGAGTTGCCATGACAACTCTGTTTTCATGCAGTACAACAGCCCTATTGATCTAAAGTTCAGGCTGATGGAACATGTGTACATGTTAGTGACAGAAGCCATCATCCACTGTTTTAGAGTGTTGACTCCATTTCCCTCCTGGCTTCTTTTCTACCTTATACACCTCGCACGTATTTATTAAGCACCTATTGCGTGGAGAGCTCATAGAAGCCCATGAAATGTCCACCATAAGAAGAAACAGTTATAAAACCCTATCATGGACATGGAATAAAACCCCAGTAACTTGTCCCCTCCTTCATAATCTGGCCTTTTCCTGCACATTTGACCCTTTCTTCTCCCACCTCCTCCACACCCCCCACTTTGGCCACACTGGCACCTTTCTGTGTTTCAAACACTTCAGCCTCTTTTCCACCTCAGGGCTTTTGCACTTCACATTCCCTCTGCCAGAAGGTCATTTCTCCAGGTGTTTACATGTTTGGGTCCACTTTATCATTTGGGTCTCAGTTTAAATTTATTTTCACAGAGAAGCTTTCCCCAATTGCCCTAAAGCTGCCTCCTGCCATCTGCCCTCATCCATTGTCATGCTCTTTGACATTATAATATTTGTTTCTTTCCTATATTATTATTGCATTGTCTCTTATTAGCATATAATTTCTATGAGAGTAGGATACGGCAATGTCTTGTTTACTGCCATATCTATTAATATTTGTCGAATGAATGAGTTATAGGGTGATTGAATATCATGATGGTCAAGAAAGGTTTCATGAATTGGCACTGATTTAAGAGCTTTGGAAGACAGTGGATATGGCTGGGCGTAAATAATGTTCAGAAGGCATTTTATTTGTGAGGAACGATCTATACTGATAAGTACTATATGGGTTAGTTTGTTCAACAAGACCATTTGTGAGCATCCAGTTAAACTGTAAGGAAGGGACCACTTGAAGAGTGATTAATTTTTACAGTAGCCTTGTGAACCTTATTATTATCCCCATTTCATAGATAAGCAAACTGAGGCTTAGGGATGTTTTAAACAACTCGCCCCAAAGGCAGTATACTAAGTGATTAAATTGAATTTCAAATCTACATTGCCAGTCCAATTTCAAAGCAAGGGTGCTTAACCACCTCATTTTTCTGGCTCATTCACACTTTAGGTTAATTTTTTAAATTTTTTATTTCATACCATGCCATATATCTCCATGCTTTTACTTGGGATGCTGACTTTCCTACTAGAAGTAAATTACTTGGTGTTCAGTTTACAGGTACTTATTGCTTGCCTACTGCATGCAAGGTATTATTGCATAATAACAGCATTGATTGAAAAAAATCACCTAGCCAATTACATACTGTGTTCAATAAAATTAAACTCATTGAACTCATATTTTCTTTCTTTAAAATTCTCTGTATCGTATAACAGTGCATCTAATATAAACACAAAAATTTTAAGGGTAGTTTTCAGGGTTTTTGTGTATCATTCTATGTTGATATTTAAACTTAGAAGAAGTTGGAAGAATAGAACAAGGAACTGTCTTATTCCTTTTACACCGATTCCCTAATTGTTTACATTTTGCCCCATTTGCCTTATCCTCTCTATGTATTTCTATTTTTGCATCTGTTCATTTTTTTCCTAAACTATTTGAGAGTAAGTTGGGGCCACAGTGTACTTCACCCCTAAATGTTTCAGAGTGTATTTCCTAAGAACATGGACATTCTCTTATATAACCACAGTGCGGTTATCAAATCAGACAGTGTATCATTGACACAGTACTATTATCTAATCCACAGTCCATATTCTAATTTTGTCAGTTGTTTTAATAATAACCCTGTTAGCTATTTTTTACCCTGGTCCAGGATCCAAGCCAGATCACACATTGCCTTTAGCTGTCATGTCTCTAAATCTGGAACAGTTTCTCAATATTTATCTTTCTTGACCTTGACATTTTTGAAGAGTACAGATCAGTCATTTTGTTCCTTAATCTGGGTTCATTTGATGCTTCCTCATGATCGAATTTATGTGTGTAACATAATGTATCTTTCCTGACTATATCATATCAAAAGGCAAATGATGTCAGTTTGTCCCAGGATTGGTGATGTTAACTTTGACCACCTGGTTAAGGTCGTGTCTCTGAGGGTTCTGCACTCTTTCTCTTTAATAAGAACTCTTTGGAGTGATGTGTTGAGACTATGTAAATGTCCTCCTCAGACTTTCGCCCACTAGTTTTGACAGGCATTGATGATTCTCCAGCTGCATCTTTCTACATTTATTAGTTGGCCTTCTACTGTAAAGAAGAGCTTTCTTCATTTATTTATTTATCCATTAACATGTGTGTATCAGAGAGGATCTCTTGATTCTGTTTTATTCAGTGGGACACATACCGTTACTGTCATGATTTATTTTGCCGCATAAACAAAGCTTATTTCATCATGTTTCCATCAAAAAACAGTTGTATTTTGAATGCTGTATTAGATTTCTATTGTTGCTGTGACAAATTACCACAAATTTAGCAGCTTAAAACCATGCTAATTCATTATCATACACTTCTCTAGATCAGAAGTCCAGTGCAGAGTTCCTGGGGCTACAGTTAGGGTGCCAGTGGGCTGCGTTCATTTCTGGGACTCTAGTGGAGAATCTGTTCCCCTACTCATTCAGGTTGTTCAGAGAGTTCCGTCTCTTGCAGTCGCAGGACTGAGATCTGTTCCTTGGTGGAGGTCAGTTGAGCTTCTAAAGGCTGCTGACTGTATTTGGCTCATGGCCCCCTTCCTCCTTCAAGCCAGCAGCGACAGCTCCAGTCCCTCTCATGCTTCAAGTTTTCCTGCCTCTTTTCCTGTTATCTTATTTTTCTTACTCGCTCTTCGGTTTTCCTCTTCTACTTTTAAGGACTCGTGTGTCTGGGTTGATTGAGAGCCCAACCAGATAATTCATGATAATCTCCTCATGTCGGGGTCCTTAACCTTTATTACGTCTCACCAAAGTCCCTTGTGCCATGTAGGGTAAATATTCATAGCTTCCAGAAATGAGGGCTTGGCAGCTTTGGGGAACCATCATTTTGCCTACCACAAATGCCTACTTGTGTTCAAGGCTTGCGCTGGGAGCTTACTTATTTTCTTTAATCAGAAAAAAAAAAAAAATGGGCAGAGGATTACAAGCAAAGAAACTTCAGTGAGAGATTGCTTTATGTTTAGTTAAAAGAAATAGGCTTGTAATCAAGAGTGGGGGCTGAGGAGATGATGTTGTAGTAACAGAGCCTCAATAACAGTGCTTGAAGGTTGCTTGAGCTGTTGTGGAGCCAGGCAAGCAGGGAGGGTTTAATGCCCAACTGTCCCTGTTGCAAAATGAAGCTGTGATGCTGCTGGCTGCAGGAATTTTAGTGAGAAAAATCAGGGCTGGTGAGAAAAATGATGCTGGATGAGTGGTGGCTCAGTGCTCCTGTTTCCTGAATTGAGTCCCTCACTTGTCTCAGCACATGGAACTGTTTCTGACGATGTGCTTTCACTCTAGTCACTATTTCTTCATTTGGGGCCAAGAAAGTTTGTGTGGTACGATTGGATCTTTCGTTGTTATACACACCAGCAAAACGAGCTTATTGTTAAAGCCCAGCTGGTCTGTAGTGGGAGGCAGCATGTGGCGCAGTGGTGGAATGTGTGGGTTCAGAAATTGGATGGCCTGGTTCAGCCCAGTGTCCATCATTTACTGGATGAGTTCTTTTGGGTCAGTTACTTAACCTCCCAAGCCTTACTGCTGCTTGTAAAATATATCAACCTTATAAGGCTTTTGTAAGGATTAAATAAACATAAATAAATGAAGCTCTTAATATAATGCCTGGCTCATGGAAAATGTTCAGTATGTGTTAGCTGTTATTGATGTTCTTCTAAATAGTAGTAGATTTTAGATCAATAACATAGAGTTCCATAGTCCTTGGGAATAAAAAAAAACCTCAACTCCACAACCAAACTGTGTTCTTATATACCTTAGTGCCTCTCTCTCTATATCTGTCTCTATGTCTGACTCTATCTGTCTCTCATATTACAGAAGTAATATGTGTCAGTTATAGTTTTCTAATACCAACAGAAAACAAGTATGCAAAACAAACAAGTGGGTCACGCCTATAATCACAGCACTTTGGGAGGCCAAGGCAAGCAGTTTGCTTGAGCCCAGGAGCTTGAGGCCAGCCTGGGCAACATAGGAAGACCTTGCTTCAACAAAAAATAGAAAAAGTAGCCAGGCGTGGTGGCATGTGCCTGTAGTCCCAGCTACTATGGAGGCTGAAGTGGGAGGATCACTTGAGCCCCAGAGGTCAAGGCTACAGTGAACTGTGATGGTGCCACTGCACTCCAGTCTGGGGTGACAGAGAAGACCCTGTCTCGAAAAAAAAAAAAAAAAAAAAAGAACAACTATTTGAAGTGCAATGTGATCATGTGTCTTACTGTAATTCTCCCTTACTCTGCAAGATAACCTCATCAACCAAGTGGGAAGTGGAGCAAAAAACTCTTCACTTGGATTTCTCCCCGTTAACCCAGGTATCTCTCCTTCCACCATCGAGGCTTCTCTCTCTCTTTCCCTTTTGTCCTCTTTCTCTCTCTCTCTCTCTCTCTCTCTTCCTCTCCACTGTGACCCAAGGAAAACCTCTGGGACTCCAGGCAGGCCGTATTCTCTCTGAATTTCTCCCCTTTCTGCTTTTGTTTCTTTCTGTTCCTGTTTGAGGGATGTGTTCATCTGGTGCTGCATCCTCCTTCTTCCCTGTGCCGGCATTTCTCTGACTTGAGTGTTGCCACCCTCTCCCTTGGGATAGTGGGCCTCAAGTCTTAGCCTCAGTGAAAGTGTAGAGGGGAAACACGAAGTACATCGATTTAGTATGTTTGCAGTATTGCCCTGTTAAGGCAGTTTGGGGTATTGATTTATTTAGTTGTTGTTGCTTTAATTTAGCCACAAAAAAATGTATGACATATTACATACTATTCTGCACCTTTTTTTCCTTTCCAATATATCATGGCCACTTGTCTGAGTGGAAATGATGGATGTATTTTTTAAGTGGCCATCAGGGCCTGAACGCTGCTTTCCCTCCCGGTGGCTGCGTGGCACTCCACTGGGAGACTTTGCTGTAATGTGTTCAGCTCCCCTGTTGTTGATTGAAATTTGTCATTTACATTTGTGATTTGGTTCTACTCATATGAGCTTGTCATTTATTCTCTCCAGTGTTTGCTTCAGTCTTTCCCCTGCCTAGGAAGCAGAAGTCACTCAGAACATGACCAATGTCTATGTCAAGTCTAGAGTTCAGTTGGTGTGTTGTTCAGGTGATGAGCATGCCTGCAGCTTAACAGTTTCAGGATGTGGTGGGAGTGAGCTTAAGGGCTCGCCTTGCTCCAGAGTGACCCTGATTCCAAGTTAGTTCCTAATGAAGTGAGGAAACATCCAGAAAAGTGAGTTGTCCTGAGTTAACCCCAGACTGTATTAAGAAGCAGTCTCATTCTGACTGAGCAAGGGAGGTGCTGATGGGAGTCTGGGGCCCCATTAATTTCCTAAAGCTCTGTGGTGGACCTTGCATACTCTCTTGCTCAGAGCTTGCCAGATGGCCCAGAAGTTGTGAATCCTTCCCTGCTGTCTCCTCTAAGACTCTAAGTGCCTACCCAGAGTTCCGTGGAAGTGTTATTTCTGGAGAGTACCCGGAATCCTGAGAGTGGAGAGTGTCTTGAATTGAATCCTTACACCAAGAGTCTAGATTGATTGAGACCCCAACCAGAGAATTTCTCTGAAATACATGATTCAGAGAAATTGAATCACGTCAGGGTCCTTAATCTTTATCACATCTCACCAAAGTCCCATTTGCCATATAGGGTAAAATACTCATAGCTTCCAGAAATGAAGTTATGAATGTTCTACATGTCATTCCATGTGGGTCTGAGCGAAACTACCTTGGGCGCATTGATGCCATGGATGCAGTATTGATGCATTCATATGCTTCAGGGGCAGGAGATAACAGCCAGGGCCAGCCATACAAGTTTTCTCATAAGCCACGTTTACATTCCCCTCTGTGTTGTTAATACTGCTCTATTAGTACGTGTTTAGTGTTTTGGTTTTGAAGGCTTAAGAAGACATTAGCAATCCAAATTCTCAAGCAACCAAGAAACTGGTTTCCAAAAAAGTTACTAGGCCAACCTCAATTATATTTGGCCAGTTAAATTGGCATTGTCCTTTTCTACAGTTTCCAGAAGCAGCTCTCTTCCTGACGAAACCTTTCCCTTTCTGTTTTGTCTTGAATCACTGGTTTAAAGATGCAAACACATCCACCTTCTAGAGTTATCCGGGCACCACAGCGCAGGTTCCCCTGAGTTCTAGGCAGCCTGGACCATGAGACGCCCTGGCCCTGTTTCTCCACAGGCCTCCCCCGCACTCTGTTTGGGGAAATGTGGGCCTTTGTTACTGTTGTGGCTGTTTTGAATCATGTATTTCAGAGAAATGGATAAAAAATAGTATTTCAGTTAGTGGATATTTTTTAAAAGTAAAATATACAGGTAAATAAATGATGTTATTCAGAAATAAACTTCTAATTTTGCACAGATGGATATTAACAGAACTGAACTCCTACTTCCCCATTACTAAGTAAACAATATATTTAGAAGATCAAATGTTTTTGAAAATCATAGGAATCTACTGAATATATCTTATTTTTGTTAAAACACTAACTACACTTATAGCTTCCTCAGTTTCCTCTTCCCAGCCTGCTCCAGAAAATGGCTCCTTCTGCTTTCCAGTTGGTTTGGGGAGCATGCTGCAGAGAGGAACAGCGCCCCCATCCAGTGTCTGTGTCCTGCTCCCCATGCTCACCTTCATGGGCATTTCCTGGGGCAGTAGCTGGCACCAGGGCCAGGCACCTGGGCTTGGCACCTGAGCCGCTTCAGCAGAATGGGGAGGAGAGAGGATTTTTGTAAGCAAGCACCCGCCTGCAGCCCCTTACACTGCCTCCACCCTTTTTCCCTTCATGGTTCACTGCCTTGACTTGATCATACTCTCTGCTTATTGGGCAGCTATGGTGGGGGTAAAAACAGGGGGCTCAAGAGGGGACAGGAAGATCAGTGGGCAGTTGGAATGACACCAATGACTTGGCTCTTCAAGGTAGAACTGGGCCCAGGCTGAATGTTGCCAAAATTAGAAGAGCAATAACTTTACCTATTAACTGAGGTCTTTAACTTCCAAGGAGAGAAGACTCCTTCAGTATGGTTGAAACAGCGTTTCTTGGGGGAAGGGGGGAGTTGGACAATCTGACCTTTTCGTCCATATCAGAACCAGCTATGAGTTTTTTTCCTTTCTTTTCAAATAACACATTTCTCCACCCTGAGATTCCAATACGCTATGCTAAAACAAGGGTGGGAGAAAAGGTATTTCTCCTCCCACCCCTTCCTCTCTCCCCAAGAGAAATCTCTGAAGGGAAGTCACACTACTTTAGTGTTCAGGAACAAATACAGTTCTATTCACTGCCTGGATATACAACAGATGATGTTGAAGAAGAGGCTACTTCCGACAGTAACCAAAGTGGCATGTGACTCCATGCGAACCAAACGAAAACAGCAAAAATACCTACTTTCAAACAGTTTAATTTACCAAGTTAATCACAAAAGATTAAAAAATGGCTACGTCAAAAATTCTCTACCTGTAACTGATGTTTTCATTGATGATGAATATTATAAACATTAACTGTATCACATACTCCCTGAGGACATAGAGTCATGACTTGGAAATGTTTTTGTTTGGAATTGTGGCACCTTATTGTTGTCCCTAAATGGCTTACATATTGCACACGTTTTTAATTTAAAAACACGAAACATAACAACCACTTTAATTTCACACAAGCCCTCGTGTGATAACTGCAGACATGACTGTCATAGAGCCAGACCCCTGACTTGCTGCCAGTAAAATAAATGTATCTTTTAAATTTGTGCAAACAAATTTAGTCTTAACTCTTCTCTGGCTTACTAATTTGTGGGATGCTTCCTCCTTCAGTTTGCGGTACTTGAAGTGACTGTCCCTCTTGCTTTAGAAGTGTGCCAGAATGATGCTGGAGACACTGCTGCGGGCCTCTGTGACAATGCAAGCCCTCACCAACTGAACGTTTGGCCCATTGACCATAAAGAAGAAAACAGTATCTGTCGTAAGGACAGGCCTAGCCTAAGGTTAACAGTAAGAGCAACATTTTGTTGCTTCATTTTCCTATTAAGCTCTGGGTTGCTGATTGAAGCAGAATTCCAATGTTTTGACACACCACCACATTGTTAGCACGATAGGGAGGATTTGATTATGGGAGAACAAGTCCAAAAACGGTAAATTGACAAAAAAAAAAAAAAAAAATCTGGGGCACTGTTTCTCAAGGCAGCTTTTGCGGTTGCATTCCTTTATTTGATGTGGTTCCTTCCTTCCCCTGTGCCAAACGGTGCAATGCGGAAAAATGATGAAGTTGCAAAAAAAAAGAGGGGTGGATAGGGAGTGAACTATTTAGTAACAAGAGAAAGAAAATGGAGCTTAGGGATCAAAGACAGAAATACCTGTCTCTCCAAGTAGGAAGAAAAAAGTTAACACTGGAGTTCTTTTCCTGAAGCCTGGATAAAGGCTGAGCCCTGCTCTCCGCTGGTGCTGCTTAGGCCAATCCGGGGTGAATGCAATAGAGACAGGGAAGCCGCAAACTGCCTGTAGGTGAGAAGAGCAGCAACTTGAGAAACGGCAAGGCTGAGTGCTGTGGGTTCCCAAGGACAGCCAGGCTGACAAGGGTGGGCCCGAGGGAAGAAGGATGGAGAGCAAAGGCTCCCTTCAGCATCAGACTGAACACGGTTAAGGCCAGCCCGCCCTGCAGGCATTGGGATCCAAAGGAGGAAGAGGCCTCCATGCAGGAGCAGGATTTTATTTATTTACAATTTGAAGGCTGGATAGCTTCTCTATTGTGTGGTTTATGACATTTTCTGAGTTTTAAAATTATCTCTTTTTGCGCTGTGAAAAGAGCATATATGATTCATTTTAATATTTCTGAGGATCAGTCACCAACTAACAGCTAGTATTTTGGGTGGGAGGAAGGCTTTTGTAGGCAGCTTTTTCACCTAACATAGAAGTTAAAAAGCACCAGAATATGCCTCAAGCTTCGTTCAAAATCATATAAATAGCTCCCTCTTGCACAGTTACAATCTAGTATCATTGTGAGAACTCCCACAGTCCACGATCTGCCTGATTGTTCACCTCACCCTTGCCTGAAAAAGGCTAATTCTTATGGTTACCTGCTGATGGAATATGCTTTCTAAGAAGTTTGACCAAAGGGCC
>NW_022436984.1:1897265-2029980 GCF_009761245.1 Sapajus apella
CTGAGTAGCTGGTATTACAGGCATGCACCACCACGCCTGGCTAATTTTGTATTTTTAGTAGAGACAGGGTTTCTCCATGTTGGTCAGGCTGGTCTCAAACTCCCAACTTCAGGTGTTCTGCCCGCCTCGGCCTCCCAAACTGCTGGGATTACAGGCGTGAGCCACTGCGCCCAGCACTTTTCCTTCTTTCAGCATCTGTCAAATATTCCTATAATCCTAGATCCAAAGTCAGCAAACTAAAACCTCCTCGCCAAATCCAGTCCACAGCTAAGAATGACTTTTACATTTTTTAAATGGTTAGAAAAATACTTAAATAATAATGCTTCGTGACTCGCAAAAATTCCATGAAACTGGAATTTTAGTTTCCATAAACAAAATTTTGTTGGAACACGGCCATGCTCATTCATGTACACATCATCTGTGGCTGCTTTTGCACTTCCGCAAGAGAGCTGATTAGTTGCAATACAGGCATTATGGATGCAAAGATGACAATATTTACTACCTGGCCTTTTACCGAAAAAGTTTGCCAATCCCTTTCCAAGACCCTTAAACCTTGCTTTTCTATAATAACTATTTCCATAAAGATATATACATTTATTGGCTTTTAATGTCCATTTAGAAATTTGACTTCCATATCTTTTCCTATATTCACTGGACTTTCATACTACAAATATTTATTAAGTGCCTAATATACTTGGCATTGTTCTTGGCAAGAATAATGAGATTATAAAAGTGACCAAAACAGATGCAGATCCTCATTCTGGAGGAGCTTTTATTCTAGTGAGAACTCATGTGGGGGGAGGTGATGAACGAATACATGTAGAATGTCATATGCCACAGAGAAAAATATAATACAGAAGACCAAGTGTCAGAGATAGAAAGGGGTTATGTTAATAGATGGTTCAGGAAGCCTCACTGAGAAGTGGACATTTCAGCAAGACCTGAAGCAGGTGAGGAAGCCCACCCGACAGATGACTGGGAAGAGAGTTCCAAGCAGAAGGAACAGCAGGAGAACTGGGTCAGTGCCCTGAGGTAGAAATCACCCCAGCTTTATCCAGGGAGGTTTTAATCCCAATAAGAAGTTCTGGTAGGCTCTGAGCCCTGCTGTCAGCTGGTGCCTCTTAGGCCAATCAGGACAATTGATTGTGGGGTGTGAGGGAAAGAAGTCAATGATGACTGAGGTTTTTGGTCTGGGAACCAAGAGATAGAAGCTGCTATTTTCTGAGATGAGATGGATATGGGAGCAATAGGTTTTGGGGGCAGGTTTGCTGATGAGCAGGTTAAGTTTGAGGTGCATTTTTAACAACCAGTGGCAGTGGGGAGAGGGCAGTGGGCTATGCAAGTCCTGAGTTCCAAAAAGGTCTGAGCCAGAGAGATACATTTAGAATTTGTTAGGGTAAAGGAGAAATCTTAGCAGTGAACCTGACTGAGATTCGATCTCAAAGCCCAAAGCCCAGATTTTTTTTTTTTTTTAATCTCTAGGACATCTCTCACCTTATGACTAAACAGAACTTTCATTTTTTTGACCTCACATTTTCTTTCCTTTTCAGTTCATCATTGGCATTGCATCAGGATCTACCCCTGTTCTTCTTGCTTCCTCTTTAGGTAGCTACACCTGACCAGTAGGCACCCTGGACAGCTTGAAATATGAAATATACCTTTCTCACTGGGCCAAAAGCTGCTTAGTGTGGTCCAGGACCCATGGTCTGCCATCCACATTGAGATCCTAGCCTTTGATCCATTGCCCTGCCTTGTTAAGTAGTGTCTCTGTCTTCTTGCTTCAGCCTCAGTTTTGATTTGACTGCTTGCTTGCCTTGCCTTCTGTTTACCTGAATATAACCACGCTTCATTTTACCCTTGTACACATCTAGCAGAAACCACCTTAGGTTGTTTCCATAAATGTCTTATCTCCCATACTAGACCTTAAGAGCAGATCTGTGTTTTCTTTACCTTCCTGTTGTCCACAGTGCCCTTCAAGTAGTCAGTCAGAGATGGGAGGCTCATTTGCGTTGACCGCACCCCTTCCCATTCCAGCCCCAGTTGTGCATCATTGCGTGAGGTCTAGAGCAGTATTTTTTCAAACTGCGATGTAATGACCATCTGCGTCCCTTAAGGAATAGGTGAGCATGCACATTCCCAGGTCTCACCTCCGACCTGCTGCTGAATGAACCTGGTAAATTGCCTTCTTTGGGGTGGGATCTGGGTATCTGAGTTTTTAACAAGCCCCGCCCCCCAGATTATTCTTAAGCAAACATGAAACTTCCAGTTACAGAGAAAGATTACAATTCCAATTCTACTGTTTCCAGCTTGGACACATCATCCATCTCAAGCCTCAGGTTTTTTTTCTTCTCTCTGCAATGAGTATATTGACACTTGCTACCTACTTTGTAAATCTGTTGTAACAACTCAAGCAAAGAGCTCTTTGGAAACCTGTGCTAATCTCACCTTCCGGTATCTTTTCATTTTCGTGTGCAAGTCAAGCTTTAGCTACCTGCAGATTGGCTCCTTGAACACAGGAACCAGTGATGTGTGCGTGAAGTTACCTTGTGCTGTTTATGTGCCTGAGCTTTTAGTAAATACCAGTTAACAGAAATCAGGTAGCTACTCTTCTGTGTCCCGGAAAGGCAGAAGGTTTTTTATTTTCTACATCTTTATTTGACCATCATTAAAACCTGTGTACAGTGAGAAGGAGTTAGAACATGTTTGTAGGTGTAATCTAGGATAATTATTGTATGCACTGATTTTTTTTCCCCAGGGGAAATGTTTTAAAGGTAATTTATAGGAAAAGTAACCCGTACCTATTTAAAAGCAGTAAAGCCATTCGTTGGCGTTTCAAAGTTGTACATTCATAATAAACTCATAGTAAATTCATCCCTGACCACTGATTTTTTAAAAAGTTTCACTTCTTAAACTGCAAGAGAACCAGGCATAGTGGCTCACACCTGTAATCCCAGCACTTGGGAGGCTAAGGCAGAAGGATCACCTGAGATCAGGAGTTCGAAACCAGCCTGGCCAACATGGTGAAATCCTGTCTCTACTAAAAATACAAAATTAGCCAGGCGTGGTGGTGCATTCCTAATCCCAACTACTTAAGGAGGCTGAGGCAGGAGAATCGCTTGAACCCAGGAGATGGCGGTTGCCGTGAGCCGAGATTACGCCATTGCACTCCAGCCTAGGCAACAAGAACAAAACTCCGTAAAAAAAAAAAAAAAAGAAGAAGAAAGGAAAAAAAGAAAGAAAGAAACTGTAATGGAATCAATGGCAGGTAGTAGGCCTGGAATCAAGATGCAACAAGAGAAAAAAACCTTTTCTTCCTCTTACCCTTTACGTGTCTTGTATCTAATGATACTGGGCATCATTAGAAGTAGTTATACCAACTCTTAGAACAACATCTGCTAAGTCCATTTTCGCTTTGGGGGGCTTACTTACAATGCTTTTCCATATGCTAACAAAATCCTGATGGTGGACATCTGTTAAGATTACTGCCCTCTTAAAGGCTTGTTTGAGATGTTAACAAACTTACAAAACACATTTCTGAACAAAGACTTCGTTAATGTTCATGCCATTGGACATATTTTGTTTGCAATTACAATAGTCTCCTCTTTTGCATTTTTTAAACGTAAAGTACTTTGCTTGCATTCCACCTTCTTTCTACTGGAAAGTGTCTACCAAGTCCTCTGGCCCTGAACTAATCACTTCAGTTCAGGTACCAAAATAAGTTTAATAAATATTCCTGGAAACACCCTCAAGGACTTGGATCAGCCCAGGCATCTGCTGAAACACCCAAGACACATGTGGAACCAGATGTCAAGTATGCAGATAAGGACATAGAAGTCACAAAAGGGACAACCAGAGACCTGAGAGTGGGGTGGATTTAGGTGAGAGAGACCTGGGGTTCGATGCCTCTTTGTCATTCACCACCTACATGACCTTAGAGAGGTTCTTTAGCTTCTCTGAAGTTCCCGTGCTCTCATCTGCAAGATGGAATAACACATCTGTCATAGGTTGATATGAAGAGTAGATGATATCGTAGAGGAAAAGCACTTGATATAGGACATGATGCATTGGTACTTAGTAGATGGAGTTATTCACTACTGTGTTCTGTGGAGAATTCATTTACCAACCAAATTCCTCTTAATGCCCTTTAAACTCTTCATTTATACTGTGCCTAATCAGAGAACAGCTGATCAAAATTATCCATATAGTAGTATGCCTTCATATTTTTTTTTAGATGGTGTCTCGCTCTGTCACTTAGGCTGGAGTGCAGTGGTGCCATCTCAGCTCACTAGAACCTCTGCCCTCCAGGTTCCAGCGATTCTCCTGCCCCAGCCTCCCAAGTAGCTGAGACTACAGAGGTCACCACCACACCTGGCTAGTTTTTGTATTTTTGATAGAGATGGGGTTTCACCATGTTGGCCCCACTGGCCTTGAACTCCTGACCTCAAGTGGTCCACCTGCCTTGGCCTCCCAAAGTGCTGGGATTCCAGGTGTGAGCCACCGCGCCCGGCCCATATTTTTAATTACTCTCCTTAATAATGCTGTATTTTATTTAAAGTTATTTAAATTTAACTTAGCAATTTCAACTTTTTTAGACTTTGCTCCAAGCAGGAATGTTTTCTGAGTGCTGAATCTAGTTGTCATTGTCTTGGGACATTTCCATTTTTATATATCCTTTTAAAAGTAAGAGACAAAAAGTGGAATACAATGCTCTCACAGAGACCTTACGTATGCTATAAAGTGTGTTTAGTAGAAATGTTAGATTAGTCACAAATGTAATGTGGTCAAACCTGCATCGATGCTTCCATGAGCCTCGATTCAGTGTGAATATATAGATTTCCTTCCACTCATATACTTAACTCGTGTTTCTGATCTCCTGTCTTTTATTTTCTTGTCTTCTTGTACTCATTGAAATTTTTTCCATATGGAATTACACCCTGATTTTGTGTAACTGAAGGATTGACACTCTTGAGATGGCTCAAAGTTGAACCTGTAAAATAAGTTGAGAGATAACAACAAGTCTAGAAAATGCTTTGCTAGAAAAAAATTTTAGCTAGAAAACAAAACAAGGTCAGGCATGGTGGCTCACGCCTATAATCCCAGCACTTTGGGAGGCCAAGGCAGCAGATTGCTTGAACCCAGGAGTTTGAGACCAGCCCAGACAACATGGTGAAACTCCTTTCCTACTAAAAATACAAAAAAATTAGCCAGGCATGGTGGTACACATCTGTGATCCCAGCTACTCAGGAGGCTGAGGTGGGAGGATCACCTGAGCCTGGGAAGTTGAGGCTGCAGTGAGCCATGATCACACCACTGCACAGACAACAGAGCAAGACCCTGTCTCGAAAAAGAAGAAGAAGAGAAGGAGGAGGAGGAGGAGGAAGCAGCAGCCTCTCCTTAGTTTAATATTTATGTTCTTCTGGGTTTTCAGAACTATGAATGAGGTTTTTTTTTACTCCCACCAGGTTACCTTGTTGTGACTTGTGATATCTTTAAGATGATAAAAAGTGAGATGAGAAGGTGATTAATTTTATGGATAAATGTTTTATAGATAATTTTAATCACTTATTCTACTATTTCAGTATATTAGTAGGGATTAGATGTTTTAAAATTCTATTTCATCTTTCTGTGAAAGAATTCCTAATGACAAAGGACATAGGCTTTGGAACCAGAAAGACCTGGGTTCAAGCCCACCTCTGCCACTTACTTGCTAGGTTATCTTGGATAAGATACTTAGACTCTTAGAACATCAGTTTTCTCATCTGTAAATGGGGCTAATTAGGTCTACTTGGCAGGGTCATTGTGAGGTTTAGAGATATGAAGTGCCCTACTGGGGCACTTTTTATTTTTATTACTCAGTAAATAACATGATTTTCATGGTGATGGCTCTCCTAGAAGGCCACCAGGAAACATCTGGTATTACAGAGGGCCCCAGATTCTTGAGGTCCCTGGCATTCCTCTACTTTGGAGGGACTTGCCATTGGTACCCTAGTTATGTGTTCAGAATGGGAAACTCAAGTCCTTTGATATAGTTAGGCTTACAGTTAGTGTTTGTGAACTGGATTGAAGGCAGCACACATTGCCTTAGGATTTCTTAGCTTGGAGGCTACAGGCTGTTTGTTTCTATTATCCTGGAAGTTCCTGTTTCCATGCTTTGACTTCCAACAGCCCCCTGAATCATATTGTGGAGGAGGCAGCCAGGTCAACTTCCTCTCCCTGAGAACCCAATTCAGGGGCAAAAAGCAGGATGCTAAAGATGACCCAAGTGTCTCTAACAACACTTTGTCATGACCCTTGGACAGAGACTTTTAGAGTAAAGTCTCTCCTGGAGTGCTTGGTGCTATTTTTGTGTTGATGTAACTCTAATTGGTACTCTAACCATTCTAATGCTTTGAGAGAGATGTCTTCTTTTTTTTTTTTCTTTAGAGACAGAGTCTCACTCGGTTACCGAGGCTGTAGCGCAGTGGTACAATCATGGCACATTGCAACCTCCAACTCCTGGCCTCAAGTGATCCTCTTACCTCAGGCTCCTGAGTAGCTGGGACTATAGGCACATACCATCATGCCTGGCTAATTTTTAATTTTTTTAGAGATGAGATCTCTCTATGTTGCCCAGGCTGGTCTCAAACTTCGTGCCTGGAGCAGTCATCAGCCACTGCACCTGGCCAGGTCTTTTTGAGAGTGGTGCTATCCCACTGCACTGATGAGAAAGTTGAGTAGAACCAGAGAAAGAAAACTTGACAGAAGCAAGAATTGTGATTGAGAATCACTGACCCTTCTAGTTTTCTCTAGTCACAATTATGTTTTGCTCATTTTATTTGACCAGTAAGGTAAAAGCCCGCGTGGGAGGAAGGGGAGTTGCTGTTTCATAATGGGTCAACACCAAACCCCATTGTCCCAAGTCAAGCTTTCCGACAGGCTGACTCCCCACATTTTTCTATGTCAAAATAAAAACAATTCTTTTATGCTGTCACGCTGCAGCCAAGTTAAGTCTTCAGTATAGTCATGCATTGCTTAATGGCCAGGACATGTTCTGAGAAATGTGTCGTTAGGCAGTGTTGTCATTGTGCAAACATCATGGAATGTACCAACCCAAACCTAGATAGTATAGCCTACTAAACGCCTGGGCTCTCTGGTAGAGCTTATTGCTCCTGGGCTACAAACCTATACAGCATGTTACTGTATTGAATACTATCGGCAGTTATAACACAATGGTAAGTATCTGTGTATCTAAATATATCTAAACATAGGAAAGGTACAGTAAATATATGGTATTGTAATCTTATGAACCACTCTCATATATGGGGTCCATCATTAACTGAAATGTTGTATGTGGCTCATAACTGTATGAGAGACGCAATGATTTGCAGACAGAGCAAAGATCGCAAAGGGCTCTATTAGTTTCATTTGCATGGAAAAGACTTGGATTAATTAATACATTCAGTATAGATAGTTCTTACATTTGAGTTTTAGAGCCAATAAGACTGACGTGGAAATGCTTTTCTGGTTTCATTTTGCTCTATTTAATTACCTCCACCATGAGAAAGGTTTTTAAAACTCTGGCCTCGTCCTTCCAATTTATATCCACAGATTCAGCTTCAGTTCTATTTCATGTTTTCTTTTATTCCATGAAGGGGTAGAAAGTGCCTTCTCATCAGAACAGCCGTTTTCACCCTTTTCTCCTCCCAAGTTGAGCCGGAGCCCCTGCTACACCAGTTTACCTCTCCCTGTGCTTCTTCACCGCACCGCTCTGCAGCTCAGAAGTATCAACACTGCGTGGTCCCTTTCATCTCCTCATAATGCTTCCCCAGCCACTTAGTGGGTTAGTCAGGCCCTGCCTTCTCTTCAGCCAGCCCCGCAGTCCTGGGAATGTCTTGAGTGAGCCCTGGAATCTCTGCACAGGGTGAATGTCCTGTTATACATCCTCAGTCCAATATTTTTGGATTCATGAATATTAAAGAATTAGAGATCACAAGGCCTTACCACCATCTGGCACCCTGTAAAAACATAATGACTCTTGTATTTCATGGCACTTGACTTCGTTTATTCAGCATGATCAGGGCAGTATTCAGGCTATAGCAGGCCTGTTAAATATTTACCGATGAGGCGGATATTTATACATGAATCAGCAGCACTTATCAGTGTGTGACACTGGATGTAGATTTTGTACCTTACAAGCTAAGAAACTACTGAGTTAAATACAGGGTGAAATGACATCCTTTAAAAAATAAACTCTCAGTTAAAACTATCTTTCGTAGTACCTGAAGTGCTTTACACCTATTGAGGCTTGCCCTGGGCAGCCAACTAAGTCATTCAGAATTAGACCTGCCAGAGTGGCTGGTCCAAATTTGAGATCAAATGAATCTGATTGTTTGATGGTTGGGGTGGGAGAGTACTGAGATATGAACAAAATTAAGAGGAGTGCCTGCCTTGCTGCTGTGTGGTAAACTGTAAAGGGAGATGAGCCGTACATCACAAGTGTCTACTTAGGTGACGGTCTGAAGCCTTCATCATGCTGGCATGCTGGCCTGGCTCACTGATAACCAGACCCACTGTTTCTTCCCATCCCTGTAGTCTTTTGTGATTAAAATCCCCCTCTTTTTAGGGAAGTCACCTATTTCAGCAGAAACAGCCTGAACTCATGGCAAACCTGTGTTCAGATCTTGGTTTTACCTCTGTCCAGTTGTGTGAACCTAGGTGTATTTTCTGTTCTCTGAGCCTCAATTTTTTTCACATGTAAAATTACAATGATTCTTCTTACCTCTTTGAACTATGGAAAACATTAAATTAGATAATGTGACAAAGTACCTAGCAACACGTGTTAGTTCTTGGTAGTGACAGAAGCAGGGTGTGGAAACGTGGGCCTGGCAGTGAACAGCTAGTTTTTTGGATCTTTTCACACCTCTGCTTCTCTCCAACATTATAGGTAACTTTTGTCTAACGGCTGTATTTCAGAATCACACAATCCAAGCAGAGAGAGGGAGAGAGTTTAGAGGATTACTCAGACTGTTTTCCTTCCTTGTATATAATTTAATGACTGATTAAAGACTTCTCTTGTAATATTTTATATAAGTCAAAGCCTATTACTGTCAGCTTCAGGGAATCATCAAAATTGTTTTCTTTTTTGGAATTTTATTATGCCAAGGATTGTTCCTCTAAGTGAGCTATGAATAGTTTAGATCTTGCCATTGTCTACGTTGTACAGATATTCCACCAGTAGCTACAGGACATAAATATTGTATTTGTTTTTCTTGTACTATAGATTCTTTTTCCTTCATCATTTTTCTATCTTAATGAAATCATTAGAGCTTCTGGTTAGATATGTGCCTTCTGTGTAATTCGTACATACAAAAACAGAAGACAGAAAGCCTTTCTCTTGTTCATAGGAAGTCACAGGAATTTTCCTAGCCATCTTCAGAATTTAAGCTAAATCTAGTGCAAGGCCTACTCCAAGAGTAGCAAAAGGAAATGATGGTCTTGCTGATTCTGTGCAGTTGCGGAATGCAGATGATTCATTAATGTCATACTTAGTCAAACACTGTCTTATAATTTTCTCAGTTGTCAGAGTTGTGCTTCTAGGTAACATCTGAGTAGAAAAAGTCAATATTTCCACTCCACCTTGACTTCCTTGTGTCACTCGAGATTTTGTTCATTTAGATTTTTTATTTCCATGAGCAAACACAAAATTTTTTTTTACCAGGAAAATTAATTTCAGAAATCTGTGGTCAACAGGAAGACAGGATGGATTTGGAGTCCTTTTAGTAGTGTTTTATACATATATATGCACATTCACACACATAATCCTTGTATCACAAACCCTAGACTGAGTCAGACTGCCCCAAACTCTGTTTGTTTGTTTGTTTGTTTGTTTGTTTTGAGACAGGGTCTCACTCTGTCGCCCAGCCCAGGGCGCAGGCACAATCTCAGCTCACTGCAACCTCTGCCTACAGGCTCAAATGATCCTCCCACCTCAGTTTGCCAAGTAGCTAGGGCTACAGGTGTGCAACACCCTGCCTGGCTAATTTTTTAAATGTCTTGTAGAGACAAAGTCTTCCCATATTGCCTAGGCTGGTCTTGAACTCCTAGACTCAAGTGATTCGCCCACTTCAGCCTCCCAAAGTACTGGGATTATAGTCGTGAGCCACTGCACCCAGATACCCAGAACTCTTTAGAAATGATTTTCTAGGCAGTTATTGTCACGCCTTTTTCTTCCACTTAAAACCTTGTAAGTGTGGAGTCTTGGACAATAATCCAACATTATAAATAAATAATTACACCAGTAAGAAGTAATCACAACATTAAGGGATTTTAGGGATTTTTAAAAATATCCCATCATATTACAGAGAGAGTTTAGGGCTTATAGAAATATATGCATTAAAATAAAATTAAGAAAAGAAAAACTAAAGCAAAAGGAAAGTGAGTGCAGGAAAGAAGATGAAGTAAAGGTTAAGGGCAGTAAATGAAATGTATGCTTTAAAGTTCTGAACAATTTTTTTAAATAATTGTATGCTGGCTAATTTAAACTGAAAAAAAGAATTTTTTTTTTAAGACTGAGTCCCGCTGTATCACCCAGGCTTGAGTGCAGCGGCGTGATCTTGGCTCACTGCAACTTCTGCCTCCTGGGTTCAAGCGATTCTCCTGCCTCAGCCTCCTGAGTAGCTGGGATTATAGGTGCCCATCACCACACGCCCAGCTAATTTTTGTATTTTTAGTAGAGATGAGGTTTCATCATGTTGGATAGGCTGGTCTCAAACTCCTGACCTCAAGTGATCCTTCTGCTTCAGCCTCCTAAAGTGCTGGCGTTACAGGTATGAACCACCATGCCCAGCCTGAGAAAAGGAATTTCTGAAAGTTTTGGAAACTGTTTCTGAATCAACATTGTATCTTAGTGCTCGGATCAATGATTATTGACTGTACCTTCTTGTTTAGACTGCACCTTCTTGTATGCCTTTTGGAATACAAGGTAATGGCCAATAAGCTGTAGAACCAGTCTCTTTAGTACTCTGCTACAGTGTTGCATCAATTCATTTTAGTTCAGTTACAGTGTTTAATGAATAACTTATCTGTGCCCAGCAATGAATTGGGCATAATGAAGAGTATAAAAATGTATGTTTCAATAATGCCTACAGCCCATTAATGTTGGTAAGACATTTGCCCATGCCAATCAAAATTTTCTAATTTGTGCTGTTGTGTGATATCAGTGATGTATAATGCAAACATGCTGATTTAATAAAATGAATTAAAATACAGAGATGTAATCATAAAGTGAAGCCCATATACCCATCATCATTAACCTGGGCAGTTGGTGGCCAGATTCTGTTGAGAAAAGCCAAGTCTGCTTGGGGGTATCATTTCCAAGGTTGCTTGAGCCCTAAGAGAAGTGTCCATTGTACTCTTGTCCTTTCAGTGCACTTGGAGGCTCCTCAGCTCTTCATATCCCAGCCTTTCCAGGAGGAGGATGTCTCATTGATTACGTTCCTCAAGTATGCCACCTGCTCACCAACAAGGTAAAAGGAAGTCTCCGACTCGTCCCTCTTGTGAGATTCCTTCCTGCAGTTCACCATGTACCCAAAATCATTGTGCATGCTCCATCCTTCTTAGACCGTCTGCTCAGATTCAGCCTCCATCTGACAACTGCCCTTCCTACTATCAATTACAGTTCATCCGTTTCTCTCCCTATTTCTTTGTCCTCCTTCTTCCTTTTCTAGGGAATCTGACCTCCTGTTCCAGTCTTATCTTAATCTCTTAACTTTATACCTGAGATTTAAGTCCCCTATTTCTTGAATTTCCTTTACCCTAAGTTTTTGTCAGATCTTGCATCTTCTTAAACTTTAAAACTTTACAACTTTGGAACCCCATTGCTTCCCAATTATCTAGTACATGCATGTGTGTGTGCATGTGTTTGCCACTAGTTGATACCAGAGTAATTGTTTAAAACTGCCTTCATCTCTCTCTATGTTTCTGTACCTCACTTTTTAATAGTCAGACTTTGATTCTTCTTGTCATATCTGGGAGCAGTTCACTAGAGCCCTGCGCCTAGGGGCAAGATTCCCAAGTCAGCTGGTATTTTGTTTGTTTGAGACAGAGCCTCACTCTGTCTCCCAAGTGGGAGTGCAGTGGCGCGATCTCGGGTCACTGCAACCTCCACCTCCCAGGTTCGAGCCATGCTCCTGCCTCAGCCTCCTGAGTAGATGGGATTACAGGCTTCCACTACCACACCTGGCTAATGTTTTGTATTTTTGTAGAGACGAAGTTTCACCATGTTGGCCAGACTGCTCTCGAACTCCTAACCTCAGGTGATCCACCGGCCTCAGCCTCCCAAAGTGCTGGGATTACAGGCATGAGCCACCATGCCCAGCTAGTCAGCTGGTCTTGCACTCAGTCAGATGACCTAAGGCTTCTCTTAGCTACATAAAGGAGCCATTACATTAGCAAGTAGCTGAGCCTACTCTAACGGTTATTGTCAGACATTTCCAAAAAGTGTAAGAATATACTTGTTAATGTCCAGCCTGTGTATTTAGCTGAAAACTAGCGATACTGATGCACAAGCAACACTGACCCTCTTTCTTCTCCCACGTGGACTGTGACTCAGTTTGTTTAAGTGCCAGAGTGCAATTTTCTTTGCTCCTGTTGACTTGTTCACATTGGCTTGGAAAATAGATCTTTTGTCTCTTTCACTCAAAAGATAGCTCATTTCTATATAGAAAATAGTTTAAAAGTACAATAATATTTCAAAAGCTTCAGTATTATTTTTCAAATGTCAGAGAAACTAAAATCTGGCAACTCTGCAGTTTGTGGGCCTGGCACAGACTCCAGGCTTTAACACTCAGGCAGGGGTTGCTTCTCATCAGACCAAATTCCCCCAGCCTCTGCCCCACTGCAGAACTGATCAGAGGACAGAATTCTTATTTACATTCTGGGGCTTTGCACTGCCTTCAAATCTGTGTTGCAGAATTATGGAGAAAAATGCAAATTTGGCCTTCCAAAACAGAGAAGAAAAGCCTTTTTAAAGCTCTCCAATGGATATTAATTTCTAGTCATACATTTTCCTCAAAAAAATTATAATACCATTTTCCCAGAAATGTCAGAATCAGTCAATTTTTCTTATCTGGTTTCCTTTCATTAATTTTACTTGTCTTTTGAAAATGGTGTTCTTCTGTTTGCCACAAATGAGGACAGTATGGGCTGCTTTTAGAAACAATCTCTTCAAATGAATTTCCATAATTATATTGGAATCTATCTTTATAGCCAGTTTTGTTGTGGGTTTCTGTTAAAATGGTTTTCTGTTTTTAAAATCAAGTATACAGAACTGTTTTCATCCCCCTTTTTAAACAAAGCCACTTAAGCAAACTTATCATCTGTTTTTCTTTTCCCAAAATAACACTTCTGATCCTGCATTAAGCCTGCAAAGTAAGCACTGTTTTTATAAATTGACATAAACCCCTATTATATAAATAGAATTGTTTTACATTTAAAGGGTACAACATGGCTATCAGTACCAATTGTGTCAAGGTTATTTCAAGCACTTTATCTTGAGCTTTTGTTAGCTATGAAAACTCAGCGTGGCTATAGCCAATATAAACAATTTTGGGGGTCTCTCCTTCCCACTGTTTCTTCTAGCCATCATGAAAACATTATAAGGAATGTGTTTTCGTGTTAGAAGCCAGTGGGTAAATGACTAACTTTCAGATGCCTAGCTTAATGAGTTCGCAATTTTTTTTTTTAATAGAAACTGTCATTCGGTGATAATGAGGCATATAAAACGGCAAAGCAAAATAAAATCTCCTATTGTAATACTCCTTATTCTGAATATTAGAATTCTAAAAAGAAAGAAACATTATTCTGTTTTTTTTTTTAATAGGAGCTCAAGGTAACCAAAGAACCCCATTTGATGAGAGAAAGCTCTCGACAGAGATTGTCAGCTGATGTAGGCAAAAGGAATGATGGGATTCAAAAATCATTATTTTGCAATCCATAATGAAATCATTGATTCAGACAAGGATCTCCAATAAATACAAAAACCATTAGGTGAAAGGTTGGGAAACTAGGTCTTTCCATACTTCAGGAGGTATGTCCATAGACAATTCACTGTGACAGAGGGAGCATCCCCTTTCAATGGAGTGGTCTGGCTGTCATCACCTTAGCCAAGTGATCAAGCCCAGTATTGTCTAGGAAGTTTTCTTGCCAAAAATGTTCAACCTGGAACTAATCACCCTTGAGCTCTAATTTCTAATTTATAGGAAATACAGAGAGTAAAAGAAAAAGGAAGAAAACAGAGTTGAGATCTTCTATAAGACTACTAGTCCAATTTCTTTTCTTTTTTTCTTTTTTTTTAAGAGATAGGTCTTGCTCTTTTAAAGAGATGAGGTCACCCAGGCTGGAGTGCAGTGGTGCCATCTAAGCTCAGTGCAGCCTTGAACTCCCGGGCTCAAGTGTTCCTCCTGCCTCAGCCTCCCAAGTAGCTGGGGCTATAGGTGCATATCACCACACCCAGCTGACTTCTTTCGTGTTCTGCAGAGATGAGGCCTGGCTGCGTTGCTGAGACTGGTCTTGAATTCCTGGCCTGAAGTAATTCTCCCAAAGTACTGCAGACTCCCAAAGCACCGCAGGCGTCGGCCTCTGCACCTGGACATAGCCCAATTTACTTGAAAAGTCAGTGTCATATTATGTGCATGCAGGCACACGCATACTCACACTCAAGGAGGTACTATTTGTTCTAGATTTAGAAACTTAAAAGGCATTAAAAACAAATGGCTGATCCTTAATTGTACACTCCTTTTTAAAAAACATTTTGGGCCAGGCACAGTGGCTCGCACCTGTAATCCCAGCACTTTGAGAGGCCAAGGCAGGCTGATCACCTGAAGTCAGGAGTTTGAGACCAGCCTGCCCAGCATGGGGAAATGGTGTCTGTAGTAAAAGTAGAAAAATTAGCAGGGCATGGTGGCAGGCTTCTATAATCCCAGCTACTTGGGAGGCCGAGGCAGGAGAATTGCTTGAACCCAGGAGGTGGAGGTTGCGGTGAGCCAAGATCGCGCCATTGCACTCCAGCCTGGGCAACAAGAGCAAGACTCCATCTCAAGAAATTGTTTTCAAAGTAAACAATAAAAATTAAAACATTTTGGGGACAATTAGGAAATTCTGAAAATGGACAGGGTACTAGATTAATTCAGAGACTGATTGCTAAGTTTTTTGAGTATAATAATAGTATTGTGGTTATGTAGAAGAAAGTCTTATTTTTTAGAGATATATACTGAAATATTTAGGGGTGAACTGTCATGATGTCTCTCATTTCCTCTGAAATGTTGATTGATAAGTTGATAGGTAGATGGATGGCTGGAGGAAGCAAGTAGGCACAATAGTCATAGTTGTTGAATGTAAGTAGTGGGGATACGGGTGTTCACTTTACTATTCTTTCTGCTTCTCTGAATCTTTGAAATTTTTTATAATAAAGCCTTTAAAAGCTTCCCACTCCGCTTCTCAGCTTTGGGTTTCTATTCCAGGTGCAGTACGTGATTCAAGGATATCACAAAAGAAGAGAGTATATTGCTGCTTTCCTCAGTCACTTTGGCACGTAAGTTCTGCCCTGTTTAAATGATACACCAGTGATGCCCTCACTTGCTGATAACCTCAACACGGGGGCTTCATTAAGAAAATAGCACTTAGTTCTTACACATGATATCTTTTTAATGCCACTTTGATCCTTTTTGGTATGCCGTTTTTACCAATGCTCCCAGGATCCCCTTCTTTTTTGTATTCTTTGGCAAATGGTAGAATCAAATGCCTTCCCTAGAGCAGCAGCGAGGACAGCCCTGAACACAACAGTAGTAATGGTGGTAACAGTCACTTGTAGAACTCCCTACAATTTACACAGCACCCTCACCTCCATGCCCTCACAGTGGCCATGGGGTGAACCAGGTGGGCATCACTGACATATTCTGTTGAAGAATGTGTCATTCTTCAGAAATTGCAGTAAGTTCAGTAGCCCAATGGAAGTCACACCCCTAGAAGAAGTGGAGCCAGGGCAGGAATCCCATTTCCCCAGGACTCAGGTTTCCTGACAGGACTCCATTTGCCAGCAGTGCCACACAGATTTGGGGAGGAAATCCAGCATTTAATATAAAAGGAGTGACTCATACTTGAGGTTAGGAGCTGAAAGCAAGCACCAAGATGGGAGAGGGAAGCCTGTGACACCGTGAGCTCTGCCGGCTCCACCATCCCTGTGCCTTTGCCCTTTCCTTCTGGCTGCCCATGGCTGTGCTGCCCTGCAGCCCTGTTTCCTTAAATAAATCAGAGGCCTGATCAAGCTTCTCCTTGGGCTTGGCTCAGTGGAAGAGGGAATGTATTTTCCTCATGCTCGTTAGAAGGTGGAACATTCTACCCATTGTGGGTAACTAGGCACTAAGGGTTTAAACAGCCTGATGATAGCCCACCTTATTCCACAGAAGGCTTATAAATATACAAATATATCTAGTAATATAAAATTAAAATTTTAAATAAGTAAATAAAGAAATTAGGAAAAAAGGAAATTAGGAATAGAGAAGAGAAGATGAAACCAAAAAAAAAGGATTTGTCACCCTCTGGGATATAATTTTCAAACGGTGGCACAATTATAAGAAAATTTCTGACTCCTCGAACCAATTTTAAGACATTTTTTTCATTCCCATAAAGGAATTTTTCATTTGTCCAAAATAGAAGTGTCAATACCCAAATACTATGACTGTTTCTCACACGAGTCTTTAATACTTAAGATTTTTCTCAGCTTTATTTGTGAACATTTTGAGGAAGTACATTTGATACAACAGTGGTTAGTAAGTAATACCACTGGTCTTATTTCTGAGTAAGATCTTTGGTATATATAATTGAACATGAAGAAACCAGCACAGTGACCTCCAAAATGGAGTACACACACCCCAGGAGTTACACAGTTCACTCTATTGGAATACAAGAAAACTATGAAAATTACATTTACATTTGCTTTCAAATCTCATTGTTTTTTAGTGCACTCTTTTTTGTGTATGTTTTATTATGCACGTAGTATAGTAATATACTTAAAAAGATTACATACTTATCTTTGCCTATGGGGTGCAGGACCTAAAGTGTTTCACTGTCAGCACTATAACATTATTGGGCTAATTATAAATTCATAGAGAGGCCAGGCACGGTGGCTCACACCTGTAATCCCAGCACTTTGGGAGGCCGAGGCAGGTGGATTGCCTGAGGTTAGGAGTTCAAGACCAGCCTGGCCAATATGGCGAAACCCTGTCTCTACTAAAAAATACAGAAATTGGCTGGGCATGGTGACAGGTGCCTATAATCCGAGCTACTCAGGAGGCTAAAGCAGGAGAATTGCCTGAACCTGGGAGGCAGAGGTTGCAGTAAGCCAAGATCATGCCACTGCACTCCAGCCTGGGCAGCAGAGTGAGACTGTGTCTCAAAAAATATATATATATATTAAATTAAATTAAATAAATCAATAAATTCATAGAGAGAAATATCAACTAATGACTAGAATTGTTGAGTTAGGATCTGAATGATATACCAACCATTTTGTAGCAGATCACTTAGCCTTCAGCATCTTAGTTCTTTTACCTTTACAAGGGTGTCACTGTTCCTTTGCACTTAAACTGGGCTGGCATCAATATCAGTGGCCTGATTGGCCTGGTCTGGTCAGGGATAAGGCATCTCTAAGGACAGCAGAGTCCTCCTTGTATGGATGAGAAAGAAAATTTTATCTGTCCTTAGTGTGGTTAGTATTGTCACAGTATGGCAACATCCCCCAGGTTCCCAGCTCTTAAGGGAAATGGATGAGGTGAAGCTACAGAATTCCACCTGGTACCTTTGGTGGTCAGGGGATGTTCTCTTTTGACACAGGACGTGTGCATCCCCCCTCCTGATCCCAGCATCTACCCGTCTAATGTTGCTACTTTGCCTTGAGCCCAGTGGGGAGGAGGGGGGACGGGGAGGACACAAGGGAAAGGATTCCACATACTTTGGAAGCAAAGTAATATATAATACTAGATTTAGTAATAGTATCATCACGTATTGCTGTCTAGTGCCCAGTGAAAGTCAGACGTAATCACTGTACAGGTAGTATGCTGACATTTGGCATTATAGTGTCATTGCTGACTTGATTTATTAATATGTCCTTTTACTCATAATTAATGTAATAACTAACATTTGTATAGTATTTTATGATTCATCTTACTAGTTTTTCACAATCCTGTAATGAATTTTGCAAATATGTTCATACTTGTTTTGCAGGTAAGGAAACTGAGGCTGCAAAGGTTAAGTGATTTGCCTGAGGTCGTAGTAGACAGTCAGTGGCAAAGCTGTGACCTAAACCTAGATACTGCCATTTCAAACCCCAGTCCCTTCCCGCATTAATCCTCATTTGCCTTAAATCCATCTCAGAGTCAATAACCCTGACTTCTTGAATATATTCATTACTTGGTTTCATCACTTTTATACCTTATTTTTATGAGGGTTCTTTTTTTGTTTGTGTGTGTATGTTTTTATTACTTAGAGGTGTCGTGGAATATGATGCAGAAGGCTTTACAAAACTCACTCTGCTGCTGATGTGGAAAGATTTTTGTTTTCTTGTACACAGTGAGTATACTTTTGCTGCCAGCATGTCAGCATACATTTTTAAATGTCCTAAGCCACATGTAATAATCAGTACAAGAGCCTTTTGTAACCTGTCTTGGTTCCTTTTACTGTGGTGTATGTATATTTATTGTGTGATCTTAAAGAGAAAATATCTCTAGACCAGTGGTTCTCAACCACTGGAGCGATTACGCACCTCAGAGGATGTTTGGCAAAATCTGGAAACATTTTTAATTGTTACAACTGAGGGGGTGGGGGTTTGCTACTGGCATCTAATGGGTAGAGGTCAGTGATGCAGCTAAACATCCTACAATGCATGGGACAGCCCCTCACACACACACACAAAATTATTGAACCCAAAATGTCAGTATTGCCAATCTAGAGAAACCCTACCCTAAACAGATTTCTGTTTCAGATTATCTTTTCAGTATCAGGCCTCAAGACTTTTAGGATTATTGGAGACATACCTGCTATGATCATTTGGTTATCATCCCTATGAAATGAAAAGTCTAAAACTTTGATAAAATGTAATCATAACTTAAAGACGGGGCAACGTTTTAATGCATCCGCAACGTCATTTCTTGACGTTCTTTTGCACAGTAGGCATATTTAATGGTCGTTGTCACATATTATTCAGTCAGTCCATGAACATTGACCCAGCTTTCTCTTGATAGATAGAGTATTTTTATTTGCTGATTATGTAAGAACCAGTGACCCATGGAGTCAGGTTCAAGTTGTAAGTCAACTCAGACCTTCACTCTGTAGTAATTTGGTATGTACAACGTTCAGTCTTCAGGCCAAGGCAAAGGAGCTATCTTTCCCAGCTTGAGTTAGAGAAAAGCAGTGGGTTTGAATTGACTTCACTCAAACCCACTGCTTTTAGAACTTACCCTATGCCTTAATAAACTATTGCAGGAGGAATAACTTTGGTTGTATTTAACCAAGGCATCAGACAGTATAAAGATAGTGACTTTAAGGGATTTTTCTTCCACAGCAGATTTACCTTCTTCATTGTGATTTGCTTCAGTTAAAATAGTTCTTAAGTTCATTTTTCTGCCTGATTTCACACCAACAGATAGTAAGGGCAGAAACCAAAAAACATCTATAGTGGCAGAAAGAAGAAAACCTCTAAGTAAAACTTTATCATGGTATAATTCATATAGAGATCATTGAGCATAGGCTACAGTTGTAAGGAGATGGGCTTCTCTGCCTTTAGGTGTTGCCCAACAATCACCACTTTTCAAGGTGTCATGCACCTTGTCTCCACCATAACCGACAGCGTGGGGCCAGGTAGAGGAGGAAGCCTCATAGTCAAGGGCTCCTGGCAACCTCCTCTTTGCTCATTGTCTTCGATGGCCCTGCTGATCTGAGCCTACCACTGATACTGCTGCCACCACTTTTGATTCTGACATTACAGCTGGTGCTCGACTTACGACCACGGTCGGGACCGCGGACCGGTCGAAACACGATTTGGTCATAAGTTGAGTAGGCTATATGTACAGTTGAAATGGTGTATGCAGAAATGGTAGTGCTGCCAGAAGCTGGTCCGCACTGTCATACGCCCAGCTGGGCAACGTTTGTGCTGCCAGATGCGGAGCAGTCATGGCTAGCAATTGTGGTCGTAAAGTCGAATGGTCGTATGTTGTATAGGTGGTAAGTCGATCAATACCTGTATATGTCCTTGCTTTGGTTTGGCATTCTGAGGCTTAATTCCTTTGTGAAATCTCACTTCCTATTTGCTGTATTCACTTTACCTTACTACCCTGGTCCCAGTGAGTCTTTCTCTAACCTGATGACCCAATGCCAGATCTTGATTGTTTCCATAATTTATTAATATCTCTTGTGACTTGGGAAAGTTGTCTGGTGTGATTCCCCTAGCCCAGCTCAAAAGGGACCTGGCCTTATCTCAAATGATCGTGGTGATGGTCTCATGCCTCCTGAGTGGCCATGGACAACTCCATCATAGCAGGACGATTGCCAACACTAATTTAGATGAGTGCTTCAACCAGTTCCTTCATCTCAAAGTGGCGTAACAGCCCAAGTCTGTTTTTCCTGAATCTTTGGTCTCCTAGCCATGGTTCTACTTTCTGTTGATGTCAGATCATATCAGAATAAGGGGGAAAATATATTTATGGCATTGCTCAATTATAACCTGTGTTTTCCAAATGCAAGTCAAAGATGACTATTCTGGTGGTTGCTAGCAAGAAAAAATTGTCACTTGCAGTGATGGTCAGGGATAAAAGAACATTCACCTCCCAGCTTCTGCCAACTCCCTTGTCAGTACATTCAGTATTGTAGCTATTGCTGTTGCTTTTGAAGGTCTATGCCCCACAGAGTATTTTCTCCTTGGTACTACGTGTTCAGTACTTCTTACAGCTCCTTCTCCGCCTTTCTGCCTTAGCTTTTCCAAATCAGACATGCAAAATTAAATCCCAAAGTCGTATTTTCATTTCATTTTGAATTTACTTTCTTCAGAAACATAGAACCCCTCGGCATTCATTAGAACAGCTACCAGGGACCTTGGGAGTAGTTTCATTTACTTTTTCCAATGAAACAACTTGGCTCTTCTGGCAGATAAGACCTTGCCTGTGAATCAAAGGACTTTGATGCTGTTTCCTGCTCCATCACTAACTCATAGCCTGTCTTTAAATAAATTATTTTTACCCATTTCCTTTTTTCTTATCAAAAATATAGGACTTGCTATCTCAAAGTGAAGCTTGGTTAGATAATGTGTTTTACTTAGTCACACAGTTAAGCATCTGACACTTACCTTCCTTTAGAAGCATCTGCTGGCTTGGTTATAATGCCCAAGGGACCACTTGTTCCTTTTTATCCTTTCCATGAAAATGGGGAGGGGAATATGAGGTGGCAGAGACTTAACAGAGAACATTGCAGTGAATTATTCTGAGATCTCAAGGGGTGAAAAGGAGGAAGGAAATGCCTGGAAATAGAGCCATTCCCCTGTGGCTGCCTCTACTACTTCATGGAGGTTGAAGACCTAGCAGGACATGAAATAGCATCTCTGTTCTCCCCCTCCTCCCTATCTCCCTGGGCCCAGGAAGGTTACTATTGAGAGGACAGCTCCTGGCAGTAATTAACGCACATTTTGGATGTTTGAAGAAAGAGGCACTCTTCTTGAGACAGATAGCTCTGACCTGAGACTGTGCCAGAGTTTGCAAAAGCAAGATTGCCTTAAGGGAAAGCATTGTACAGATTCTGGGATCTCTCAGGAGGCATTACAACAACCTGGC
Source organism: Sapajus apella (assembly GCF_009761245.1). Taxonomy (NCBI): domain Eukaryota; kingdom Metazoa; phylum Chordata; class Mammalia; order Primates; family Cebidae; genus Sapajus; species Sapajus apella. The sequence continues at coordinate 1,919,117 of NW_022436984.1, forward strand.
ATTCTGGCAGTTCAGGAGTGGGGGCTGTGGCCATGACTGTAGCAATGAAGCATTTCCTTCCTTTATTCCTTCCTTCCATCATTCATTTTCATCAGGTCTCAAATCCTGGAACTATAGCAGGATCAGAAACTTGCTCCCATCCAGAAACTATTTTTAGGAAAGTTTCCTGGCCATCATCTAAGAATTATTCATAGCAGTTTATAGGTAATCCATATTTGCCAAATTATGCTTACCTCTGGAGGTACATGTTACCTTTAAGCTAGTAGCTTTTTCTTTTTTTAAGACGGAGTTTTGCTCTTGTTGCCCAGGCGGGAGTGGTGCAATGGCATGATTTCAGCTCACTGCAACCTCTGCATCCCAGGTTCAAGCGATTCTTCTGCCTCAGCCTCCCAAATAGCTGGGATTACAGGCATGCACCACCGTTCCTGGCTAATTTTGTACTTTTAGAAGAGCTGGGGTTTCTCCAGGACTGGTCTCGAACTCCTGACCTCAGGTGATCTGCCCACCTCGGGCTCCCAAAGTGCTGGGATTACAGGCGTGAGCCACTGCGCCCGGCCCACTAGTAGCTTTTCAGAATGCAGCATGGCAAGAGAACCAGATAGCAAGGTGCAGTAACAGAACAATAACAACAACAACAAAAATCCTCTAGGGAAAAGCTATGTGCTTTTTTCGCAGGTCCTAGTCAGCTGCACTCTAAGTAGACACACGAGGAGGCAGCCGTCTACAGGAGCGGAGTTGCTGCTCGAAGGGGAGACAATTGAGTATTGAGATTTGTGACTGTATGACAAGCTGTCTTTTTCCATTACCTATAAATCTGGTAAATGACCCTTTGAGTCATTCAGACTGGGCTGTAGGTCTTGTCTCCCTGATAAAATTCCTGTTAGACCAAATCTGCCCATTTTTTTCTCTTGTTTGGTTCTACCTCCAACTTAACTGAGTTCTAAGTTTACTAAGAACCTACTGCATGCTTATTACTATGCTAGATATTAGGGGATACAAGTACATAACTCAGTTGACCTTAAGATACTTACGGTAACATAGCACTGAAGCTGGAAAACTACAGCCTGTGGGCCAAATCCCATGTCTGCCTGTTTTTATAGGGCCCTTGAGCTAAGGATAGCTTTTTTATTATTATTATTGAGACAGCATCTCACTCTGTTGCCCAGGCTGGAGAGCAGTAGCGTGATCTTGGCTCACTGCAGCCTCCACCACCTGAGTTCAAGCGATTCTCCTGCCTCAGCCTCCCAAGTAGCTGGGACTACAGGCATGCACCACCATGCCCAGCTAATTTTTGTATTTTTAGTAGAGACAGGGTTTCACCAAGTTGCCTAGGCTGATCTTGAACTCCTGACCTCAAGCGATCCACCCATCCCAAAGTGCTGGGATTATAGGAGTTAGCCGCCGGGCCCTGCCCTAAGAGTAGCTTTATATTTTAAAGGGATTGTTAGAAAACACAAAGAAGCAGAAGAATATGCAGCAGAGACAGTAGTATATGGTGTACAAGGCCTAAAATATTTGACCCTTCACAGAAGTTTGCCAACTTCTTATCTAGTTGATGAGAAAAAAGATTAGATCAAGGTGAAGTACAATAGTATGCATTTTTAAAAATAAATATTTTATGACTTATCTATGCAAGACACAGTTATGTGAGAGAGAGCGCCTCATACGTTATGTCTGGCTCTGGAGGTGTTCTCTCTCTCTCTCTCTCTCCTTTTGAGACAGGGTCTCTCTCTGTCACCCAGATTGGAGTGCAGTGGTGTGATCATGGCTAACTGTAGCTTCAACTCCTGTGCTCAGGTGATCCTCCCACCTTAGCCTCCCAAGTAGCTGAAACTATAGGTATGTGCCACCATGCCCAGCTAATTTTTTGTAGGGACAAGGTTTTGCTGTTGCCCAGGCTGGTCTCAAACACCTTGGGCTCAGGGGACCCACCTGCTTCAGCCTCCCAAAGTGTCGGGATTACAGGCATGAGCCACCACATACAGCATCTTTTCTTTCCTAATGAAGACATAAACTTAACAAATATATAAATTTCAAATGGTGACAAACAGCATCATGGAACAAAGTAAAAGGCTATGAATAGAGAATAAGAAGGAGTTCTTGTGAGGATGGTAGGGAAGACCTCCTGTAGAAGGTGACATTTCAGCTGAGACCTTAGGAGTGATTCAGACAGACAAGGAAGCTGATTCCAGGGAAGGAGGGGGTGCAAAAGCCCTGAGGCAGCAAAGAACTTTTCTTAACCAGTTGTGTCTGGAGCACAGTGAGCAAGAAGAAGGGCGTTTGTTGATTTTTTTTTTTTTTTTTTTTTTAGCTACCTAATGTTGAGTTACTTTCTTAGTGGTTTATTCTAGAGATTGCAATATGCATCTTTTTAAAAATTTTATTTTATTTTATTTTATTTTGAGATGGAATCTTGCTCTGTTGCCCAGGTTGTAGTGCAGTAGCACGATCTCAGCTCACTGCAGCCTCTGCCTCCCAGGTTCCAGTGATTCTTCTGCCTCAGCCTCCCGAGTATCTGGGATTACAGGCATGTGCCACCACGCCCAGCTAATTTTTGTATTTTCAGTAGAGACGGGGTTTCACCGTGTTAGCCAGGCTGGTCTCCAACTCCTGACCTCAGGTGATCTACCCGCCTTGAGCTTCCAAAGTGCTGGGATTACAGGTATGAGCCACCACGCCCGGCCTGCAATATGTATCTTTAACGTAATCACCTTAAGATGAATAACGCCTTTATTCTGGTAAAATATAACAACGTTGCTCCTTTTCCTCTCCCTTATTTGTCCTGTTAATTGTCATATATATTACATCTATATATGTTATAATGTAAATACAACAATATAGCTTTAACTGTTATTGCTATAAACAGTCTTATATTTGTAAAAGAGAAAAAAGTTCTCTTTGGATTTTGCCCTGCGCATTATTTCCAGTGTATCTTTGCAGGACTTTGATTGCTGTATTCCTTCATTTCAGAGCTGTTATAGTGGACTGGGGCGGGGGTGACAGTGTTTATTCAGTCTAATGAATGATAGGTTCTTACTCTGATTTTTTTCTTTATTTTAAATGACTAATGTTCACAGAGATCTCTTAGTGTTATTCTTTCTGTATGTGTCTTTAACTGTCTATCTCTTCATTTGTTCATTCATTGGTTTTAAGTTGACATTAAGTATGGAAAACAGTTATTTTGTTTTTCAGAGAACACAGTTTCTGGTAAGTCTTTTTTTTTTTTTTTTTTTTTTTTTAAGCCAGAGGAAATCAACAACCTCGGACAAATTCTGGTAGTCATTTAAATAATTCTTTCCTTATAGGCCTGTAATCAAAGCCAATAAATTAGAAATCAGGACAGCTTTTGAAATTTTAAGTAAAAATCAGAAGCTCCTGTTTATTGCTACAAAAGCTCTGATTTCGTCACGCTCTACAAATTCCTAGCATAACCAAGGAAATGATTTGCATCGATGTTGCACTGTCACCAGTAAGGCGCAAAGCTATCGTAGTAGCAGCCACTCAGGTCCTGAGCAAAGCGAGGCAGGCTTTCTTCTCCCCACTACGGAAACAGTGTTTTGTTGTAGAATATTTAGCACGCAACAAACAAGATGGCTACGACCTAAATCAGTAAAACCAAACTGTGATGTTGCTCAAAACTTGCTTACTTTTTTTGGATACAGATCACATCTTTATATAAAGGAATATATTTGAAGAGCAAATCAGAATCAGTACAATAATTGAAATTAAGAACCACAGTAGTATGTGTTAGGATTTTTTGAAGCCAAATCTATAAAAAGTGTAATATTATTTTAGAATTACCATGTTTACCTTATATCAGACATAAAGATTCTTAGTTTAATTTTATCATTTCTAGTATGATCCAGGTGCGGTGGCTCACATCTGTAATCCCAACACTTTGGGAGGCCAAGGCGGGTGGATCACCTGAGATGAGGAGTTGAGACCAGCCTGGTCAACATGGTGAAACCCTGTCTCTACTAAAAATACAAAAATTAGCTACTTGGGAGGCTGAGACAGGAGAATCGCTTGAACCCAGGAGGCAGAGGTTGCTGTAAGCCCAAGACCGCACCATTACACTCCAGCCTGAGCAAGAGGAGTGAAACTCCATCTCAAAAAGATATTTAAAAACCTATCAATGCAACAGGAACTAAAATTAATTATCAACAAAATATTCAATCAGTTCTCTGATATTGTTCCAAATGATGAAAGAATATGGAAAAAGATACAATTTACTAAATGTCTTTTTGCTCTAATTATGAGAACTATTGAGTCCTTTAGATACTTTTACGTTTTGGTTAATTTTTATCCTGAGACTTCCTTGAAAGTGGTTAGCTCTACCAGGCAAAGTGGTTTTCATCTTTTGATTATACACACAGGCACGCCCTTCGCCCGGTTTACAGTTCAGAGAGCTCCGGTCTTTTAGCAACCACCGTCACTATTTTGACTCAAATTGAAACTTCCGTTTCGTCTTTAGAGTTTACTTCCAGAAAGCCTGTTTTGTAATTTCTGACACTAGTTTGAGAATTTACTGGATAAATCTTCACTGGGAATATTGTCTTCATTGTAATACCTTAGAATTATATGACCCCTTTATATGATCTTAAAGGATTTCTTTTAAGGAAGGAGGTTGTAAATCAGATGCACAATCATGTGATGAATTTTTCCCCTGGATCGTCTTATTTATGTTGTATGAATCTTTTCAGTTGTAATTATTGGATTAAGTAATTGCTAAAGCAAGTTTTTCTGATCAAAGAAAGGTCTTGAAAAATTAGCAATTTTGACTTCTCGGTGATTTTTGACGTGTTTTCAGATTAACAACTATAACTCAAGAAATCTTCCTTCCCAGTGAAAGAAAGGAAGCTGTTGCAGAGCAACTCTTACGTTATTGATCTAGTTCAGCATAACCTTCTCTTAGAATTGATATTAAAGTACTATTGACATTGGTGAAGCATGTGCATTATTATATTTTGGTTATGCTGTTGTTGAGGATAATAGTAATAACAGTTTCTAGGTATGGAGTGTAAGTCTGGTATGGTGGCTGATGCCTTAATCCCAGCACTTTGAGTGGCCAAATCACCTGAGGTCAGGAGTTCGAGACCAGCCTGGCCAACATGGTGAAACCCCGTCTCTACTGAAAAAAAAAAAACAAAAATTTTCTGGGTGTGGTGGCTGGTGCCTGTTATCCCAGCTACATAGGAGGTTGAGGCACGAGAATCACTTGAACCCAGGAGGTAGAGGTGGCAGTGAGCCAAAATGGCACCACTGCACTCCAGCCTGGGTGACAGAGCAAGACTTTGTCTTAAAAAAAAAAAAAAATGGTATGGAGTGTATACCATGCTCTAGATGCTGTTCTCGGTACTTTGCATATGTTATGTTATTTAATCAGAACATCTTTCTGAGGTTAATTACCAGAATAACCCCTTTTTACAAATTACAAAACTGGCATAGCAAGATTAAATGGCAGAGCTAGTGTTTAAATCCAGGAAGAGATTCTAGATCCCGTGTGCTAAAATACATTACTATACTGTTTCAAATAATTGTTTACAGTATCCCCAAGCATGTGTGATAAATTTCAGAAGCCTTTAGAGCTTCTCAGAGACCCTGTAAGCCCCAAGAACAAGAGCAGAGGATCAGTGTCTACAACCATGTGCAAGTCGGAGAGATGTAAATACTATCTCATCTCTCGGGAACGTGAGTGGATGTCTCAGCAAAGGCATTACTGACTGAAGGCAACAGGGCATGAAGCTGGAGTTGTTCCTCAGTGGAGGTGACAGGTTGTTCACCTGTAATCCCCTGTTCAGTGGTACAAACTACTGACTCAAGGTAGGGATTCACTTTTGGACATTGAAAGAACAAAACTAACCAGTTTATTAAAGAATGAAAGAGCTGCTGATTACCAAAAACGTGATTTCACCTGTTTAGACATAATGAATGTGGTCGATTATAATAATTTGTCATACAGAGTTCATATTAACTTACAAGGTCAAATGCCTCCTGAGGAATAGGCGATTTAGACATGGGAGTGGCCCAGGTTCTAAGATGGTTGGGGAGTAGGAACTGTGGCAAACTGCATACTCCTTTCTGTCCTCTTCATTGTTCATCTCGGCTCACTGCAGCCTCTACCTCCCGGGCTCAAGCCATTCTCCTACCTCAGCCTCCCAAGTAGCTGGGACTACAGGCATGTGCCACCATGCCCAAATGATTTTTGTATTTTTAGTAGAGATGGGGTTTCACCATGTTGGCCAGGCTGGTCTCAAACTCCTGACTTCAGATGGTCCTCCTGACTCGGCCTCCCAAAGTGCTGGGATTACAGGTGTGAGCCACCATGCCCATACCCAGCCCATTGTTGTTTTTTTAACTGAGTACGATCTAGACATTTCTGTGGGTTGGATCTGTCCTGAGGGACTATTAATTTTTAAAAAATTATTATAGAAATTTCAAATATGAAAGTAGACAGAAAAATACAGTGAACCCCATCACCCATATCGCAGTTTTGTCTACCTTGTTTCTTCTTTCCTGCCTCCTTTTTAATTTGTTTTTATTTTCCTGAATATTTTGATGCAAAGGAAATATCATTTTATGTCAGTATGTATCTCTAACAGATAAGGATTATTTTTTAATATTTTAATTTTTTTTTTTTTTTTTTTTGAGACAGAGTCTTGCTCTGTAGGCCAGGCTGGAGTGCAGTAGAATGATCATGTGGCAAACTGCAGCCTCAAATTCCTGGGCTCAAGGGACCCTCCCATCTCAGCCTCCGGAGTAGCTGGGACTATAGGTGCACACCACCATGCCCAGCTAATTAAAAATAAAATGTTTTCATAGAGACAGTCACTGTGTTGCCCAGGCTGGTCTCAAACTTCTGGCCCCTAGTGACCCTCCCACCTCAGCCTCCCAGAGTCTTGGGCTTACAGGCATGAGCTACTGCATCCAGCCCAGATAAGGACTCAAACGTGTTTTTTTTTTTCAGCGCTTGCTTTGTTCAAATCAGGATCGAACAAGTTAGAATCCGTGAATTTTGAAAGTCTTTCTTTAGAAAAGAAGAGAAAACTGTTTTTAGTGATTTCATTTAGAATCTGAGCCATTCAGTCTTTTTTTTTTTATAGATGAAGTCTTGTTCTGTCACCCAGGCTGGTGTGTGGTGGCACAATCTCGGCTCACTGCAACCTCCGCCTTCCAGGTTCAAGTAATTCTCCTGACTCAGCCTCTCAAGTAGCTGGGATTACAGATGCGTATCATCATGCCTGGCTAATTTTTGTATTTTTAGCAGGGACAGGGTTTCACCATGTTGGCCAGGCTGGTCTCGAACTCCTGACCTCAAGTGATCTGCCCACTGTGGCCTCCCAAAGTACTGGGATTACAGGCATAAGCCATGGCACCTCGCTGCCATCCAGTCTCTGTGCCAGTTTTTAATAGAATTCTTAGCACTAGAATGAATGGTTAGAGGCCATCTAGCTCAGAAGTTTTTGTTTGTTTTTATAAGTTATGATATAGAGATATATCTATAATTAGATGTATCATTTCTTTAACAGGTACATAGCTTCTTTGTTAACACATTAAATAATAATATCCGGTAGCAAATCTAATAACCACCATAATTTTGAAATAGTGATGAGTGTAAATAATATTTTGAGATATGAGCAACACTTAATTTGATATAAGAATACCTGTGATTTTTATTAGTACCAAAGTCGTTACTGCTAAAGCCACTGCAGATTATTGTCTATACTCATAACTGAAGGAAATGCTAAATTTCAGTTAAAGGTTAATAAAAACAAAAGATACACATTTATGTAAAGAAAATGTGTAAAGATACACCTTTTCCCATCAAAATTGCCAGATGCCCTGAATCCAAGGATGCTTTTAGGGGCAATTAGGGGAGATGCCTGGACCTCAAATTGAGACTCTCTGGAAACTCCATCATTTACTGCGGTGTTGGCTGGGTATCTGACCCAAGGTCATGCATGACATTAGTGGAAGAGTAGGACTAGAAATGAGGTTTCTTAAAATTCAATGAAGTGTTTTTCCTATGTTTGGATGGCTCACTTCTAAGATTCTAAGACAGGTAAGTACTTTTACAGCAGTATGTGTCCAGTATCGAACTGTTGACATCTCAGTACTGGCCCAAAGTACTGACTAATGTTCAGCATAAGGAAAATATCAGAAAATAATGCCCTGATTTGAGGTTTAATAAATAACTTTCCATTTGCATATTGTATACTTACCAACTCAACTTGCATGAGTTCATAGAGTACATTTTCCCGTCTTTTTTGAGTTATAATTTACATATGGTAAAATTCACCAATTTAAGTGAACACTTAAATTTTGGCAACCACATACAGTCATAGAGCTAGGCTCACAATCAAGACAAAGGCAACTTTCTATGATGTTCAGTGTGTCCTTGTAAGCCTTTGCAGTTGGTCTCCTCCCCTGACTTCCAGCCCCAGGTAGCTACTTTTCTGTTTTTATAGTTTATTCTGTTTGTATTAGATTTCTTTTACTTAGCATAAAAAGTGTTGTGGGTGTCAATGTTTTGTTCTTACTTATTGCTGGGTAGTATTTCATTTTTCATTGCATTGTTTATGCATTTACCAGATGCTGAACATTTTTTGTGTGTGTGTGACGAAGTTTCGCTCTTGTTGCTAAGGCTGGCATGCAATGGCGTGGTCTCAGCTCACTGCAACCTCTGCCTCCTGGGGATGCTGAACATTTTATTTGTCTCCAAGTTGTAGTTATTAAGAATAATGCTAGGCTAGACACAGTGGCTTAGGCCTGTAATCCCAGTGCTTTGGGAAGCAGAGGTGAGAGGATTACTTGAAGGCAGGAGTTCAAGACCAGCCTGAGCAGCATTGCAAGACCCTTTCTCTACAAAATAATTTAAAAATTAGCCCAGTGTGGTGGCATGCACCTGTAGTCCCATCTACTCAGAAGGCTGAGGTGGGAGGATTGGTTGACCCTAGGAGGTCGAGGCTGCATTAAGCCATGTTCACTCCTCTGCATGGCTACAGAGTAAGATCCTGTGTTCAAAAAAAAAAAAAAGGAAAGAAATCGGATGTGTGGTGGCTCACGCCTGTAATCCCAACACTTTGGAAGACTGAGGTGGGGGGATCACTTGAGGTCAGGAGTTCCAGACTAGCCTGGCCAACATAGTGAAACCCTGTCTCTACTTAAAAATACAAAAATAGTCAGGCATGACACCAGGCACTTGTAATCCCAGCTACTTGGAGGCTGAGGCAAGAGAAGTGCTTGAACGTGGGAGGTGGAGGTTGGAGTGACCGCCACTGTACTCCAGCCTGGGCAACAGAGCGAAACTACGTCTCAAATAAATAAATAAATAAAATTAAAAGAAAGAATAGTTCTCCTTGAACATAATTCAAGTGCAAGTCTTTATATAGACATATTTTTTTTTCTCTTGGGTAAAAACCTAGAAGTGGAAATGCTGGGTCCTATGGTAAATGTATTTTAACTCAGTAATGTGCCATACTATTTTCCAAGTGGCTGTCACTTTTTACATTTTCACCGACGGTGTGTGAGAGTTCAGTTTTTCCACATTCTTTCCAGCTCTTGGTATTGTCATTCTTCTTAAGTTTAGCCATTATAGGATATATAATAGTGTCTCATTGTGGCTTCAATTTGCAACTCCCTAATGACTAGTGATGTTGAGCATCTTTTCCTATGCTTATTTGCCATTCAAGTAAGTTAATTTGTGACGCATCTGTTGAAGTCTTTTTATTTATTTATTTGTTGAGACAGGGTCTTGCTTTGTCACCTAGGCTAGAGTGTAGTGGCACTATCAGGCTCACTGTAGCCTGTACCTCCCAGGCTTAAGTGTTCCTGCCACCTCAGCCTCCTGAGCAGCTGGGATTACAGGCATGCACCACCATGCCTGGCTAATTTTTTTTTCTTTTTTTTGTTTTTTGAGACTCGAGTCTTGCCCTGTCACCAGGCTGGAGTGCAGTGGCGTGATCTCGGCTCACTGCAGTCTCCACCTCCTGGGTTCAAGCGATTCTCCTGCCTCAGCCTCCTGAGTAGCTGGGATTACAGGTGCTTACCACCACACCCACCTAATTTTTGCTTCTTTTGCAGAGACGGGGTTTCACAATGTTGGACAAGCTGGTCTTGATCTCCTGAACTTATGATCCGCCAGCCTCGGCCTCCCAAAGTGCTGGGGTTACAGGCGTGAGCCACCACACCCAACTGGCTAATTTTTTAATTTTTTTAGAGAGGTGAGGTCTTGCTATGCTGCCCAGGCAGTTTTTCTTGTTTTTAATTGGGGTGTTATGTTCTCACTTTTGAGTTGAGTTTTTTATACATTTGGATACAAACCCTTTGTCAGTTCCGTGTTCTGCAAATACCAGTTGAGAATATTTCATGGTGTCTTTCAAAGAGCAAAATATTTTAATTTTAATGAAGTCAATTTTATAATTTTTAAATTTTATGAGCCATGCTTTTTATGTCCTGCTTAAGAAATTCTTGCCTAACCAAGTTGACAAATAATTTTCAAAATGTTTTCTTTTAGAAAGTGTATAGTTTTAGCTCTTAAATGTAGGTCTGTGTTCCACTTCAAGTAATTTTTGTATATGGTATAAGGTAAGGGACGTGTTTTTTTGTTTGTTTGTTTTTTTTGTTTTTTTTTTTTTGTACTAATATCCAGTTTATTGAAGTCTAGTCTCTCCCCATTAAATTACCTAGCACCTTTGTCAAAAGTCAGTTGACCATGTAAGTGTAAATCTACTTCTGAATTCTTATTCTGTTCCATTGATCTATCAGTCTGTGCTTTCCCTTTAGAGTAGGTCTTGAAATCATGTAGTATAAGTTCTTTAACTTTGTATTCCTTTTTTTTTTTTTTTTTTTTGAGATGGATTCTTGCTCTGTCGCCCAGGCTGGAGTGCAGTGGCACAGCCTTGGTTCACTGCAACCTCTGCCTCCCGGGTTCGAGTGATTTCCTGCCTCAGCCTCCTGAGTAGCTGGGATTACAGGTGCCCACCACCACGCCCGGCTTCCACCCACCTTGGCCTCCCAAAGTGCTGGGGTTACAGGCATGAGCCACTGTACCCAGACAACTTTGTATTTCTATATTCAAAATTATTTAAGCTGTTTACATCCTTTGCCTTTCCCTATACATCCTAGAATCAGCTTGTCAGTTTCTTCACAAAAAGCATGATTGGGATTGCAGTGAATCTGTTGTACCTCAGTTTGAGGAGAATTGCCATCTTGGAAATAATTATGTTTTCCCTTTCATGAACATGGTATATGTTTTCATTTATTTCAATCTTCTTTAATTTCCCATAGCAATGTTTTATGGTTTTCAATATACTAGTCTTACACATCTTCTATTAAATAAATTTCTAAGTATATTTTTAAGCTATCATGAAAGAAGTTTTTAAATTTTTTCATTTTCTTTCTTTTTTTTGAGATAAGAGTCTCACTCTGTTGCCCAGGCTGGAGTACAGTGACACGATCTCAGCTCACTTCAACCTCCGCCTCCTGGATTCAAGCAATTCTCCTGCCTCAGTCTCCCAAATAACTGGGATAACAGGCATGCATCATCACGCCCAGCCAGTTTTTATATTTTTAGTAGAGACAGGGTTTCGCCATGTTAGCCAGGCTGGTCTCGAACTCCTGACCTCAAGTGATCCACCCACCTCAACTTCCTACAGTGCTGTGATTACAGGTGTGAGCCACTGTGCCTAGCCTAAAAATTTTCGTTTTCAAATTGCTCATTGTTAATATATAGAAATAGAATTGATTTTTGCATATTGACCTTTATAAATTCCTTGGAATTTTTATGTACATGATCATGTTATCTGCAGATAACAGTTTTGCTTCTTCCTTCCCAATGGAAGTTTTACCTGCCTTCCTTTCTCCCCTCCCTCCCTCCCTCCCTTCCTTTCTTCCTTCCTTCCTTCCAGTGGCCTCCAGACCTGACCTATGCAGTACTTTATTCATTTGTATGTTGCTTTATCCCTTTGGCCATCATGTATTGAGCATCCGCGTTGGTTCAGGTACCGTCAAGATGCAGGGGTACCAGGATGAATGATACCTGCTCTGAAATAGTTTATAGTCTAGTGGAGAAGATGAATATATGAACATAACAATGAAATATTAAAGTGCATTTCTAGGTATACATCAGATGTTATAAGAATAGAAAAGGGTCACCCAACACAGTAAGTGAGGAGGTCCATAAGATCATTCCAAGCAGAGGGGCTGGCATAAACAAAGGCACAGAGGGAAGAAATCTTAGAGTGTAAGTGAGGAACTGAAAGTGGTTTCCAGTCTCCTAAATGTTTAGTGGATCCCAAGAAGTGGTAAGAGATTAAGCTAAAGAGGCAATCAGAGGGTGGAACACAGCATTGGATAGCAGGCTGCCAAATGTGGCTTCATCTTGAGGACCGCAAGGAGTCATTGAAGAGTGCTCAGTAGAAAAGTGACATATATTTGCTTTTATAAAAATACTTTTCTGATATTATGTAAAATACTTTTCTGATATTATTCTGATATTATGATTTGGGATGGAGATTAGGGACCTAAAAAGACAGCCCAGGCAAAAGAAGATTAGACAGACCTGAACTAGGGGAGTCATAGTAGGGATGGAGGGGAAGAAAAATATTTAAGAAACATGTTGGAAGTAAACTGGCAAAACTTTGTGATTGACCCCAAGTAGAAGATGAGGGACAGATAAGAAATAGGATGATTCCCAGGTATCTTTTTTAGGCACGTAGGTAGTTGATGATGCCATCAGCTGAAGCAGGGATTACTTTAGGAGGAAAAGATTTGGAAATGTTGAGCTCCATTTGGGATATAATAAGTTTTAGGAGCCTGTGGACATCAGGTAAGGAATAAATGAGAGAACATTCACATAGAACAAGGGTATGGTAGAGACTCTCACCAACTTGACCTAGAGTCCATTCCAACCTGCAAACCCCTGGTCATCCCCTATAAAAATCATTCTGAACTCTTTGGCCTGACTGAACTCTTTTGTTCAGTCACATGTCACACTGGACAGGAAGTGGTTTGGAACTCGAAACCTTGTTGATACAGTTTTCCTCCCAAAGAGGTGATTTGGATCACCTCAGATGGCCCGACCCTGGATGTACCAAAAGAGACTTTGGAAAGTACTTCTAAAGTGAGAATGACCTTTGGCTACTTGAACCCTTGCCCTCCAGTAGTTGAAAGGAGAATTGGATGTCAAAACACAATTTATCTCACAAAAGAACAGATAGTGTATGATTCCACTTATTTGAGGTAACTAGAGTTGTCAAATCCATAGGGACAGAAAGTAGAATGGTGGTTGCCAGGGGCTGTGGGGCGGGAAATAGGAAATTATATTTAACGAATACAGCATTTCACTTTGGGGTGATGAAAACGTTCTAGAGAAAAATAGTAGCGATGGCCGCACAGCAGTGTGAATGTACTTAATGCCACTGAACTTTACATTTTAAAATGATTAAAATGGACCAGGCACAGTGACTCACACCTGTAATCCCAGCACTTTGGGAGGCCAAGGCAGGCAGATCACTTGAGGTCAGGAGTTTGAGACCAGCCTGGCCAACATGGCAAAACACCATCTCTACTAAAAATACAAAAATTAGCCAGGCATGGTGGCAGGTGTCTGTAATCTCAGCTAGTTGGGAGGCTGAGGCAGGAGAATCGGTTGAACCTGGGAGGCGGAGGTTGCAGTGAGCCAAGATCGCGCCACTGCGTTCCAGCCTGGGGGACAGAGTGAGGCTCCATATAAATAAATAAATAACTCCAAATAAATAAATAAAATTAAAATTAAATGATTAAAATGGTAAATTTGAATTATGTATATTGTACTATAATATTAAAAATGAGCTGGCACGGTGGCTCACACTTGCAGTTTGTAATCCCAGCACTTTGGGAGACCAAGTCAGAAGGATCACTTGAGCCCAGGAGTTTGAAACGAGGCTGGGTAATATAGTGAAACTTTAGCTATAAAATTGAGTTTTTACTTAGCCAAGTTTGGTGGCATGTGCCTGTAGTCCCAGCTACTCGGGTGGCTGAGGTGGGAAGATCGCTTGAGCCTGAGAGGCAGATGTTGCAGTGAGCTGAGATCATGCTACTGCACTCCAGCCTGGGTGACAGAGCAAGACATTATCTCAAAAAAAAAAAAAAAAGAAGAAGAAAGGAAGGAGAGGAGGAGAGGGGATTAATAATAATTCCATTGTTATGCATAAATAATTGATTGTTCACTATATGCAAAGTACTGTGCTAAATACCTTACAATAATCCCGTATAATTCTTTCAACAGCCCTGTGAGATTGGGCTGCTTATCCCCATTTTACAAAAAGCACCTAGAGATAAAGTAACTTGCCAGAAGTCCCATGGCTAGTAGCTGAAGGACACAGCATTTGAACCAAGACCATCTGATTCCAGATTTCTTGTGCTCAGCAGTTTATAAAAGCTTCCCAGTCCATGTGCTGGGGCACACTGATGGGTTAGGGATAGGTTACAGATGGGCTGCTGACCTCTTCAGTCCTTGGGGGAGCTGTAGCCCACAGTGAGCGACCTCTGCCAGCCTTACCCATTTTTCTGGTGTGCCATAAAATAGCACCATTTTCAGCTGGGTGCGGTGGCTCATCCCTGTAATCTTAGCACTTTGGGAGGCCCAGGCGGGCATATCACCTGAGGTCAGGAGTTTGAGACCATCCTGGCCAGCATGGTGAAACCCTGTCTCTACTACAAATACAAAAATTAGCCGGGCATGGTGGCACACACCTGTAGTCCCAGCTACTCGGGAGGTGGAGGTTGCAGTGAGCCAAGATCTTGCCACTGCACTTCAGCCTGGGTGACAAAGTGAGACTCCATCTCAAAAAAAAAAACAAAAACAAAAAACCATAGTACCGTTTTCTGGGTAAGTGCCGTGATTTAAAAGCAGTTGGGGAGCACAGTACAACTATAGTGCATCTTCTGTAACAATTACCAGCCCCATACACATGTATGTGGTCAGAATTCCAACCTCAGAGCACGTGGTGGGTAGGGATCCTAAGTTCTAGTTCCTTTCTGCAAATAAGGTGCTACGGGGCTCCCCAGTGTTACCTTTGATGCTCCCAACTGTGGAACTTTCTCTTTGTACTGTGAGTCTTTTGAACTCTCCCCAGTATTGAAAGGGTGGATTAACGATTTCCCCGTCTCCAGGGAAACCATAGTACCTGCCAGTAATCAGCAAACTTTGCATACAGGCAAGCCTAGTGAAGATAATTGCAAAAAGGAATCCGTCAGTGTGATTGAGGCCAGAGAACTAGCAATTACATTCATATTTTTAAATGCCAACCACCCATCAATTTCTGCTCTAAACCATTGTCTCGGTTCAGCTTTGTTTTCCAATAAAGAAACAAGTTTAGTTCCATACTAGTCTTTCCAGCGAGGCTTTCAGGTTAAACATGGAATCTTATTTAGCTTCATAGGCCTTAACACTTGTAGAGATGGGGTTTGCCTTTTTTAAACTCCCAGGTGAGGGTTGAATTTAAGTATATTCTTTGTGTCAGATACCATACTGGATACTAAAGATATAGGGCTGAATGGGACATTCCTTTTCTAGAGGAACTGGCAGTCTTATGTACACAGATTCCCTATCTTTAAAAAAAGAAAAATCTCTTTGGCTAAGCTAATATTTCTCAATTTTTTTTTTTGGCTGTATGCTTGGAAACCTCATGTGTATTATAAACTGTCTCCTATGTCAGGCAAATTAGAAAGAATTTGCAAAGTTTATCCTTGAGCTTTTGTTTGATTGAGACCTCAGAAATGAATTGTGGTCTCAACAAAAGCATCTCCAAATGGCATAGCCTTTGCTTTATGTTGGAAGAATGGAGTGGGCCAAAACCCTCAGTTCATACTGTTTCACCACAACCAGTCAATGAGAAGGTAGAACCCATTTGGACGGGATGGTGCTTGAACACTGTATTTACAGGAAGATGAAAACATGCTGAATGGGCCTCTAACCGAGGGGAAAAAATACTTCAAAAGACCCATTTTTCCGGGAGGTAAACAGCCCAAGATTGCAGACTCACTGGACTCCGCAAAGTAAACACAAAGACTTTACATGCTAATGTTCAAAGACAGTTTACCCCAACATCATTCATTGTTTCCATGATTCCAGAGGTCATGGGGACTACAGAAAACCAACATAATCCGAAAGAACTGCTTCCTGATTTCAGCTTTTCAAGTTTGATTCTTTTAACAACCAGAAAGTTCTTCGAAACAACTGAGACTTAACTTTGGTACTCAGAGATAGCGTTCGTTTTTTAATCCACATTTGACCCAAGAATGTACTGACCAGTGGACACAGGGAAGGAGTGGGAGTGAGGACTGTGGCTTCTAATTCTGATCTTGTTTTGCCCTAGAAGGTATGTTATATCAGCCTCAGTCTCCCTATACAAGACACAATTAGGCCAGGCGTGGTGGCTCACATCTGTAATCCCAGCACTTTGGGAGGCCAAGGCGGGAGGATCACCTGAGGTCAGGAGTTTGAGATCAGCCTGACCAACATGGCAAAACCCATCTCTACAAAAAAATACAAAAATTAGCCAGGCATGGTGACGTACACCCATAATCTCAGTTACGTGGGCAGCTGAAGCAAGAGAATTGCTTGAACCTAGGAGGTGGAGGTTGCAAATGAGCTGAGATCGGGCCATTGCACTCCAGCCTGGGTGATAGAGTGAGACTCTGTCTCAAAAAAAGACACAATTAAATCAATTGGTGTTCTTAAACAAAATGCCCTAAGGGGCAGAAAACTGAAGAGCGGGTAGCTGCTCCAGCGGTCCCCTCTTCATGACTCCTGGACATTGCTATCTTTGGGAGATGGGAAGGAGGTAGGGCTTGGCCAGAATTATCTGGCATGTACAATCCTGTTCACATGCAGCCACATATTTGCACACACATATACATACACACGTACAGTCTAGTGATAACACTCAGCTAACTTCCATACTCTTCTAACTAAGGCTTTGAGAAAAACAAAAAGCAGGGCCCCTCCCCATCCCACATACAAAATATAGGGACTCTCCCTAAGGATGTGCCTTTAAAATGTTTTTTATTTTATTGTCTGAATATGCAATATATTCACCTAATTTTTAAAATACACAATAGGAAAAGTCCCATCCCCACCCATTCCCAATCTACCTTGCTCTTCTTCTTGCCATTTGTGTTAGTTCTTTTTTAATTAGGACTTACAGAGTTTCTTTATGTAAATAAAATAAATATAAGTACTTTTTTTTTTTTTTTTGAGATGAGGACTCACTCTGTCGCCCAGGCTGGAGAGCAGTGGCACTATCTTGGCCCACTGCAACCTCTGCCTCCCAGGTTCAAGTGATTCTCATGCCTCAGCCTCCCAAGTAGCTGGGATTACAGGCACACGCCCCTGCACGTGGCTAATTTTTTTGTATTTTTGGTAGAGATGGGATTTCGCCATGTTGGCCAGGCTGGTCTTAAATGCCTGACCTCAGACTATCAGCTCACCTGGGCCTCCCAAGGTTTTGGGATTACAGGCGTGAGCCACCATACCCAGCCACCTTTCTTCTTTCTGACATGAAAAGTAGTATATTACATACCCCATCTGCACCAGCAGCAAGTGCTTTTGATATCTTATTGCCATGTATGTGCAATTCGTAACCTCCCCTCCATCTTGGTCACTGAGTTAATACAGAGGCTCAGCACCTGCAGCTTTGCAGCTCTTCTTCACTAATAAATGTAAGTGGATTGATAATATGCTCTGTCATTCCCAAAGTGTTACTAGAAATGTCTCTTCAATGTCAGTCATAAGACCTCACCATATTTCAAAGTACTTTCCCATTTATTAGCCTATTTAACTTGATCCTCCCCAAACCCCATGAAGTTGGTAGGACAGGTATTGTCCTTGTTTTTAAGGTGAGGAAATCAAGGGTAAAAGTTTGGCATTGTCACACATCTGGGTCTAAGGGCTGTCCTCTGTACCTGATGCCACTTTATTTCTGTTTTCCAAAAACAATGGAGGAACTGCCTTCCATAGTTTTGTTAATACTTCTCCATATTTACCATGTAAGTCTTTCATGTTTTTTAAAATTTTTTATTTTGAGATAATTGTGGATTCATGTGTAGATGTAAGAAACAATACAAAAGGCCAGGCACAGTGACTCACACCTGTAATCCCAGCACTTTGGGAGGTAAAGTCTGGTGGATCACCTTAGGCCAGGAGTTTGAGACCAGCCTGGTCAACATGGAGAAACCCTGTCTCTACTAAAAATGCAAAAATTAGCTGGGCATGGTGACAGCCACCTGAAATCCCAGCTACTTGGGAGGCTGAGGCAGGAGAATCGCTTGAACCTGGGAGGCGGAGGTTGCAGCGAACTGAGATCACACTACTGCACTCCAGCCTGGGCAACAGGAATAAAAGACCCTCTCAAAAAAAAAAAAAAAAAAAAAAAGATGACCGTGTGTGGTGGCTCATTGCCTATAATCCCAGCACTTTGGAAGGCTGAGGCAAGCGGATCACAAGGTCAGGAAATCAAGACCATCCTGGCCAAAATGGTGAAACGCCGTCTCTACTAAAAGTACAAAAATTAGCTGGGCATGGTGATGGGCGCCTATAATTCCAGCTACTCGGGAGACTGAGGCAGGAGAATCACTTGAACCCAGGAGGCAGAGTTTGCAGTGAGCCAAGATCGCATCATTGCACTCCAGCCTGGGCAACAAGAGTGAAACTCTGTCTCAAAAAAGAAAGAAAGAAAGAATACAAAGATCCTGTGTACCCTTCACCCATTTTCTCCCAATGGTATCATCTTGAACAACTGTAGTCCAATCTCAACAACCAGGATAGGATACGGACATTGACACAGTCAACAGGCAGAACAACTCGATGAGGAGGATCCCTCCCGGTGCCATTTTATCTCCACAGCTCCCTCACTCCCCCATAAATGCAGGAGGCAGAGCCCACCTTATGCCCAGCTCTTGCTTCATTTACACTAACTAGACACACACACACACACACACACACACACACACACACACACACACACATACTTCTAATGTATTTTGAAATGGAGGTTAGGAAAGTCTAACACCTGTAACAAGCAACCCCCCGTCGCTGTGGCTAGCATAGTAAAGGTTTATTTCCTGTGCTGTCAGTGGTGGTCATTAGGGATGAAGGGAGGACTCTGCTTCTTGCAAAAGTTCTGGGACTAGCTTCTCTGGCTAGTGGCTCCACCATTCCCTATGTATGGCCTCAGCATCCTCCATGCACCATGTTCTTCAGGCCAGCATGGCAGGGGCCATAGGGGTCAGGCCTAGAAGTGGCATGTATCTCTCCCACACACAGACAGTTTAGTCATTTGGCTCCACCTGACTGCAGGAAGGCTGGGAAATGTGTTTGGCTGTGCCCAGGAGGAAAGGGAAGAATTGATGATGAGCACATGTTCAAGAATAGCCATGGCAGCATCTCTAGTTGTGGTCGAAACTAAAAGAAACCCCAAAACTCCGATGTTCGCTGGCAGAGGAATGAATAGTGTCCAATTTACATTATTATACAACTGTGAAAATGACAAGCTGTATCTATACACAATAAAGATAAAATCTTAGAACCCGAGTATTGACTGGAAAAAGCAAGTTCCAGGAGACATATGATAGAATTTTTATATAAAGAGCTCAAAAAGAAGCAAAATCTGACAATTTGCCCATTTATTTTTTAGGGATATAGAAATCTGCATTAAAGCCATGTTTCTAAAAAAATGAAGGCATCCTGGCCACAGTGGCACATGCCTATAGTCCCAGCTACTTGGGAGGCTGAGACAAGGGGATCCCTTGAGCCTAGAAGTTGAGTCTAGAAGGAGTGATAAACAGGCATTTTAGGACAATGATTACCTCTGGAGATAGAGGCAGGGAGACAGGAGAGAGAGGAGTGGCAAGATCGCTTCAGCTTGTGGCTGTGTCTTTGTTATGAGAGGGAGCACGGATACAGTCATGTTCTGTTTTTCCATTACATTTCAGACCGTAAGTGTATATTACAAGTATTCTTTGGTATGTATCATGTATTGCATAATTTTTAAAAGAATGAACCAAAACATTATAATTAGTAGTAATAAAGATAAGTCTTTATTAGTTCTAAGAATGTGACAAGGAACAGATCCATTGCTTGAAAAGGTAATTCTGATTAATTGGTTTATCTAATGATGTGGAGGTGACCCACACTGGGGTGGTTCTACCCAAGATGACAAATGCCAGGCCCCATTGTTTGGATCAGCCCTCATGCCCTGATCTTGATGCTTTGTGGTTCTCCTCCAATTTCCTTGAAGTTTCCAAAAGTTAGTTATACTCATCCATTGACTCAGTCATCTTCAGAATCTTAGTGTGAAGTCTTAATGTCTACTGTACAGATTATTTCCCTACAGAAAAATCCTACAAAGCTGTATTTCAATCCTTGCCAATGAAATGCAAATTTTACATATCTAAATTACTAAACACTGTCCCGTTAAAAGTATCTCATACCTGCAAAGATATAACCAAATCTAACATTTCAGCAAACAAAAGCTGAGGCTTGTAACACACAGAAATAATTGCTATACAGTTATCACCAGAAGTACATGCCCAGCTTCCAGGGTTACCACATTACTTAATAAACATGTCAAATCTCTTTCATCTTAAAATGAAAGACCCAAAGAAACCACCCCAGTAATGGTTACCAGCCGTGATCCATCCCTTATCTGTTGTTGGCAAACTGTCTGTAAATAATCAATCCAGAACACTCCTCTATGTTGTTTTCCCTTGCTCTCGCCCTTCCCCCTTCTCCTCTCCATCTTGGAAGTTTTCCCCTTTGCCATCTCCACCCTCTGTAGAGACTCTGTACATTCTGCACCCAGAATGAGTCAGCATGTGGATGCATACCCACATTTCTAGGGAAATGGAGTGGGGTTATCAGAAAACTCAATCTGTCCAACCATCGATAAAAATCAAGACATTTTATTGCAACCCAGATAGTTAGCTCAGCAGCCACACTTTGGAACATACAGTACAACTCCTTTGGGAAATACCTAGCTGGGAGTGACTTTCGTTCTCCTGGGTAAAATGTTCTCTTCTCATACAGCAAACCTTTTGTAAAAGGGAAACAGACTGTCAAAACTGGGTGGTAACTGGAGATAAAGGCAGGCCACTCCTGTTTGAATGTTTGTCATTTTGATGGGGATTTTGTTTAACAAGGTTTCTACCTTATCTGTCTTCTTTCAGATTTACAGCTCCAAAGCTCATAAAAGGGAGGCCACAGATGTGAACATGGGCTGTGGAAAGATTGAAAACAAACTGAGGCTATTCAATAAAAATAATCTTGAGATATTTTAGATTTTTTTCTTGTCCCTTTTTTTTTTTTTACATTGACAATGACATCAGGGGCTCTAATAGTTTTCCTGATAGTACTTAGTAGTAGTACTTGGCCAAGTATACATATTGGGAAAATGCCGCAAGGGATATTGCCTTGACATTATTTATAGCCTGTGTTCTATTTCCTTTACTCTCTGCCGAGAAACACGGTTAAGCCTATCATGATAATTTAATTCGAAATTATTTTATTGAACACCTCTTGGGCTAACCACTGTATCAGGTAAGAATAAGATACGGTTTCTCCCTCATGAGATTTTTTATTTAAGAGACAGGGTCTTGCTCTTTAGCTCAGGTTGAAGTATAGTGGTGCGATCATAGCTCACTGTTACCTCAAACTCCTGAGCTCAAGCCATTCTCCTGCTTCAATCTTTTGAGTAGCTGTGGTTACAGGTGCGTGCCGGCACACCTGGCTAATTTTTTTATTTTTTTGTAGAGACAGCGTTTTGCTTTGTTGCCCAGGCTGGTCTCAAACTCCTGGCTTCAAGCATTCATCCTGCCTCCCAAAGTGCTGGCATTACAGGCCTGAGCCACTTTGCCTGGCCCCTCATGAAACTTAAAAAATTAAATTATCTCTTTAAAAAGGACCAGGCCTAGGAACAAGCACTTTAACTGTCTGGCACCTATGTGCACACTCTGTGTGATCTTTATGCTTTGGAGAGAGTTGTGGCGGCCGCTGCTATTGGTCATGTATTTGATTGTACCTGAACCACATACCAACTTCATCTTTCCTGAACCAAGAGTTGACCTGCTGCTCACCCAAATGGCATGACTATTCCTTCAGTCTGTTGATATCTTCTGCTGTTTCTACAGAAGAGTCTCAGCCCTGAATCCAAAGCACACTAATAGTTTTTATTTATGAAACACTGCAACATAAAAGTCATGATTGCCATTGTATAGCAGCAAGGTTTAGTAGCTTGCCTAATATCTCATAGGCGGTAAAGTGAGAACGAAATTTAAACCAGGTCTCAAATGTCCACATTCAAATGCAGCTCTTTCTGTTCTGCCTTGCTTTATCTTAACTCACACAATGATGTAATGCTAGTGTTTCTTGATCCTTATAGTGATGTGATTTCGTCCTATTCCCTAGGATTCGGGAGGCAGGTCTACATGGGATGCAGGCACACTGAGTTGATGTGTATAGATTATGTTCCAGAGCCTTGGAGGGCACAAGGATATGAAGTATCGTATTTGGCTCTTCCCAGTTTGGAAGATAGCTCTCCATAAGCACATAGCTAGATTTCAGTGGGATGCCTGAGGAGTTTGGCAGTGTTTGTGATAAAAGGAGGCAGCGGCTTCGCATATATTGACTTCTTCAGAAGCACACAGGCCTAAGGTCTTAGGATTTTCACCCATCATCCCAAATAGAGGAGATTTTTGTAAATGCAAGGTGGTGGAGTGTGTTTGATTTGGTTAGGTCTCAGGCCAGGCAAAAGCCACTACCTCCCACGAGGGCGCCTTCCTGCTGCACCCGGAATTTGTTCCTTCAAGGATTCCCCGCCGAGGCAGTAAACCAACATGATTTCCTCTCCTTCTGGCCCAGGCCCTCACAGGGACAGCTGTACTTCCAATTGCAGTGACATGACTCTGTCACAGTCTTCAAATAATTTCTAGTTTTCTTCTTCAAAGAAAAATTTTTAGAGCTCTATCAACACATTGTGAAGGAAACAACCCTCTTAAATATCCATGCCCTTTACAGCAAATATCCCATTGACATATTAAACCAGAGGCGGTCTTGTGGTTTTGAAAAAGATTTTAGATAAATACAGAAGGCATGTATCACCCCAGATCCATCCTTTGTAGAGTCATTGGTTAAAAGGGAAAGGGCCAACCAGGCAGGTTAACAGTATGATATAATATTGAAAGACTCTGCAGATCAGTTTTGAAATGGTAATGTTTAAAATGAGTTCTCAAGTCTCAGTTTCATTGTATGTATGCATTTATGCTCAAACTTGGTAATTACCCTTAGCTCGTGACATTTATACCAATCAGTAATGTTTAATTATCCCAGATGATCACTCAGTCAGTTCTAGGCACATGGTGGAATTTAGAGGGGGTTCCTACTTTCAAGGGCATTAACTTTCGCTTGGCATGTGTGGAGAGATCTTGTAGATACAAACACATTTTGAAAGGGGAGGGAAAGGAGAGTCCTTTTGGCAGGTAGGGAATTGGGAGAATTCTTTTGGGAAAGCATCCAAAAGGAGGTGGTTTCAAGATTCCACTTTGGAGGCTGGGTATGATGAACAGGAGACAAAAGATTCCTTCTGGGATTTAGACCAGCTTACTGCTCACAAAAGCAGCAGTGAGGGTTCATGACCATAATATGTTCAGAACTTTAATTCAAAAGACAAATAGAAATCAAATATTTATCCATGAAAAAGTTGTAAAAGCTCAATTAAATGTCAAGTTTTTTGTTTCAGGTTTAAAAATATGGTCGCTGGGTTTGATAATTTGGACATCTCATGGGAAAATGATCCTTTAGGCAAAATCCTTTAAAACCTGTAGCTTTGGGGCAGAAAGTGGAGTAGGGTTGGAACCCCATATATCAAAAAGGACAGCCTATTGCTTAGGCAAAGGCTGCAGGATAAGAGGAAGGCAAACTGGCTCAACTCAAAGATGCAGACCTTGGTGTAATTCAGAACGGTCAAATGAAGGTGACTTCAAACTTCTATGAAGCTCACTTTTGCTCCAAAGAGTGGTGGGAGCGTAGCAGAAAGTTGAGAATTGGACAGAACTTTTTCAGTTTGACTGAAGACTCGGGGGGCTCCGCATAAACCAACAGTTATTGAGCCTGTCCCATCCCAGAGGTACAGGATGATGCAAGGTGGTGCCTGTGGTCAGGCTGCTCATTGCCTGGCGGAGAAGTCTGTGAGACCAAGAAAGCCCACAGTGGGAGAGGGACTTCCAAAGTTTTGCAAAAGATTTTAGATAAATACGGAAGGCATGTATCACCCCAAGTCCATCCTTTATGGAGTCATTAGTTGAAAGGGAAAGGGCCAACCAGGCAGGTTAACAGTACGATGTAATACTAAAAGACTCTGCATATCAGTTTCAAAATGGTATGTTTAAAATGAGTTCTCAAGTCTCAGTTTCAGTTGGGAATCAGCAGGGAGCACCTGCCTCTGCCTAAGGGAGCTGGGGAAGGTTTCACAGAGAGGCCATTGAACTGGGGACTGACATGGCTGGGACAGCATGTGGAGGGATACGAGTTTGGGAGAGGGGGGTGTTGGAAGAGCCCGGAAGAACCCGTCCTCACTGGAGGAGGGCAAATGCAGGAAGTCATCCATAACACTCTCGCAGCCCATCTTCTGAAATGCCGTGGAACTTTCTTACTCTGGCCGTGATGGGTAAAAATAGGAGCTAGCACAGGCACATGGAGCTGATACAACATCCCTGTTTAGGTTACAGTTCTTACCCACCTCCATGGAATGAACATCATCTGTTCCATCCAGCTTTTAATGGCAGGACCAGGTTCTGTGAATAGGCTGCAAACCGTGGAATGATGTCTCATTTGCCCTTCTCTTTTCTCCTTCTTAACCACGTAGGTACCACATTGTATGGTGCAGTGTGGTGCAGCTTGGTTCCTGCCTGCCCTGACTACATCAAAACTCCTGAGTGCCTTGACAGATTCTGAAGCCTGAACACCTCCCGCCTTTCTCCTCTTCTTTCCTCTCCCCGTTCCACTGTTGAATCAGAAAGGGGCTAGGGAGGGTTGGTTGCTGAACCTGTGTGTTTTTAATAAAACACCTTCAGGCCAGCTGCGGTGGCTCACGCCTGTAATCCCAACACTTTGGGAGGCTGAGGCAGGAGGATCATTTGAGGTTAGGCGTTCAAGACCAGCCTGGCCAACATAGTGAAACCCCATCTGTACTAAAAATACAAAAATTAGCTGCACGTGCTGACACGTGCCTGTAGTCCCAGCTGCTTGGGAGGCTGAGGCACGAGAATTGCTTGAACCTGGGAGGTGGGAGTTGCAATGAGCCAAGATTGTGCCACTGCACTCCAGCCTGGGCAACAGAGCAAGACTGTCTCCAAAAACTAAAAATAAAAAATAAACAGCTTCCTGGGTAAATCTGATGCCCAGCAAGTGTGGAGGCTACACAGGCACCCATCTACACTGGGTTAACTACTCAGCCTACCCACCACCCGCTGGCTCCTAGATTCAGCCTCCTCATTTGGGAAATGGGATTGACACCCTGCCTAGCTCACAGAAGTTTGAGAGGATTAAATCACCTGAAAGCAAATGGGAAGGCATCATGTGCTATAGAAATGCAAGGTGTTACTCATTCCTGTTTGCCACTCCCATGCCTTCACCCTTGCTTATAACTTGTTACCTACAGGATTAGCTCAGTGGCCAGCTGGTTTGTCTCTGGCTCTTGTGCCCTGACACCACATTAATCATTTCAAGACGCCACCTTTATTCGGCGGCCTCCCCCAGTAGACAGACCCACCTTCCCCATCCAACTTTCTCTCCCACTCAGCCTTGGCCTCTTTGTTAACCCTTCTTGCTTTCTCTCCTTGACCTCCCCATGTTCCTTGCACCATTTCTTAAAAGCTGTCTTCAGCTTCACTCTGTAACCTGAGCACTCCCACCTGAATAACACTTGATCTAAATAACGTAGTTAGGAGATCTATTATCTTGAATGATACCTTAATTGTCTTACATATTTGCTTCATTATTCTGCTTAGTTTGCTACTGAGGTCCAAGACTATGTCTAAACCATGTTTTGTTTTGTTTTTGTTTTTCAAGACAGAATCTCATTCTTTTGCCCAGGATGGAATGCAGTGGTGCGATCTCGGCTCACTGCAGCCTTAACCTCCTAGACTCAGGCAATCCTTCTGGCTCAGCCCCCTACCCCTGTAGCTGGCACTACAAGTGCAGGTCATCACACCCAGCTAATTTTTTGTATTTTTAGTAGAGACGAGGCTTTGCCATGTTGCCCAGGCTTCTAAACCATGTTTTAACTGTTATGCACAGTGCCTTGCCCAGGGTTAGGCACTAGATAAGAACTCAGTACCCACTTGCTGAAATGGGGGAGCTGAGTGGTCAGGATACCTGCAGTCTCTACAGCACTTGCATTTTACAGTGTCTCTTTTCATCGCCACAGCCCTAAGAGGTAGATGGTGTGACTCTCCCCATTTTGCAAATAAGAATAGAGAAGCTTAGAGGGGTTATGTCACATCAACCTTGTGGGCTAAGGCTGAGGGAAGACCTCGCAGAAGAGACCAGACTGAGCATGCGGCAGTAGCTCCACTGCAGTGGGTGGCTGCCCACGAGGACGGAAAGCAGAATTCAGGCGACTCCAGCAGACCTGCTTCGTGCAAGTCAAGTGAATACTAGTCGGGAGGGATTTAGGTGACTCAGCCTCTGCCCTGGTTGGAGTCAGGAAGTGGGCTTTGCAGCCCATTTCCTGGGGAATTTTCAGATGGACCAGTGATTTCATTTTCCTCTTCTAAAGCACCCCCATGCGCAGGGAAAGGTTGTTCACATGGCCATTTGGATGAAGCCAATGGATCTGATCTCTTAAAGGAGAAGCCGAAACAGCAGTGGAAACTTTCTAGGCCTGTTGGTATTGTAATTTCATTCTTTGCCAAACATGAATGAGAAATCCTTCTAGTTCGCTCTGACTGAAGCCAGAGTGTAGATTAACAGTGCTTTGATATTTCAGCATTGCTGCCTAGGTTATGAAGGTATAAGCCTCATGTAGGTAACCTGCTCTTGCCTCCATTGTACCTATTGCCTAACTGGGACAGGCCTGGGGTGGGGCTGCTGAGAGCTGACAATGCCAGGCCCAGAAAGGCAAGCTAAAGACCAGCAGGCAGGCCTTGGGGTTGGAAAGCGACACAGTAAACGGGTGGAGTACTAAAGCTGAATTGTGTGTCTAGAGAATTCAGGGCGTGGTGAGTGATCAGCTCCTGGGAGAGCAAAGATTAGTATTTAATACATATGCATTTATTAGCGTGGCTGGGTCTCTCATCAAAAAAGTCATAAATGCACAGATCTGGATTTTAAAGCAAATAGAATTACTGATATATCTCTTCCAACAGCCAATAAACACCCCGCAGTGGGGACAGTGTGCTCGTGGGCTTGCACAAAGAAAAGTGTAGAGTTTTTGATTAAGCTATAGCCTGAAATATTAAAATTGTGATTTTTCAGCCAGGCGTGGTGGCTCACACCTGCAATCCCAGCATTTTGGGAGTCCAAGGTGGGCGGATCACTTGGGGTCAGGAGTTCAAGACCAGCCTGACCAACACGGAGAAACCCCATCTCTACTAAAAATACAAAATTAGTCAGGTATGGTGGTAGGTGCTTGTAATCCCAGCTACTCGGGAGGCTGAGGCAGGAGAACCCGGGAGGTGGAGGTTGTGGGGAGCCAAGATCGCGTCATTGCACTCCAGCCTGAGCAACAAGAAGAAAACTCAGTCTCAAGAAAAAAAAATTGTGATTTTCATGCACTATTAGAAATAGTTTTCAAAGAATTACTTCCTCCAGCCCATCACAACCTCTGCCCATGTGAGAGGTTAGTAGTAAATTATATGTCTTTTGAAAACTTTGCTGAAACTCTCTTCCCTTTTCCAAGTCTACCAAATTTTTATCTCCAAAAAAAGAAAAAAAAAAAAAAAGAATGGGGCTAATATGACAACAAGATTTGTACCTTCACAAGTAAATATTACAATTTAGCTGAGTAACTTGTGGAAGCTTGTTAGTTTGAAGTGACTCACTTGCGTAGATGAAGTTATTTTTAGAGATGTAATTTGTACTGTTTAGAAAAGAATAAAGAGATGGTAAAAGGCTAGATCGCTCATTATAGTTTACAGAGCTCATGAACCCAGCATCCATGCAAAAGATGACTAAGCAAGGGGTCGGTTGGTACTTTCTCTCAGAATTTTACAGATGTGAGTCATCCGCTTTAGTCTGCAGACACAGCATCGAGGTACCTGTGACTCAGCTCTCATTTAGAAAAAGCCCTAGAATTCAATTCCGATATACTTTCATAGTTAAGTAGTGAGGAAATTACATACTGAAGCAAAATATGCCTTTGTGAAGTGCAGCCGTGGGATGTTTTTAGCAAAGACTGATTTATCTTCATCTCTGGCCTTTGAAAGAATCTATCTGTGATCCACACTGGGTAACATGCCCATTCAGCCCTCTGGTAACATCACAGTGCCCACCTTCTTCATGTGTGGCTCACGTCCTGAGTATTAACTTGTTCTCAATAGGAATCTCAGCCTCACTCTTTCTACACTAAGATGCCCCAGCACCAAGGCCCACTTCCTTTAACCAAATATGTTTCCTATATACGTGTTTGTGTATATGAAAATCTTCAGTCTAAAATATTAAAATTCTAGTTTTCATAAGCTGGCAGAAATAGCTTGCAAAGACTTCCTCTCCTTCATACTTTACCTGTGTCAGGGGTTAGAAGGAATAAAATCATATTTTTCAACAGTATTCTCATGTTTTTAGTAAACTCTACACAAAACACACATACAGACGATAAGCGTTATCTTTACACGTAAGCAGATGGCCCAGTGAGTGCATGTTCTCTGTGCAGCGCCATTGCTTGTTCTCAGGCACAGTGCTCTGCTGGCCTAGTGACTGTGCAGCCTCATGCTTGCATGTCTCCCTCATCGTTGACACACTCTGATTACACAGCCTATTTGGAGTTAAGCCCTCAGAACGTAACCCTCCATTTATTTATTTATTTATGGAGTCTGGCTCTGTTGTCCAGGATGGAGTACAGTGGCAGGATCTCGGCTCACTGCAACCTCTGCCCCCTGGGCTCAAGGAATTCTCCTGCCTCAGCCTCCTGAGTAGCTGGGATTACAGGCATGTGCCACCATGCCTGGATAATTTCTATATTTTTAGTGCAGACAAGGTTTCACCATGTTGGCCAGGCTGGTCTCAAACTCCTGACCTTAAGTGACCCACCCACCTGAGCCTCCCAAAGTGCCCATAACCTGTCCTTTTAAATATATGGGAAGTGGCTCCTTGTAGTTTGCAGATACATCAATAGATTATTCATAACCAACAAAGAATTTTGTGTATTATATTTGCCAAAGAAACATGAGCATGGTTGCAAAAGCAAATACTTCACAAAGATGTATAATGAAAAGCAAGAATACTGAGCCCCATGCCTGCCTTTTCACAGCCACTTTTAACCACTTCTGGTGCTTGGCAGTTGCCTCCTTAACCAGCTGACTGTTTCGTTCCTCACCTGCTGTGTCTGTAGCACTGTTGCTAAGAGCACTGGGGCATGCAGAGGTTAAAGTCTGGTCCTGTTGTTAAGGAAAAAAGCCTTGTGTACCTTCAAGTCAACTCCGCAGACATTTGAGTGTCTACTGTGGACCAAGCCCTGTGCGAAGCCGTGTGGTCACAGAAATGGATAGCTACACTAAGGAGTTTGGACTCAGGTAAGGCAGCAGGCATGTAAACACAAAAATACAAACACACTGGAAAATGCTATAATACAGGTGTATACACCCCTTCTGAGGGGTTTTACAGCTGTGTCCTAGAGCTCGGTCTTTAAATGCAATTAGAGATCTGCTAGGTAGATAAATAGGAAAGGATGGGGCTGGGCTCCGGGGCTCACACCTGTAAAATCCTAGCACTTTGAGAGGCCAAGATGGGCGGATCATGAGGTCAAGAGATCTAGACCATCCTGGCCAACATAGCGAAACCCCGTCTCTACTAAAAAATATAAAAATTAGCTGGACTTGGTGGTGCACGCCTGTAGTCCCAGCTACTCAAGAGACTGAAGCAGAAGAATCACTTGAACCCAGGAGACAGAGGTTGCAGTGAGCCAGGATCGTGCCATTGCACTCCAGCCTGGGGACAGAGTAAAAGAGACTCTGTCTCAAAAGAAAAAAAAAAAAAGGAAAGGATGCCCAAGGCAGAGAGAACAGTGTATTCATGGGCTGATGCAGTGCATTCTGAAGATTGGGAATAATGCATAAAATTGGATTTCTAGGATAAGTGAGTTAAGGGAGTAATGAGAAGAGGCAGGAAAGAAATGCACCTAGTTATATGGTGCCTTTTATGTACATTGTTCAAAATATATCCCATTACTGATGGAGAGCTATGGGAGGATTTTGAACAGGGATGTGGCATTATCCCGATTATAACTGTAAGTCCAATGGCAGAGGGGAGGATGAATTTGAGTGGGAAGAAGCTGGGGTTTGATAAGCCACTTGGGGAAACTAGTTCAGGCAAGAGAATATGAGGTGCTGAAACAGTGGGAGTAGGGAGGAAGAGGAAAGGAGAGATTCTAGAAATACTTCAGAGTACAATCAGAAGGACTTGGTGAACACTCAGATTTGGGGAGTGAGGGAGAGGGAGGAATTGCAGATTACTGTATAATTCCTAGCTAGGGTACTAAGGAAAGAGTGGAAATTTAAAAAGAGTACCAAAATCTGGAGGAAAGTGAATGAGTTTGAATATATTGAGTTTGAGGTGTTTGTGTGATAAGCAGATGGAGATATCCAGTAAGTAGCCAAAAATGTGAGACTAAAGCTTCATGACCCACATAGCGGTGGCAATGGAAGCCACATAGCTGGCGGAATTCCCACTGGATGAATCTGTGATATGAGGGGACTGAAACCAGCTCTGGGAAAGGCCAGCAACTGGTGGTGGGCAGCAGATTCCTGATAGAGGCTACCATCAGCAGAGAGGGGTGACAGGAGAGCCAGGAGAGAGGGCACCGCAAAAGCAGCAGAGGACCAGATCTGGGGAGGTGCAGGTGGCAAGGGAGAGGAGCGTGAAAAGCATGTGCTTTGGTAATGATGGTGGTGCCCATGGATGGCATAGTAAAAGAAACGCCCATGCTTTAGTGTAGGTGGAAGCCAGGTGTGAGTGGGTCACAGAATTCATTCACAGTGAAGGTGAGCCCATCCTCTTTTGAGAATTTGGGGAATTAAAGGGAGAGTAAATGGCAGTAGCTAGTAGGGGTGATAATCAAGAGGCTACTTTACAGGATGAGAGAATCTTCAGCATGACAAGAAGGAGCCAGTAGAGGAGAGGCTGGAATTCCTGGACATGGAGTTCAGCTTCCTCTGAGCAGAGTGTGGAAGAGAGTGGGATGGGCAGCTGGTACCACTACCCGAGTGGCCCCTTGGAGCCACTGAGAAGTTTGCCTTTTGCTTTCTCTGCCACCAGCAGGTGAATCGACAGCTTGGGAGGTGAAACCCGGAGTTCTCTCTCCGGGCAGTTGCGGGGTGATGCACATCAGCAAAGCAGGGCCATCGACCTTGTGAGCTGCTTTTTGTTATCTCCACTTCGATTATCTCCTAAATAAAAATGGCACAGTATGAAACAAAACAAAGCCTGAGTAGCAGCCAGTCAGTCCCTCCTCCGGACCCCAGCAGCCTTTGGTGCAGCCTCCTGTTTCATCACTTCTCCTACTCTGTTGGGATTATTTTGTTCACTGACTTTCCCCAATGCTGAGCCCTTTGAGGCAGAGTTCATTTTTACTTCATCTCGAAACCCCCAACTTCTTTATTCAAACCCCTTAGCCTAAGCGTTAGTGCAGACAGGGCAACCCAAAGGCTTTTTAAGTAAATGTACAAACTCACATACCCTTTCTTATTTGACTTACAAGAATGCATTTGGTCCCACTCTCATATCAAATCATAACTAATTTTCTTTTTTTTTTTTTTTTGAGGCAGAGTCTTGATCTATTGCCCAGGCTAGATGCAGTGATGTGAACACAGCTCACTGCAGCCTTGACCTCCTGGGCTCAAGCAATTCTCTCATCTCAGCCTCTCAAGTAGCTGGTACTACAGGCACACACCACCACATTTGTACATTTTTTAATTTTTTCTAGAGATGGGGTCTCACCGTGTTGCCCAGGCTGGTCTCAAACTCCCTGGGCTCAAGCAATCCCCCTGCCTCAGCCTCCCAAGGTTTGGGATTACAGGTGTGAGCCACTGTGCCACGACTCATAACTGATTTTCATGTAGTTAAAATCTCATGGGTCATTCTTTGCTATGCTAAAAGTTGCTCTAACTCTCAGTGATCTAGAGTCCCATGGTCAAGAATGCTCATGGTCACCTTCTTTGAGTTTCAGACAGACAAACTCTTATTTTGTTGTTTAAGTATTAAACTGCTCTGCTCCTTAAACCAAATACATACACACATACACAG
The DNA here is from genome assembly GCF_009761245.1 of Sapajus apella. NCBI lineage: Eukaryota > Metazoa > Chordata > Mammalia > Primates > Cebidae > Sapajus > Sapajus apella. The sequence continues at coordinate 1,951,614 of NW_022436984.1, forward strand.
ATATATTTAGATACAAATGTGTGTTTGTGTGTGTGCACATAAAAATATGACACTCCTTAATAAAATATTCCTCTAGACCTGGGGTTCACAAATCCCTCCTCCTGATCCTTGCTGGCGCCTACTCAGGCACTACTTTGCAGATTTCACTTTAGTTTTTCTATGAGCTAAGGTCGAGTGGTGACTTAGCAAGTTGAATGCGTAAAGAACCAAACCTGTTTTTCCATGGAACCAATCATAATTTATCTAGAATGAGCCATTTGGCCTCCAGAAACAAAGAGATTTCCATCACAGAGTGCTGGTGAGGGGTCATGAGTAAGGCAGGGCCAGTGAGAGCAGCTGTTTTATTGAAAGAGCAGCACACAGGCTGAATGAGAAGGGGTTAGCTGTTGAATCCACATCAGGCTCTGCTGCAGTGTGACCAGGTTTAAGGTACTTTATTTGAAAGCCCCTTGCCTTTCTTTTTTATTTCTAATCTGATATTTTTCATCTGTCCTTAAATGCTCTGTATATACGAACTTCAACTTCTCTATTCAGTCCCTAGTCTTTTAACCTGAACTTGATAGGCTGTACCACACCTTAGAAGGAAAGGCTACCAAGGCCTCCCCTGAGCTGCCCCTACTGGCATTCAAGGATTGCATTTTTATCCAGGAGGCCTGGGCTAGTACCTATGGACTAGGACAAGGGGCACAATTAAGGTAATTAAACTGGCCTCCATGTTGTAAGACAGATAGAAGGACAATTCCTGGAGGCAGACAAAGCTTACTGAATTGGTGTGAACTGATTGGTATTTGGAGCTAACCTAAAATGGTAAGTGTGGGAAGCCTTACCAATTGTTCTTAGGATTAACCAAAAGTATATTTTGCTGTATGAAGTAGGTCAGTATTTTTAAAAATATACATTCCCATTTCTGTTTATCCATGGTGGAAGTAAATGTGACCCACCAGCCCCACCAGTCCCCTCCCAGCAGGACAATGACCTATCCTCTTCAGGATGGGAGCCTTTCCAGAGATGGACGAAAAGCACCCAAAGTGACTCAAAGGTTTTGCATTTGGCAGAATATTGAACCCAATCTGATGGCAAATGGGGAGCAGGTTGTAACTTTTATTTCAGACATGTAGTATGATTCTTTCCCGGTTGGTAGCAGAACATTCTAGTGGCATCAGAGCCACTGGATTTAACATCTAAAGACTTTAATTCAAGGTCAGCTCTGTCACCTAATTCTAAATAAGCTGCTTTGTGTTCCTGAGTTTCAGTGTTCTTGTCTGTAAATGAGGTGGTATGCCCATCTTGAAGATACAAATGAGACAATACATTCCTTTTTTGAGAAAATTTCAGTCTTATGCCTAGGCTGCAGTGCAATGGTGAGATCTTGGCTCACCACAACCTCGGCCTCCCAGGTTCAAGCGACTCTCCTGCCTCAGCCTCCTGAGTAGCTGGGATTATAGGCATGCAACACCACGCCTGGCTGATTTTTTATATTTTTAGTAGAGACAGGGTTTCTCTATGTTGGTCAGGTTGGTCTCAAACTCCCGACCTCAGGTGACCTGCTCACCTCAGCCTCCCAAAGTGCTGGGATTATAAGTGTGAGCCACCATGCCTGGCCGACAATACATATTTGACCCATAAAGTTTATATGATAACATTTTCCAGGCCTCTGAAATTATCAGACTGGAGCAGAGGTGAGCAATCAGGGAAGGATATGGAGATTTTGAAGTCACCAAAGGTTACTAACATCACATGAGACTTTCTGAAAAAGGAGCACTGAAATGCCAAGCCTTCAGGTTTAACAGGTCCCTCAACTGAGCTTTGGGATTGAGGAAGTGTTAAGCAGATGGAGAAAAAGAGGCAGTAAAAATTTTAAAAGGAAGAGAAGTAGCAGACCAATACAGTGTTATGGAAACCATGGGAGAAGGACAGAAGTGAGCAACAGTGTCCCATGCCATTAAGACCGCGTAGATATGACTGTAAGATGTTTTCCCAACCAAAAGGAATAAAACAAGAACATGAAAACATCAAAAATAAAAGTTCTTAAAAGTCTGAGATCATCGTGCCCTTGAGCTTAACTTGGTCTGAAAGACAGACATCATACACTTCCTCCTGTCGAGCACGACTGTGTATGTCAGTCTCTCAGACATTTGAGCTTTCTTGATCAACAGCCAGAGATGTGCTTGCCTATAGCAACCCCTGGCTGAAATGGTAGATGATTCAAAATAGCCAAGCAGAAGCTCCTTCCACATCAGAAACAAGTGACAAATCACATTTATAGCACTTGTAGAAAGAGCATGGGCTCCAGACCCAGCAGGCAGGGTTGAATCCTGGCCGCATCTCCTCATAGCTTCAAGTTCTCTGGCTTGCTCCAGGGCAGGCTTACTCCTAGAAAGGGGCGAGGTGGAATCATATGGCAGAAAGCACCCAGCACATTGTAGGTATTCAATAAATGCTGATTTTTCTCCTTTTTCTTAGCATTAAGAAAGTATTTATTAGAATGAAAATCAAGATTTAAAAAACCCCATGCTTAACAATTGTCTGTAGTAAGAGATTTCTCAACCATAGATTAATCAGTAACCCAAAGTCGTACAGCTATTGTAGTGGCAGTTACTGTGTGTCTGCAGGGAGATGTACTGTGTTAAATACAGTGGCCTGGTATTGTGGATGTAGCTCTCTGGACCCTGGGCTTCTCTCTGCAGCTGCTGAAGCAGTTGAGGCAGTTCACCACTCTAGAGCATAATCTCCTCATTTGTTAAATGGAGAGTTGATTTGCAGGGCTCCTTGCTGAACTGTGCTTTAGCAAATATATCCTCTCTTATGACAGGACTCAGAGATTTTTAAGTAAATGTCTCATGTAGCTACAGTACACCCTGTAAGTACACTTGTCAGAAGGTAGTCAGGAAGAAGTAACTCAAGAGGGTCACCACTTCTCTGTATTTCACTCTCAGGCCTGATTCTCACCTTCTAGTAACCTTGGTGGCTAGTTCCCGAGTCCCTTGGATCATTCTGTATTTTGTTTGTTTATTTGTTAGTTTGTTTCAAGTTCTTTGCAGTTTAACTTCCCAGAGAAGGTCTGTGGTACATAAATACACTAGCATTGTAAGAATACGAGAAGAGTAACCTAACAGCCCAGGCCCAGGAGGTAGGTGTGGAGGGAACCAAGAAACTGCAAATAGAGGACACACTTAGCTTAGGGACTGGCATGACATAGGCCTTGATGTCACAATTGCATGGCCCACTCTATAAGTATTGATATTCATAAGTTTGACTTTGAGTCATTTAGAAAGGGATAGTGGAGAAGTAAATGTGAGATCTATTTTATAAATATTTTTTTATCGCAAACAATGAAAAATAAAAGTTTTAGAGCTTTCAGTTATCTGGAAGGCACAGCTGTCAGAAATGGTTTGCTGAGTGTGAATATGCATGCTTTTCTTAGGATTAACAATGATTCAATACCTTTGATTGAAAAGTATCTTATTCCTTTAAGTACAAGTCAGGCAACTCATCCCAGTCAAGGGCTAGCCTCAACATGATCACCTTATGATTGCACGGTTTATTCTCTTTGAGTTAGTTAAATTTCAGAATAATATGACAATTTAAAAACAGTATTTCAGGCAGCAATCATGCCTTTATCTCAAATGAAATTTCTAATTGGAATTGCTATCAAAGAGGAACGTTAATTTCCATTCCCCTGCTGCCTCTCCCCGCCATGTTCATAGAAGAAGTAATGGCCAAGGAGCTAGTCAAAAAACAATAACAACAAAAGAAAACAAAAACCTGGATAACCCACAGGCCAAACAGGAAATCCTACATATACAAAGATTGATTGTATTGCTGGTCTTTTTTTCTTTTTTTTTTTTTGAGATGGAGTCTTGCTCTGTCACCCTGGCTGGAGTACAGCAGCGCAATCTTGGCTCACTGCAACCTCCGCCTCCGGGTTCAAGTGGTTCTCCTGCCTCAGCCTCCCAAGTAGCTGGGATTAAAGGCACACGCCACCATACTTGGCTAATTTTTGTATTTTTAGTAGAGACGGGGTTTCACCATGTTGGCCAGGCTGGTCTCGAACTCCTGACCTCAGGTGACCCACCCGCCTGGGCCTCCCAAAGTGCTGGGATTACAGGCGTGAGCCACCACACCCGGCCTGCTGGTCTTTTTTTAAAAAAAAACAAAACCACTCACAAATAAATTGGTTAGCAAAAAAGAAAAAGTCTTTATCTTAAAGCACCTATGAGAATTGGGAGAATACTTCCTAATCAAAGCCCAAAAGAAAACTGTCTGATCAAGATTTCATCAGGCCTCCTCTCTGTTCAGAACTTTTCTGATACGTGGTCTGGTTTGGCTACAGGGCCCCCTTTGAGCATAGATTCTCTAGAGTTACAATTTTTTATTTGATGGAAGATTGTAGAATTAAAAGTAAAGAGTTCCAAAGGACTCTGAATTTACCTCAAATAAAGAGGTGGACAAAACTAAGTTGAAGGCTAAACTTTCAACTTGTTTTGAAAGTTGTTTTGAAAGCTTGGTTATATTTTCTCAGCTGGAAATCAGGGTAGAAAAGAAATTATATATAGTCAGGTTTGTTTGTTTGTTTTAATTGCTTCTAAGAGAAAAGTGAGTAATAATAGGTATCACTTATGAAGACCTGCCATGTGCCAAGTGTTCTGCACATATACTCATTATGTCATGTAAGCCATCCAACAGCCTTGCAAGGTAGGTATTATCCCATTTTAAAGATGAGAGAACCTAGACTCAGAGAGTTCAGTCAATTGCCTGAGGTCACCCAGGTAGCAACTGGCAAAGGAGGAATCAAGCCCGGATCTGTCCAATTCCAAACACCATTTTCTTCCCAGTATCCCGTTCTCCCAACCCTGCGTTCCTTTAGGTTGCAGGCTTTATTTATCAAGCCCTTTCTGTGTGCCTGACAGTGTACGGCGTGCTTTACCTGCTTCATTTCCAACGTTGAGCTTAAAGGTTTTCCCGTCTTAGGAATGGGGAAGGAGGCACGCCCATCTCCAGAGCACTGCCTTCCACACTCAGCAGTCGGCTTCACCCAGATAAGCTGTTCCCCACCCATCTTGCAGACTCAGTGGCTTACTTTTTAATATTTCTTGGGAAAATATCCCCATTCCACTCATTCTGGTGGGTCAGACATTTTCCTATAATTGTAATATTCCTGCACGGTATAAATACAGCGTGGAAACTGCTTGGAAAGGATAATGTAGAAAGAAAAATAGGCTAATGAAGGTTTCTGCATGGGGGAATGCCATGGTAATCAGAACTTCTAACCACGTCTTATGAGGAAACACGTAATGCCTCTGCCAGATGTTTGATTTAAACTGTGGCCTGTGCCAGTCTTACACCCTGTCCCAAACTTCAGGCCTGACTCTGGATTTTTTACACAGGAAGTCCATTATCAAGACTTCCACTTGGAGTCTCCCTTGAACACGATCCTACCACCTTGGCCTTCCAAAGTGCTAGGATTACAGGCATGAGCCACTACACCTGGCTGATAAGTCTTAGGAGATGTTTTGTAAAGAGGAATTGGTTCCTATACTGAGAAGTAAATAATCACATTCTTCTAGTAATAAATAATAACGTATTTTTTGATTTGTACATTATACTTTCCAAAGCATTCTCCGTTCTAGAGGATTTGTACCATGCTGGCGGTATTATAGGAAAATGTCTGCCACACTGGAATGAGTGGTGTGGGCTTTTTTTCCTAGAAATGTTGAAGGATAATACTGCTCATAGAAATATATTCACAGCCCTTTGCTGTGTCTTCAGAACACTCCACAGTTTGACAGCTTTATCCAGGGCTCCTCTGCTCTAGCTTCTGTCCTTCAGCCTGTATTCCGTCTACCCAGATCTGCCGCATTCCCGCACTGGGGAATGTTCAACACTTTTCCCTCTGCCCAGATTCTCTTGCCTCTCTCCCTCCCTTCCCAGCCATAGTCTTCCCACTGCCACTGCCTGTCCAAATCCTAGTTGTTTTTCAAGGCCCTGACCAAAGTCATCTCATCTAATAAGCCTCCTAGCAGCTCTTCGAGGGTGTATCTTTGCCCCTTACCATGTGGGAGTCAACACCTCTGTTACAACCTTCATCCTCGCATCCATTCCTGAGAACAGTGAGTTGAGAACATGCTGGCACTGTGGGGAGGAGGACTTGGCCTTACTCAGCTGGGTTTCCCTAGAGCTGACCAGGGTAGGTGCTCAGGGAATGTTTGTCAATTTGGATACATGTTATTTTCTCTAGAATATAAAGGTCATAGCTAGATCCTTTAGGGAAAAAAGTTAGATTCGTTTGAGGAACTTTTTTTTTCTTCCTAAAGCCACGTTAGTCATCCTTCGCATTGGGGTAGTCACAGTATTCCCAAATTTGTATCTAGCTGCTTTGTTCTAATTTTTCAAGACAGGAATTTAAACTGACCCCTTACTTTAACCACAGACACCTCATTTGCCCTTTTCCTTCTTATCATTTACATTTAGTACTTTGTCCGTGAATTCTTTGAAATTATAAGCTTCTGACTTTTTCAAGACTTTGCCCAATTTTTAAGTGCTAACTATTTTGCATTTGAATACATTGTAATTTATTTAAGGATTCTTTTAATCAAACTCTTCCTTAATTTAGCCAGATTTCTTTTTTAATCCTCCCAGGCCAGGAGTTTATTTATTGTGACTCAATTCTTTTAAAAATAGATGTTAAAACAGTACTAAATGCTATTTATGGTGTTTTCTCTTGCTCGATTTCTTTCTGTATCTCATAAAAGCATGTTTCTTTGTACATTTCTAGTGCAGTTACCATTTCCTCACTAGTCAATGCCAGTCACTGAATATGCGTCCACTACCTACCGTGTGTCTACCCCAGTGGCACACATGTGGGGATCTAACATAAAGATAAATATGTTGAAATTGTCAACAGTCCAGCTGAGAGGTTGATTATGTGGACACGGAGGCTGGAGAAATCACTGAGTGATGGAGCATGCAAGGAAGGCTTCCTGGAAGAAGGTGGGGCTTGGACTGCATCACAGAGTTGGAAGCAAGAATGGGTTGAAAGGAATGAACATAGAGCCAGGCCTGAGGAAATGAGAATCTCAGAGCAGCAAAGGGGCCAGGATCCAAGTAGGAGGCATATCCAGAGGGCACAGAACCCAGGTGGCATAGCAGGCAGGAGGGGCACAACACACCCGGCCCCTCTCCAGGAAATGTGGACCCTCAGTTCCAGCATGGGGCCTGGAACAGAGAATCTGCTCACTCAGTGTGTGATGGATGAGGGAGTGGATGAAGCAGAGGGATAGAGGGGTTCCTACTTTGGGGACCCCTTCATCCCAGCCTCAGCCACTGATAGGCTTTTTTTTCGTCCTCATGCGGACTCACCTTGAGTGAGCCCTGCTTGGGAGCACAGGTTGGAAGCATGCAGAGTTCCAGAGAAGAGGCATTTCTGATCATCTGAACTTTGATGAGAGTAAAATCAGATAAACCCAGAAAAACAAGGGGCACCCTCCAGACAGGGAGAACGACTTGACTGTGAGCTTCCTGATACCAGCATCTGCTTCCTTCATCTTTGTGTCACCTATTTCTGTTCACAGATACAAAGGTCAGGAGAGTAGTGGGAAACACTGGTAAGATAAGGCAGGTTATGGCTTTTCTTTTTCCTTTCTTTTTTTTTTTTGTTTTTTGTTTTTTGTTTTTTGAGACAGTCTCATTCTGTCGCCCAGGCTGGAGTGCAATGGCATGATCTCAGCTTGCTGCAACCTCCGCCTCCCAGGTTCAAGCAATTTTCATGCCTCAGCCTCCAAGTAGCTGGGATTACAGGCACCCACCACCACGGCCAGCTAATTTTCATATCTTTAGTAGAGACAGGGTTTCACCGTGTTGGTCAGGCTGATCTTGAACTCCTGACCTCAGGTGATCCACCCACCTTGGCTTCTCAAAGTGTTGGGATAGGTTATGGCTTTTCTACATTGAATATATGGTACCAAAAGAGCAAAATAAAAAGTGGAGAATTATGTTTACACAGTATCAAATGCTTTATTGAGTCTTTTCCTTTCTATGAGATACTCTCCAGGCTCCAATTCTGATTCAGCTTGTAACCTTCTAGAACCAACTCAAAGTCCATCTCTTCTTCAGCTGCCCTTCTCCCTGCATGACACCACATGCATGCCTCCTATATTGTCTTAGCATGCTCAGCTGAAGTTGCTTATTGAACTTGCCAGGTATCCTTTTCCAGACCATGAGCTCGGGGGCATGGACACCCTCATTATTCCTGGCACTCTACCTACTGTGGTGTTTTGTTTTTTTGGTTTTTTTCTGAAGACTATTCACTTTTCCTGACCCTCTTAGTTTTTCTTTTTTTTTTTTTTTTATAAATGCCCCCATTTTCAAAGTAATATGTATCTGTTTATACACACACATACACATGCACACACACACATGATTATGTAAAATATACCCACACACTTTAAAAACTCATAAAACACCACCAAACTTAATAGTGCCAGTATCATAGACATCCTATGGGTGTCTCTCCCAGAAGGAACCACTACCCTGAACTTTATGTTCACTGCCCCCTTGATTTTCTCAACAGCTTTACCACTTAGTATGTATCCATAAAAATATATCAATCATTTTTTTCTATTTTTGAACTTTATATAAATGGAATCATACTGATTTCTGCTTCTATGAATATTAATGTCTTGCTTTTTAAACTTTTTAAAATTATAACTATTTAAAGCTTACATATGTTTATAAAGACTATGAAAACAAATACCCATGTACCCACCTTAATCAAATCTTCATACTTTGTTGTAATCGCTTCTGACTTTTTTTTTTTTTCTTGAGACAGAGTCTCACTCTGTCACCCAGGCTAGAGTGCAATGGTGCGATCTCAGCTCAATGCAACCTCTGCCTCCCAGGTTCAAGCAGTTCTTCTGCCTCAGCCTTCCAAGTAGCTGGGACTACAAGTGCACGCCACCATACCCAGCTAATTTTTGTATTTTTAGTAGAGATGGGGTTTCACTATGTTAACCAGGATGGTCTCGAACTCCTGATCTTGTGATCCACCTGCCTCAGGCTCCCAAAGTGCTGGGATTACAGGCGTGAGCCACCACACCTGGTCGTGTCTGACTTTTTTAAAGAAATGGCACACTGTCAAGCCAGGCACAGTGGCTCATGCCTGTAATCATACCACTTGAACCCGGCTTGAACCCAGGAGGTGGAGGTTGCGGTGAGCCAAGATCATGCCACTGTACTCCAGCCTGGGTGACAGAGAGACTCTGTCTCAAAAAAAAAAAGAAAAAGCAGTAGCACACTGTCAATTCAGATGAAGCGCCTTGAGTGCCCCTCCAAGACGTATCCCCATCCTTCATTCCCTTTTCCCAACCCACAGAGGTAACCACTACCCTTAATTTGGTGTATATCTTTCTCATGTATGTTTTTATACTTTCATTACTAGACATTCCTAAATAGTATGTAATGTGTGCACGTTTTTGAACCTTGTAAGTATGTACTGAACAGTGTTCATCTGTAACTTGCTTTTTTCACTGAACTTTAGGTCTTGGAGATTCAACTAGGTTGATACACGTAGCCCTAGCTCATTCATTTAAACTGCTGCAAGGTATTCCTGTGAAAGAATATGCACGATGTATTTATCCAGTCTCCAGCTGACAGACATTTAAGATGTTTCCAGTTTTTGTTAACACAGGTGGTACTACATTAGGCCTTCTCCTGTGATCTTATGCACATGCGGTACTTCCTTAGGAGTGGAATTGCTGTGTCATGGAATATGTACACCTTCACTTTTATTGTACAAGAGTTTTAGCAATTTATATCATCATCATCAGGGAATGGGAATTCCCAATGTTCTATAGCTTTGATAACACTTGGGTATTTTCCAGTTTTTAAATGTTTCTCAATCTAGTGGGTATGGGTAGAAGTTCATTGAGGTTTTAATTTGCATGTCTTTCGTATGAGCCTTTCCTTCAGTTCAGCAGGCTGAGTGTTCCTCATGTGTCATGCACTGTACTAAGTGCTAGGAATACTAAAACTAATTCACGGCCCCTCCACTTGGGGACCTCACAGTTCTCTGCAGTGATTCCTACCTGGGGAGGTGAATTAAAATTACTTGAGGTGCATTTTCAGAAATGAGGTTTAGGGAATACGAGCCCTTAGGTAGGAGGTATTAGTGAAATAGTAAGCTCAATCTTCCTCAACACTTGGGCCATTGTGTATAACTTTTCATGTGTTCTCTGTCTTCCAAAAAAAGGCTAATTTATTTTCAGTATGTGATACTTACTGAGATGTGAAGTTTACAAAGATTTACATCAAAATAATTAGAATTTAAGAAGCTGAAATGTATGCTGTAGTTATCAGAAATTTCACATGTACGGAACAGTGTATAAAGCTAGATGGAAAAAGAAACACTTTAAAAAGGGTGATAGGGAAAAGAAATGAGCACTTAAACTGAGTACCTGTTTGGTTTTTATTTAATCCTTTCAAAAAACACTATGAGATATAAATTATTATCCTCATTTTACAGATGAGAAAATCAGGATTCAAAGAGGTGAAATATTTTGCCTGTGATGTCACCACTAATTGATGATGTGGCCACGATTTGAACTCACTTTATCTGACTTCAAGGGCATAGCATGCTGGCTCTTTCCATAATAGGATTTTTTAGCATATGCAGAAAAATCTAAGAAACTTCAAGCTTCAGTTTGGTAATATTGAACCCCAAAGATAGGCCAGGCATGGTGGTTCACACCTGTAATCCCAGGACTTTGGGAGGCCAAGATGGATGGACCACCCGAGGTCAAGAGTTCAAGACCAGCCTGGCCAACACAGTGTAACCCCTTCTCTACTTAAAATACAAAAAATTAGCTAGATGTGGTGGTGGACACCTGTAATCCCAGCTACTTGGGAGGCTGAAGCAGGAGAATCACTTGAACCCAGGAGGTGGAGGCTGCAATGAGCCAAGATCTTGCCACTGCACTCCACCCCGGGCAACAAGAGCTAATTCCATCTCAAAAAAAAAAAACAAACAAACAAACAAAAAAAAAAAAACCCAAAGATAATTTGTTTACATGATTATATAACAAACAGTTTAAACCACTGAAAAGTCAAACCCATTTAACAAAACCTGGTTAATATTTTGTCTTTCTTGTCACTTAAATGAAAGGCAGTGATAATAAATGGAGATACCTTGAATAGATACTTCTGAATCGGAAAATGTTACTTTTCTATTTCTTGTAGTGAGTATTTTGGATATGTAGCGTTAATTTTCCAGTGGTTGGAATCCACAGGTCTCAAAGGTTTAGTGTGTAGGTAGTAAGATTGAGGTTGGCCAGTAAATATAGGGCAGGCTTCCCACATTGCTTGTGGGGGCAGCCTGGGAATGAAAAGTATACAGATGGCTCTCAGGAAAAATCAGCCTCAAATGGAATCCTCATCAGAGAGTGACATTACAGCAATTCAACAAGGGGTTAAAACGTTTCCTAACGAAGCTTCGAGGAACTAGAATGTCCTGAGAGGCCTGGAAATGGGAATATAACCATAAGCACCACAAAGCGAATCTATGAGTATCCTCCCTGCTGACCCAAGAACACGGGGGGAAGCACAGGAATATATAGTGTGGAAGGTTTGAAGAAATGAAATAATCGCCAACTTGTGAATAATGATGAAAATATTTGATGATGTGACTCCCAGGGAAGCAATTATGGTTAACCCCTCACTTGTTTGGCATTTTCAAGGATCGAACTGTCCCACAAAACTGAATTTTCCAGACAACTAAAACTTTCCTATTTATGCGCCTTGAAGGCTTTGTTAACCATGCTTGGTAGAAATATTTCTGAAATAGATTATATAATTCTCTTGCCTTCTTGAACAGAAGCTTCAGGAAATAACATTTCCTTAGCAACCTTTGACTGCGAGTATTAGAAGACCCAAATTACAAGAGGTTTAATAGTAAAGATTTGTAATCATCTCACATAACAAGAAATCCAGAGCTGGGTAGTCCAGGGATGGTGAATCTAGCCACACAATGATGACAGGCTGACCTTCCCTCATGGTCACAAGATGGGCGACTCAACACCAAGCCTCAGGACCTCACATGATCAGCTCTAAGGGAAGAATGAGTTGGGGGCTTCTCCTTACACGTGTGTTTAATCAGGGAGGAAAATATTTCTCAAAAGGCCCATAGTCCACTTCCCCCCAGGGCCTATTGGCAGGACTGAGTCACATTTCCATGTCTTGGTTTATGGAAGGCTAAGAGAGTGATATCCAGCACTGTCAGACTCTGGGGCGAGAGGAAGGCTCTGCCCATAAGAAAGAGGAATGAAGAATGGGTGTTAGGTAGGCAACCACAACTGTCTGCCACCGCTACCAAGATTGGGAGTGAATATCACTTACTATGTGGTGATGGCGTAAGGGACAACTGGGATGTATGGAGCTTTTCGTTCCTACACTAAATGGCCAGACTGGGATTCTTTCAGCCCTCCTAACCCTGCTTGTATTTGTTATATTCTTCCTCTGTGCTAGACTGTGAATTATGACTACTTGCTGTTAATGTGCCTTGTCCTCATCTTGCCATAATTGGATACATTTTGTTTTTTTCTGGAAAAATTATGTAATTAAACTTGTTAGAACTATGCCTGAAATGTTGAATGTCTGATAGGCTCTCCTGGGAATCAGATGCATGGTAAGACATTTATTTTTGCTATTCATTTTTCCATTGTTGAGGTTTTTGGAGAAGTGAGAAGTTTCTAGAAAGTCTTATGAACTGAGATACCACCTTACTGGAGTTGTCTGCTAGTGAAAAGATGAGCATTTGGGGGCAGGTAAGCATGTTTGCTTGGGAAGGTAGAACTGCAGCCACTACTTGGACCTCACCAGCGTTCACAGAGAGGCAGCATAGTTTATCAGTGCATTCTTCCCCCAAAGCTGCATGGTTGGCTGTTGTCTGGAGAGCACCACAAGTTCTGGGACTGTAACCCACAGAACCCGTCACCGCAAGGAGTGTCCAGAGTGAGGCAACTGTTGCAGGGCTTAATTCTTCCTCCCTTCCCGCAGGGCTTCAGAGCCCTGTGAATGCATCCTGTGAACAGCCAGGTCTGTGCAGAATTAAGAAGCATTTGGTGTGACTTGTTTCAACGAGTTCTTGAAGAAAATAATGCTTCACAAATAGTTATTGAGACCAGTTATTGGCTCATGCCTGTAATCCCAACACTTTGGGAGGCCGAGGAGGGAGGATCACTTGAGGCCAGCAGTTTGAGACCAGCCTGGACAATGTGGCAAGACCCTTATCTCTAAAAGAAAAAAAAAAGGGGGGAGAAGAAGGAAATGGTTATTGAAATTCTACTAAACAAGTGCAAACCATCCCCTCTGTAGATAAAGAGCCAACCAAGTCTCTGTATACAGGAAGAAGGAAATAGGAAGCTGTTATCAAAATAATACTGACAATAAGTAACTGAATCAAATGGGATGGTTCTGCTCTAAGAATCGAACCTGAGCCTGTAGGTTCTAAGAAAGCAAATGGTGGCTGGGTGCAGTGGCTCACGCCTGTAATCCCAACACTTTGGGAGGCTGAGGTGAGGAAATCACAAGGTCAGGAGTTCGAGACCAGCCTGGCCAACATGGTAAAACCCTGTCTCCACTAAAAATACAAAAAAATAGCTGGGCATAGTGCCGGGTGCCTGTAATCCCAGATACTCAGGAGGCTGAGGCAGGAGAACCTCCCAGGAGGCAGAGGCTGCAGCGAGCCAAGATCGTACCACTGCACTCCAGCCCAGGTGACAGAGTGAGACTCCATCTCAAAAAAAAAAAAAGAAGAGAGAGAGAAAGCAAATGGTTAAAGTGTTCGATTTTGATATAGCTGAAAAAATGAGCCCCAAATCCTTGAAATTTGGGAGGTTCCTTCAGAGCAAGTTAGCTGGTGGAAGTCCTAAAGTCATTTATGCATCAGAAAATCATGACTTAACCCATAGGCAAAAGTTAAGTGACAGAAATATTTGGTGACAAGGAAAGCAAGTTTTTTTTTTGTTGTTTTTTTTTTTTTTTTGAGATGGAGTTTCACTCTTGTTACCCAGGCTGGAGTGCAATGGCGCGATCTTGGCTCACTGCAACCTCCGCCTCCTGGGTTCAGGCAATTCTCCTGCCTCAGCCTCCTGAGTAGCTGGGATTACAGGCACGCGCCACCATGCCCAGCTAATTTTTTGTAGTTTTAGTAGAGACGGGGTTTCACCATGTTGACCAGGATGGTCTCGAACTCTTGACCTTGTGATCCACCCGCCTCGGCCTCCCAAAGTGCTGGGATTACAGGCGTGAGCCACCGGCGCCCAGCCTAGCAAGTTTTAATTTTTTTAATCTTGACTGAGTTGTACCATTCAAATCATTCTTGTCAGAAATATGCAAAGTATTTCTCATAAATATTTTAGTTATTAACTCATTCTTATGCACAGACCATTTTTAAATAAGCCATTGTTTTGTTGATCATTGACTGATATAGACAGGCTACAACTTAGTTGAATGAAGCAAGATATTTGTATTTTTAAAATTTTATTTTCTCATATGTGAATTACCAGTTTTATCTCTGAAGTTCTCTGACCATTCCTGCTCCTTTAATAATACATTTGCTGTGTTCACTGAGAAAGTATTCAAATTTTAATATTGGCTACAGTTACACTTTGTTAGACAAATCTCCATGGAGAAATAATCATGTAATCAGTGCTTTCTGGGGACCATGGTACATATCAACATTAGCTTGCTGCCATTTTTTAAAAATCAGAACAACTCACTTGCCCAGGTAGATCAATTGCCTTTGCATTTTGCATTATTTCTGATGCTATTTGGGCATTTAGGGGGTCAAAGAAGATGATTCCAAAATAGGTAGGAAAAAATCATTTTTCAGCATATTAAAATGCTAATACCAGCAGCTCATTTTCTACAGAACGAAAGATAGAAGACATTCCAAAGCCCAGAGAAGCCAGTAGTTTGAAAATCACATAGTCTGTGGTATTATCTGCATTGCTTTGGATACTGAGTGATGAGTGTATTTGCTTTAAATTTATAAATTATTGTCATTGAGTTCTACTGTTTAAAA
The DNA here is from genome assembly GCF_009761245.1 of Sapajus apella. NCBI lineage: Eukaryota > Metazoa > Chordata > Mammalia > Primates > Cebidae > Sapajus > Sapajus apella. The sequence goes on from NW_022436984.1 coordinate 1,966,690, forward strand.
TTGTTGCTCTCTTGTAAGGAAGCTTGCATGGTACTTGTGTGCCAGTAACGATTGCTTTGGAGGTTAATCTGTATCTTGTTTTATATTTGCAAAAGTGTACGTAATATAAAACAACTGAAGTCAAAGTATATGCAAATACCCTTTATTTTTTCTTATTTTGGGGGGAGTGGACAGAGTTTCACTCTTTGTTGCCCAGGCTGGAGTGCAATGGTGCGATCTCGGCTCACTGCAACCTCCACCTCCTGGGTTCAAGAGATTCTCCTGTCTCAGCCTCCCAAGTAGCTGGGATTACAGGTCCATGCCACCATGTCCAGCAAATTTTTTGTATTTTTAGTACAGATGAGGTTTCACTATGTTGGCCAGGCTGGTCTTGAACTCCTGACCTCAGGTGATCTGCCCTCCTTGGCTTCCCAAAGGGTTGGGATTATCACGAGAATTGCTAAAACCTGGGAGGGAGGTTGCAGTTAGGTGAGATTACATCACTGCACTCCATCCAGCCTGGGTGACAGAGCGAGACTCTGTCTCAAAAATACATACATACATACATACATACATACATACATACATACAAATTAATTAGAAGAAATGGAAGTAGTAATGAGAAAATATATAAAGTTAATTTTAGAAACCAATATTTGTGCAGAGTGACTGAAGATGTTACAGATCATGCTTTGCAAAATGGAGGGACTCAAAAGCGATTTCTGAATTTAATTATTTATCATTTGAGTCCATCTTTTTCATATTTTGTATTGTTCCTATCTATTATGAAATCTCTGTTTTGGCACCAGTAGACACATTCAGACTGCCCTATTGTGCTTGAAAAATGTGACTAAAGAGTGGACATTCAAAATCGTGCCCTTTTCTTTGGTTGTCATGTGATTCATCTGTAGAAACCCCCTACAGCGCTGAGTCAGACATCATCAGAGTCAGTGTACTCAGAGGTCTAAGAGGCCCTCCCAACGGGATGGTTTTTTGATTCTTGGGGGTTTTCTGGCTTCTCTTTAGAAGTCTGATACAGACCTAAGTTTTCCTTGAAGAAATCACATTGAGTGCTGATAGGACCTAGTCCAAGTTGAATGTGACCCCAGACTGGAATAGTGATAGATGTATAATTATCTAATATGTACTTCTGTTTCTTTCTTTATTTTTGAGACAGAGTCTTGCTCTGTTTCCCAGGCTGGAGTGCAGTAGCGCAATCTTAGCTCCCTCAACCTTCACCTCAAGTGATTCTCCCACCTCAGCCTCCTGAGTAGCTGGAATTACAGGTGCTCAGCACCATGCCTGGCTAAGTTTTGTATTTTTTTTTTTTTTTTTTTGAGACGGAGTTTCGCTCTTGTTACCCAGGCTGGAGTGCAATGGCGCGATCTCGGCTCACCGCAACCTCCGCCTCCTGGGTTCAGGCAATTCTCCTGCCTCAGCCTCCTGAGTAGCTGGGATTACAGGCACGCACCACCATGCCCAGCTAATCTTTTGTAGCTTTAGTAGAGACGGGGTTTCACCATGTTGACCAGGATGGTCTCGATCTCTTGACCTCGTGATCCACCCGCCTCGGCCTCCCAAAGTGCTGGGATTACAGGCTTGAGCCACCGCGCCCGGCCTAATTATCTGGTATGTATTTTTAAATATATCTTCAAAGATGAACCTTATATACCCTTCACAATGACAACTTTAGCTTCCTAAATTGTGGCATAGTGGATGAGTCGTAAGCAGATCAAGCCAGTGTCCTTTGGAGCAGAAGGCAACGTGGGGCATAGTAGGAGCCCAGTGTTTGAATCATGGGGCTAGATTTGAGTCTTGCCTCTGCCTAGCTGTGACATGAGAAAGTTAATAAACTTCCTAGAGCCTTAGGTTTGCCCACCCGTTAAATGCAAATGTTGAAGATAATGTCTCTGTCATGGAGTTCTAAGTAACAAATTAGATACCGTGTGTAAAGGTACTCTGTCAATCTAGAAAATTCTATACTTGTTTTTCTTGTTATTTTTATACTGTTGCTATTCTTTTTCCTAGAAGTGGATAACATTCACACACAATACATTATATACCTTTCTGAATGTGCTATTGAAACAGTCTGTTTTTAATGATGATTTGCCTCAACTAATAACCAGTCATTTTACTTTTAAAAATCGAGTTAAAGAACCCCAAAATGAAAAGATAAATCTTTTAACACATGTTAACAGCAAGGATTAGAATTAGCCTATACTGTCACAGCAGACATATTTAGTGCTCAGATTAGTCCCTGATGCATTCCATTAAGGAACTCCCACTGATTTAGGAGATATAAATATATGTGGTAATGCATATGGAAAAAATGGAAACTGCTGAGTATCAAAATTCACTGTTTGATTGGAAGTAGAGTGATAACTTCATTTTTCCTAGTAGTCTGGTTGCCATATTCTATAAAGTAGAACTCTTTACCTTTTTTTCTAAATACATTCTTGAAAAACAGCCTCTGTTCCGATTCCTCCATCGAATTATAGATGCGGAGGACAGTGCCCAACCCTTGAGGAGTTTGTGCTATAACAGACACTTAAAGCAGATATGAAGAGAATTCTGCGATGGAGTAGTGATCCAGGGAAGTGCTAGAGGAGCGCCGCACCTGGTTGCAGGCACCCAGGCATACTTGCCTAAGCTTCTGTGACCATTTTGTAGCATTATTACAGCACCTACACATTACGCCTTCTATTTTCACCCACGTGTGATTTGCCTCTCTAGATTATAAACTCCTTGAAGATGGAGAAGTCACTTTATTTCTTGGTCCCTCTCTATACAACACACCTTTCTTCCAAGCCTCAACCAGTATTTGTGGTTCAAATAGAGTTTTGTACCTCACATTCGGATTTAGTCAAAAAAGTATCTTAAGATGTGTTTATGCTCTAACTTTCTTTTTCTTTCTTCTGTCTTTGCAGTTGACCTGCCTCTGTTTTTTCCTCGAGACCAGCCAACGCTCACATTTCAGTCTGTCTATCACTTTACCAACAGTGGACAGCTTTACTCCCAGGCCCAAAAAAATTATCCGTACAGCCCCAGATGGGATGGAAATGAAATGGCCAAAAGAGCAAAGTAAGTGAATCTGTTATTTCCTACAGATAAGAGCATTTTGTTTATCTAGTTCAGGGGTTGGTAAGCTACTGCCTACAGGCTAGATCCTGCCTTGCACCTATTTTTGTGAATAAAGTTTTATAGAAACACAGCCACACCCATTTCTTTACTGCTTTAATGCTACAATGGCAGAGCCAGTTGTTGCAACAGAGACTGTATGGCCTAGAAAACCAAAAATATTTACTGTATGGCCCTTTGTAACTTCATCAAGAAGAAGCTGATCTATATCTGAAAGTGTTTCTTTTTTCTACTGTTTCTGTTGGTCTCTAAAATTAGCCATGACTGCTTTTTTTTCATGGAATGTAGAATTTATCAGAAAACTACCTCTCTATTTAGACTAGGGAAGAAATACTAAGTAGGAATTCAAGTTACGGGTAAATGGCATAAATGATGAAAATGTTGGCAGCTACTTTTTATAGTTTTTTAAAAAATGGAAAATTGCAGGTGACAGTAAACAGAATTTCTGCTTAGTAGTCAGTACCTGGAGCCAGTAGCCACTCTTTCGTATGGAAATGAATCTCTGTGAATTCTACACCTCATTGCATCTCTGCAGTGTATACCACAGCCAGTCGCCTAGAGTAAGATCTGTGTATTTCTTGGTCAAATAAACAACTATGCAAATAAATAGCTTAGGGCTATTAAAATAGATACGGAAGTAGGATTTCCTAGAGGTTGAAATTGGCTAAAGTTTGGAGTTTAGAGGTATAGCTATTGCTCATGAACCTCACAGTGTGGAAGGCTCTCACTTCAGTCATCCAGAATAGGTAAATATAGAAATATGCTGAGTGTTTTTTTTATATTTAAGACTTTGGTGTCTGGAACATCAGTCTTCATGAACCATGGCCTCCTAGATTAAGAAGCAGTGGATCAAAATCATAGTTTCCAAAAATAAATCATGGAGTGGCATGTGGTTATTACTTTCTCGCTTGGAACAGCCATATGCTTCACACCTGTGATCCCAGCTGAAGGATGTTCAGATCCAAAGGATCACACAAATATAGACTATCTATTAAGCATCCTCTTCATTTGCTCATCCAGTATTTATTAAGCATCTATCATGTTCCAAGCATTGTGCTCTATGCTAGGAGTATAATGATAAACAAATTGGAAATTGTCCCTGTCTTCATGGAATCTATAGCCCAGCAAGGGAGATAAAGTGTTTATCATAGAAAGCTTCTGACAGTTTCAAAGTACTTACAAGCAAAGCCTGGACCTCCAGATCTGGAATGTTCTTGAATAGCCATGACTAATCAAGAACTTAATAGGACTTACTGTTCTTACCTCCTCCTCCCAGAGAGACCCCATTCCCTTCTATGGGGGCTCCCAGCCTCACGTGTATTTTTCTGTAGTACTAGACCTTCACTTATAGCAGGCTTGAGACCTTTTTTTTTTTTTTTTTGAGACAGAGCCTTGCTCTGTCACCCACACTGGAATGCAGTGATGTAATCTCAGCTCACTGCAACCTCTGCCTCCTGGGTTCAATCAATTCTCCTGCCTCAGCCTCCTGAGTAGCTGGGACTACCGGTACGCACCACCATACCTGACTAATTTTTGTATTTTTAGTAGAGACAGGGTTTTGCCGTGTTACCCAGGCTGGTCTTGAACTCCTGACCTCAGATGCTCTACCTGCCTCAGCCCCCCAAAGTGCTAGGATTAGGTGTGAGCCACTGCACCCAGCCTGAGACTCTTAAATAATGAAAGGGTGTCTCCTAGAAACCAAGACTGCCTCAGATTCATATGCAGAATCCTGAGTTGTTATCTGAAACTAATGTGCCTTCTTCTTTCCCTTTATTTTCTCTTTTTATCCATGACACCCAAGTCTGAAATCCCATTAAGGACAAAAACAAGCATATGCAAATATAACCGGTAACAATGATTAAGACTTAGATACCTTGAAATGCAGTGGAAAAAAGGAGTTATAAAGGATGTTTTATGCTTAAAGTATTGATATTGTTTAATTTTCTGGGCTTTCCCTGTGAATACATAGGACCTACCCTTTGAAGATGGGCGTTATTTGTGGTGTGTGCTGTGGAGTCTGAACCAGACATGTCTTTGTGGTTTCCATGGCAAAGCTATCTTGGTGTGTGTGTACGTGTGTGTGTGTGTTTTTCTTCAGTAGACATTTTAGCATGTATGAATTGAGTCTTTAAGAAGTTGCAGACCACAAGCCTGTGATTTCAGTGTAGGAATATCATAAGTGAAGGCTGTTTATCTTAACAGATTGGTTCAGAGTTTCAAGAGACATTTGCTTTATGTTAACACCAGTCTAAAGAAAACATCTGAAGTAATGTTTAAAAAATCTGCTTTCTACTGTAGTGAAGATGGATCCATTTTAAATGTAATAAAGGAGAAAGCCAGCAGCTTGTGCTAGCAAGAAGAAATAAAGTTTCCATTCTTCAGCTGAACTAGTAACTTCCCTGGGCTGTGTCAGAAAGCCAGATAAACACAGTGAAAGAAGTGTCCTGCAGTGCAGGCTTGAGACTGGTGGAGAAGCTTGAAGAAAAAGGATGGAAAGAGAGGAAGGTCAACTGTAGCATTCCTTCCACACCCTGTTTCTTTGTCCTGTGAAAATACTGCATGTACGCAGTGCGTAAAAGGCTGTAATTCACTTGGGGAGCTCTGCCCATGACATAAACACGCTCATGGTTTATGACCAGCAGTAGAGCCTTTTGAGTGGAATCAGCTGTTTATTCCCTCCTGTAGAGCAAAATTCTAAACAGTGTAACTTCAGAAAGGACACTTTCTGGCACTGACCGGGCTGTTCCTACCACATGTGCTTCTTTCTTTCTCGTGGCTGTCCAGCAAATTCTGTCCCTCACAAGTGAAATACCACTTACAGGGTGAGCACAGGCTTTGGGGTCATGCATGCCCCAGTTGCTATTGCAGAGTCTAAGCCTGCAAGCTCTGTGGTCTTGGGCAGAGCTCTTAACCTCTCTGAATCTCATTCCTAAAACAGGACTGTACTCCTCCCTATTGGGTGGACTTGCTATGAAAGGCCAGCAAGTTAACATGTGGAAGGCCGTGGGTTTTAGCTTCTGCTGTGTACCTCAGTGCCTTTGCTCGTGCCTTTCCTACCACCCTCTTTCTGCCCCCTCAAATCGACACATCCTTCAGCCTTCTCCCATGTGGGTTTTCCCATCCGCCCTACTTTGCCGGCAGCTCTTTCCCCTCTTCCCAGTCTCCATTGACTCTCATCACATAGGGCTTTGGAATCTCTTTTGTATTTTCTTTACGTTTTTCACATCTTCATATATATTTTGTTTCCTTAACCAAACCATGAGTTCTTTGAAGGCAATGGCTTTGCATATATATCTTTTTTTAAAATTGCAGTGTAATTTACATACAATGGAGTGAACCGGTTTTAAGTATATCTTTTGAAAAGTTTTGAGAAAGTTACCTTTATACCCCCTTTCCAAATAGTTTCACTCTCAAGGCTACTCTTCTGACTTCTATCCCCATGTCTTAGTTTTTCCTTTTAAATACTTCTAAATGGGATAATACAGATCATATACTCTTTTGTGTCTGACACAATGAAAATTATGTTCATTTCATTCAACATAATTAAGATTTATCTGTTGTGGTGGCCCGGTGCGCTGGCTCACACCTGTAATCCCAGCACTTTGGGAGGCCAGGGCAGGCGGATTACCTGTGGTCGGGAGTTCAAGAACAGTCTGGCCAACATGACGAAACCCCGTCTCTACTAAAAATACAAAAATTAGCCAGGCATGGTGGCACACACCTATAATCCCAGCTACTCTGGAGGCTGAGGCAGGAGAATCGCTTGAAACCAGGAGGTGGAGGTGCAGTGAGCCGAGATCGTGCCGCTGCACTCCAGCCTGGGTGACAAAATGAGTTACCATCTCAAAAAAAAAAAAAAAAAAATCTATCTGTTATGGCATTTCTTTCTTACTGCTGAATAATATTCCATTATATGAATATAGCATAATGTATTAATCTATTCACCTGTGTGTAGATATTTGTGCTGCTTCCAGGTTGAGGATTTTATTAATAATGCTGCTGTGCACAAGCCTTTTTATAGACATGTTTTCCTTTCTTCCAGTAAATACCTAGGAGTGGGAGTATATATGTGATTAACTTTATAAGAAAGTCACAAGCTTTTTCAAAGTTGTATGTGTTTACCATTTCATCAGTAGTATGCCAGGGTTCCAGCTGCTTCACATCCTCGCCAACACTTCCTATTGTCAGTCTTTTTAAATTTAACCATTCTAGAGAGGATAAAGTAAGGTCTCATGTTTTAAGTGTACATTTCCTGGTGATAAATGATGTTGAGCATCTTGGCATGTGCTTATTGGTTTGTCTTCTTTCATGAAATGGCCGTTCAAATCTTGCCTAGTTTTAATTTGGTTGTTAGTCTTTTATTAATGAGTTTTATATATGAGTTTCTTTATATATTTGTCAGATATATTTATTATGAATATTGTCTCTCAGTCTATGGCTTGCCATTTCATTTTCTTTTTCCTTTTTTTTTGAGATGGAGTTTTGCTCTTGTTGCCCAGGCTGGGAGTGGCACTGGTGTGATCTCAGCTCACTGCAACCTCTACCTCCCGGGTTCAAGCAATTCTCCTGCCTCAGTCTCCCGAGTAGCTGGGACTACAGGCACCTGCTACCATGCCTGGCTAATTTTCTTTTCTTTTTTTTTTTTCTTTTCTTGGTAGAGACGGGATTTCACTGTTGGCCAGACTGGTCTCAAATTCCTGACCTCATGATGCGCCTGCCTCGGCCTCCCAAAGTGCTGGGATTACAGGCATGAACCAACATGTCCAGCCTCTTTTTCCTTTTTTTAAATAGAGACAAGGTTATGCTATGTTGCCCAGGCTGGTCTTGAGCCCCTGGGCTCAATCCTCCCGCCTCAGCCTCCCAAAGTCTTGGGATTACAGGTGTGAGCCGCTGTTCCTGGCCCATTTCATTTTCTTCGTCCTTTGATGAGCAGAAAATCTTAATTTTTTTAATGAAATCTATTTTCTATGTTAATGCTTTTTGTATACCCAAAATTATTAGCCTACTAGAAGGTCTTGAAGAAATTCTCCTGTGTTTTCTTATAGAAGCTTTTGTTTTGACACGTAGGGCTATGAACCATCTCAAATTAATTTTTGTCTAGGGTATGAAGTAAATCCAAGGTTAATCATTTGTTCATATATATCCAGATATTACAACACCATTTGTTGAAAAGACTTTTCTTTCCCTATTGAATTACCTTTACATCTTTGTCAAAAGTCAATTGACCACATGTGAGTGGGTCCATTTCTGAGTACTCTATTCTGTTCCATTGATAGGTCTGTGTACCAGTATTTCTTGAAATCAAGAAAGATAATTCTCCAAGCTTGTTCTTTTTAAAGATTGTTTTGGATATTCTAGGTCCTTTGCATTTTCATATATATTTTAGAATAAACTTGTCAATTCCCACCTCTCCCCTGCCCCCTCCCCCCATAAAAGCCTGCCGGATTTTGATTGGGATGGCATTGATCTGTTGATCAACAAGGGAGGAATTGACATTTTTTTTAATACTGAATCTTCCAATCAGTGAACATGGTTTCATTTAGGTCTTTAGTTTCTCAGAATTTTTAAAAATATTTCAATGTAGAAGTCTTGAAATATTTTTAAATGTTTTTGCGTTTTTTTTTTTTTTTTTTTTTTAGACAGAGTCTTGCTCTATTGCCCATGCTGGAGTGCAGTGGTACAATCTTGGCTCGCTGCAAACTCCACTTCCCAGATTCAAGTGATTCTTGTGCCTCAGCCTTCTGAGTACCCAGGACTAAATTACCCAGGATAATTTTTGTATTTTTATTGATTTATTTTTTTGAGACAGAGTTCTGTTCTTGTCACCCAGGCTGGAGTGCAATGGCATGATCTTGGCTCACTGCAACTTCCGCCTTTTAGGTTCAAGTGATTGTCCTCCACCATGCCCAGCTAATTTTTGTATTTTTAGTAGAGACAGGGTTTCACCATGTTGGCCAGGCTGGTTTTGAACTCCTGACTTCAGATGATCCACCTGCCTCAGCCTGCCAAAGTGCTGCGATTACAGGCATGAGCCACCACACTCAGCCAATTTTTGTATTTTTAATAAAGACAGGGTTTTGGTATGTTGGCCAGTCTGGTCTCGAGCTGCGGGCCTCAAGCAATCCACCCACCTCGGCCTCCCAAAGTGCTGGAATTATAGGAATGAGTCACTGCACCCCACCTGTTTTTGCTTTTATTGCAAATTATATAAAAATATAAAATATTTATAAACATATAAAAATATAAAAACAATTTTTTAAAATTATTTTTCAGTTGTTTGTTGCTAGTATATAGGAATACAAATGATTTTTCTATATCGACATGGTGCCCTGTGACATTGCTAAATTTACTTATTACTATTAAAGTCTAATAGATTTTTTTATAGATTTCTTTTAACTTTTTACATAAAGTCATGCCTTATGCTAACAACTTTACTACTTTCTTTCCAATCTTTATGTTTTTGTATTTCTTTTTCCACCTACTTGCACTGACTAGGACCTCCAGTACAATATTTTACATAAGTGATAAGAACAGAATCTAACTGTATGTTTCTCTATTAAGGTTGATGTCAGCAGTAGGCTTTAAATAGATGTCTTTATCAGATTGAAGAAATTCTCTTGCATTACTACTTTGCTAAGAGGTTTTTTTAAATCATGAATGGGTGTTGAATTCTATAGATTGTTTTTTCTGCATCTTTTGACACTGACATAATCATATAGTTTTTCTTTATTCTGTTAATGTGAATTACATTAATTAGTTTTTACATGTTGAACCAACCTTGCATTCCAAAGATAAACCCTTCTCCGTTGTGATTTTGTCCTTTTTTATATTATTAGATGTGATTTGCTAAAATTTTAAGATTTTTACATCTACATTTATTAATGATATTGGTCTAAAATTTCTTTTCTTGTGTTTGTCCTTGTCAGGTCTTTAGTGTCAGCACTATGCTGGCTCCATTAAATAAACTGGAAAATATTTCTTCTTCCCTTGTTTTCTGAAAGAGTTTATGCAGATTTAGTATTATTTCTTTCCAAATGTTTGATAGGGTTTTATTTGTGCAAAGAATATTTAGTGTCTTTACTAAATATAGGGATATTCAGATTGTTCTATTTCTTCTTGTGTTCGTTTTAGCAAGTTATGTTTTTAAATAAGAAATTAGGCCAAATGCAGTGGCTCATTCCTGTAATCTCAACACTTTGGGAGGCCAAGGTGGGTGGATCACCTGAGGTCAGGAGTTTGAGACCAGCCTGACCAACATGGAGAAACCACATCTCTACTAAAAATACAAACTTAGCCAGGTGTGGTGGCACATGCCTGTAATCCCAGCTACTTGGGAGGCTGAGGCAGGAGAATCACTTGAACCCAGGAGGCAGAGGTTGCAGTGAGCAGAGATCGCACCTTGCACTTCAGCCTGGGCAACAAGAGCAAAACTCGATCTCAAAAAAAAAAAAAAAGAAGAAGAAATTGGCATTTTAAGTCTTCCTTTTCAGGTTTCTTAGAGTAGAAGCTTAGGTCACTGATTTTAATCCTTTTTTCTTTTTTAATATAAAATTACCCTCTGTGGATTGCTCAAGCTGCATTCCACAAAGTTTTGTATGTTGTTTTTTGTTATCATTTTATTAGACATATTTTCTGGTTTCCCTTGTGATTTCTTCTTGAACCATGGATTATTTATAATTGTGCTTCTTGAATTTCAAGTGTTTAGAAAGATTTTTCTAAATATCTTATTGTTATTGATTTATAATTTAATTCGGTTTTGGCCAGAGATCACAATCTGTATGATTTCAGGCCTTTGGAATTTGCTGAGCATTGTTTTGTAGACCAGCATGTGGTCTATCTTGATAAATATTCCATGTAAACCTGAAAAGAATGTGTGTCCTGCAGCTCTGGGGTATAGTGTTCTATATATACATTAAGTTAAATTACTTGTTAGTGTTATTCAAATCTTTTAGCTCTTTACTGGTTTTTATATCAGTTATTGAAAGGAGGCATTACAATTTTCACCTGTGGTTTTGGATTTGTCTGTTTCTCCCCTTAGTTCTGTTAATTTTTGCTTTTTATATATGAAAGCTTTATTTTTAGACACACGTTTAGAATTGTTAGGTCTTCTTAATAAATTGGTCCTTCTATCATTATGAAATGTTTTTATTTCTGGCAATATTCTTTGACTTGAAATCTGCTTCATCTGATATTCAAATTGTTACACCAGCCTTCTTCTTTGTATATTTTGCATGGTATATATATTTTTTATCCTTTATTTATCCTATTTGTGTCTTTATATTTGAAGGAAACCTTTTGTAGACCTTGGGTTTTTTAATCTAGTCTTATCATGTCTACCTTTTAATTGGAATATTTCTTTTGTTGTTGTTGTTTTTGTTTGAGACAGAGTCTCACTCTGTCACCAGACTGGAGTGCAGTGGTGTGATCTCAGCTCACTGCAACCTCTACCTCCTGGGTTTAAGTGATTCTCCTGCCTTAGCCTCCAGAGTAGCTAGGACTACAGGCATGTGCCACTACATCTATATTTTTATTAGAGACAGGGTTTTGCCAGTTTGATCAGGCTGGTCTCAAACCCCTGAACTCAAGTGATCTGCCCACCTAGGTCTCCCAAAGTGCTGGGATTATAGGTGTGAGCTACCATGCCTGGCCTTAATTGGAGTATTTTGTTTATGTACATTTAACATAAATAATGAGCTTACTGGGTTTAAGCCCTGCAGTCTTGCTATTCGTATTTTAGTTTCTTGGGTTTTTTTATTCCTTTGTTCTTTTCTTCTTGTATTCTTTCCATTTATTCAAGCAGTTTTTCATTTACCATTTTCTCTTCTATTGGTGTGTTAGCTATATTTCCTTCTATATTTTAGTCATTTATACACTAAAAATACACCCTTAACATCACAGCCTACCATGATTTAATATTATAATGCTTCCTGTATAATGTAAACAATGTAATTATCTGTGTGCCTTCCATTTACCCTTGTGCTGTAATATTCACACTTTCTTTGTGTTTTATGAATTCCACAATACATTGTTATTACTTTGGCTTTTAATAGTCAACTGACTTTTAAAGAATTCAAGAAAAAAAAAAAAGAAAAATTACATTTCTTCTTATTCTGTAGTTTCTCAACAAATGTAATAAATATTAATTTCCTCTCCAAAAAAAACCCTATTTAAAATGACATCCTCAAAATAAGCCATCAAAGTGATCATATTTAACCTGTAGGCAGAGAACATTAAAATTGGCTGTCATCAAGAAAAGAAAACGATACCTACATAACATCCGGGTGCCTCTGTCTGCCCTGTGGACTTCATTTATAGTGGTCTCTCACACACTTTTATGGGATCATCACTGCAGCCCTTCAAGGGTTATCACCCAGAAATTCTTAGTACACCTCATACAGATTATAGAAACTGAGGCTCAGAGTGATTAATTGACTTTCCTGAGGGCACACAGCTGGCTTTTAGAGGAGTGAGGGCTCAACATAGGTCCTCATTTTCACATGATGGCACTGAAAGTGATAAAAGAAGTTCTTGCCCCTCCCAAAGCTGAAGCCAAAGCAAACACTTTGAAGGCCAGGAAGGCAGTGCTTAAGGGTGTCCACAGCACAAAAAGAAGATCCAATCCACACATCATCCACCTTCTGGAGGCCCAAGACACTGTAGCTCTGGAGGCAGCTGAAGTATCCTCGGAAGAGCACACCCAGGAGAAACAAGCTTGACCAATAATTCATCATCAGGTTTCCCCAACCACTGAGTCAGCCACGAAGAAGATAGGAAACAACAACACAGCTTGTGTCCATTATGGATTTCAAAGCCAGCAATCACCAGATCAAACAGGCTGTGAAGAAGCTCTGTGACACTGATGTGGCCAAGGCCAACACCTTGATCAGGCCTGATGGAGACAAGAAGGCACATTGGGATCATCTAAAATGAATCCCGCTAGTTAATTCTACGTATATATCTTTTTACTGTTTAAAACCAAAACCAAAAAAAAAAAAAAAAAAAAAAACAAGGCCGGGTGTGGTGGCTCAAGCCTGTAATCCTAGCACTTTGGGAGACTGAGGTGGGTGGATCACCTGAGATCAGGAGTTCAAGACCATCCTGACCAACATGGTGAAACCCCGTCTCTAAAAAAAAAAAGAAAGAAAGAAAAATAAATAAATAAATAAATAGAACCAAAACGAAATCGTAAGTCCTCTGACCCTTCTGCACATCCACACCCAGGAAGACAGAAACAGTTCCATACCCTTTTTACCATGTATCTCAGGCTCTCTCCTCATACAGAGAGGAAATGCATGAGGCAGTTGAGAGCACTGACCCTAAAGTCAAGACATAGCTGGGTTTAAACCTGTCTGTCTGTGCCACTCACAAGCTATGTGACTTTGGGCAAATTCATAATTTCCCTGAGTGTTTGTTTCCTTGTCTATAAAATGGTGAAGTCTACTTCAGATGGTTATTATGGGTATCACATGGGGTGTATGATTGTCTGTGTTGCTGATTTTAAAACTATCGTAAATTTACCGTTTTAAAATACCTCTAATTATTAATCTTACAGTTTCTGTGGGTTAGGAGTCCCAAACAAGATACCTGGGTTCTCAGTTGGGGGTTTTAGACAACTAAAATCAAGGTGTTGTCTGGGGCTGCGATGTCACCTGAGGCTTCTGTTCCTCTTTCAAGCTCTTTCAGTATGTTGGCAGAGTTCAGTTCCTTGTGGTTGTAGGACTGAGGCCCCTGTTACCTTGCTGCTGTCAAGTGGAGACCATCCTCAGCAACTAGAGGCTGCCTGTGTCTTCTGCCATGTGGTCCCCTCCATTTTCAAGCCAGTAGTGCTGCATGAGATCCTTCCTATATTTTGAATCTCTGCCTTCCATGTCTCTTTTGCTAGTCACAGATTTAAGGCTCCCTGTCATCTGTGCCATTTAACAAAACCTGTTTATCAGGATGAAATCCATCATCTTCCCAATCCTGGGGATTATACAGAGGGTGGAGAATCTTGGGGGTCATGTTAGAATTCAGCCTACTGCATGGGATAATGTCAGTGAATCGTCCAGCATAGGATCTGGCATATGGCAAGAATTTGATAATTTTTAACTATCAGCAGCAGCATCCCTAGAGAAAAAAAAGAGGAGATTTTAAAATTAAAAACAGAGCCAATATTGATACCATCACATGGTATCAATCATCACCCCGGTAAACAGTCCCCTAACCTCAGTGACTTGGCTAAGCTCCTAAAGTCTAAGGCGACCCCATTAATGGGCTGTTATCCCCTGTGGTTGTATCTTCTTGGTACCAGCACAGCCAGCTGAAAAGTGGAAAAATTCTGTCCTTCAGTTGCTTAGTCTACATAAAACCAAACATTACTTTAAAAAAAAACAAAAAAACAAAAAAAAAACTGGTTACCGTGATGTCTTGTATATAGGTCTAGACTTTCTAGTAGAACCAAAATGACATTTCATAATTTTTTTTATTCTAGGGAATCTCAAATAGATGTAATTTTTCTGTGAATTTCATTGTATAAAACATCTGGTTGACTCTAGAGGCCTTAGTAGGATCTTAGACTGAAATTTAATCCCAAAACCACCTACTACGATGGCTCATCATGTGTTAAAGTTATTGTATAAGTGGAAATCAATAAAAAATATTTTTAAAAATAGATTATCAGTCAACACATGAGAGTAATTCATTATGAACCTCCTAAAATCATTTGTTCTTTCTCTTCTTGCCTCAAGGCCACAAAGAGTCATTATTTTCTTATTTAAAAACTAATCCAAACCCTTGCAAAGCAGTTCTTAATTGCTCATATGTTGCTGCTCACCATGCATACTTTTAAATTTTGCTATCTAATTATCTTTGCAGAATAACTTTTGCAGAAAAAAATTCTCCTTCAAGAATCTTTTAAAAGTGTACATTCTGGGCTATTTCAATTATTTTTCATTGTTAATACATTACTTAGTATTCCCAAAGACACTGTTTTCTTTGAACTTCTCATTAGCTGCAGATGCTTCAATTTAGTCTCATGCATTGGTCCTTTAAATAAAACAGATTAAAAAGTAGATCTTTTCCCCTTAATTGAAGAGAAGGAGATAGATGTCCCACCCGATCTGCTCCCCATCGGCACCCCTTTCCTTGTCCTCTGAGGCCCCGCTGGCCCCTTGGGACTCCATGGAGCACAGTGTGGAAATCCCAGTTCATGGTCCTAGGATCCCTGAGGCTGAGAATTCCTAGGGGAGCAGGGTAGAGCTAAGGAAGGGCTGTTTTGGGCTGTTCATGAAGTGTGAAAGGTTATCATACGAGCCCATTTGTGTGTTCGTCTCACCAGGAGTTAATCACTACTCGCCTCTTCACTCCCTGTTGGTAGCTCCTTAAGGCAGCTCACATGATGTGTTGTCTCTGCTGAGATTTCATTACAGAGTTGGGCCTGCCACTGCAGTCCCTGTGCCTTGTGACTTGGAAGGAGCCTGGGCTGAACCAGCTTAGGAGCCCCAGAAGCAGTCAGTGTGCTTCTCCTCATCCAGACACCACTCACTATTCGGGAAAAACCTGATAGGGACTTTTCAACACTCTCTCCCCCTCATCACTACTCACCCCCTGACCTGTCCCTCCCCTTCATGTCTGTACTCCTGGAACTCCCATGGGGCACCCAAGGGTTGTGGGGGGGAGGGGCAACAAGAAGGTCAGAATCATGGCCAGCTGCAATTGCTCACCCCCCACATCCCCTCTGCAGACCGGAGCAGCTACAGAACGACAGAGTGCTGGGGTAGGCAGGGGACCAGGGCTGGGCTCCCAGAAAGCTCTGCACCACGGGACCCATCGGGGAGCAGACCTCAGCAGCAGAAGCTGCAAGCCCAACTGGCTCTATGATTCATGGGTTTTCTTGTTTTCTTCTGTTTTGCCCCGAGTTTCCTATGAAACTCTCAAAAATCCCAACCTCATATCAGCTGAACTCCCCACAGGAGAGATGAGGGAATTTTCTAGGCCCAGGCCAGCATAGCTTGCGTGATCAGAGCCCCCAAGAAGACAATAAAGGGACCAGTGCTGGTGAGCAACAGAGGAATTGGGAACTGAGGTCACCAAGGCCTTCCATGCCTGCACATACTGGGTTCCTGCATGAGCAAGCGCACTCGGCCCTCCTGAGCCTTTTCCTCATGGGGCTTACAAGTAGAGCTATGAAGAGAAACCAAATCATATAAATAACATAGAATTATTGGATCATTGAACTCTCAAAGAGAATCATTTTGAAAAGTATCTTAAAGGGATTTGGTTTGTTTTTCCTTACAGAAGAGAGAGCAACAGAGATGGGGAGGAATCCAGCTCTGCCTGACATCCAGGCATGCTCTCCAAATTGCGTAGGTCAGTGAGAACTGTTATTTATTAGAACCTGACATCAGTTGCAGTGAAATGATAAGCTCCATTAAAAAGCCTGGCCATCAATTACTGCTAATACAGCCCTCATCCCAGAGGGAGCTTCTCACCATCCTCTCGGCCTATGCAGACCAGGCCGCACCAGGCACAGAGTATTTACAGCTCAGCTCAGCCTCCTCGCTCCCCTGGGGGAGGGGCAGCAGGTAAATCCCTTCTGCAGGTCCCCTCAGGCCGTCTCTTCCCAGGTCCTGCATCTGTATTCCTTTGATTCCCTTGGAAGCTTCTCAGAGCTATTTTAAAGACTGCTCCCCCGTTCATCCTGCTTTCTCAGTGGAAAACAGACTTAAGGCTTTAGTTCTGGCCTCAGTCACACAAACCAGAGGAAGCTGCACTGAACTGAGCTTACCAGGATAGTCACAGGGAAAGAGTAACTGGCTGGGTGTGCTGGTTTATGCCTGTAATCCCAGCACTTTGGGAGGCAGAGGCTGGTGGATCACCTGAGGTCAGGAGTTCAAGACCAGCCTGGGCAACATGGTGAAACCCTGTCTCTACTAAAAATACAAAAATTAGCCAGGCATGATGGCTAGCACCTGTAACCCCAGGCTGGGGCAGGAGAATCACTTGAGTTGGAGAGGTGGATGTTGCAGTGAGCTGAGATCATACCACTGCACTCCTGCCAGAGTGACAGAGTGAGACTCTGTCTCAAAAAAAAAAAAAAAAAGAGTAACTGGAAGGTGAGCACATCTTTGTCAGGGAAATTAACTTAGTAGTGCCCTTTCAAGAACAATTGAGTGCTCAGGCTTGGGTTGCAGTTACCCCACCAGTCATTGGGGAAGTGTTCAGGATCACCAAGAACAGCGACTTCCTCGCTCGTGAGGTAGGGTCAGTTATTCTCTTTCTTCGAAAAATAGATGCCCTGTAGAGTCAGAAAGGTAGGCGAGCTGGTTTGGGATTTTTATAATAAATCATAGTAGGAGCATGCGCTATTAATGGAATCAGAGCTCCTTTTGAACTATTGGGGGAAGAAACATAGTAAGTCAAGAAAAAGCAAAGGATAATGGCCTGGGAGTCAAGTGACCTGGGTCTCTGTGTGATCATGGGAAAGACACCTCACCTTTCTGAACTTCAGTACCTTCCTTTTAAAGTACTGGGCTAGTACCCACCTGGTAATCACTAAGCTCTAATATATTTCTGGAATTTTAAGGGAAAATTGTTTAAGGTAGCTGAGCATACTTTTTTATTCATGTTGAGAAACTTCTCTCTCTGTTGCCAGAGGTCAGACACAAATTGAAAACATTACTAAATGGAATTAAGTACAGTATGTACGTGATACTTTTTTGTACAGCTCGTATCTGATATTTATAGAACACTTCAGTTGCAGAACGTGCACACATATGCCCTGAACGCACACCCAGTAAAATAATTCTAGATGCAATACATTTTCAGATGTCAAAACAGCTTCTTGGGAATTAGGCTTGACTGTTCAGATGTGTGTGTGAGTTTCTGACAGGTGCCGCCAGGGCTGCTCAGGGCTGTCGTGTGATGTGGAGTCCAGCCAAGGCAGGAGGGCCAGGCCGCTTGTTTCTATCACTTCTCATTAAGGCATGAATTCTAGAAAAAAAGGAAAACATCAAAGAACAATGAGGATTGTCCATTGTGTACATATCATAATGACAAGCAGGGGCCTTGCTTCTGCAGAAAGAAGATCCTGTCTTGTCTTTTGTCAGATCGTTCGGCACAAGGGCCACCTGTGAAAACGAACTAGATTCATGCCTCATTGAAATAGAAGATTTACAGAGGTGAGCAAAAATGGGAAGCAGGTACCATACAGCTCACAATGTACAGAATATGCACAAAGCACTGAGACTACCACATACACATATTTTGAAGAGTCCCAACTCAAAGCCTACTGACTGATTTATGGAATGGTCTGTCACTCCCTGAGATTCCATTCTGACAATGAGGCCACACGTGGCATTAACTACTCAGAAGACTGAGTACAGCTCAGAATTGCAAAGTAGGAAGCTATGTAGTTCTTCCAAAAATTAAAAACAAAATTGAGAAAACTCACTGGGGCAGTTACCTCTACTCCACTGTCCTACAAAATCCACAGCCAACAGCAGAAGTAAGTTGGATGACTTAAGCAGGAATGCATCCTAGGAAGGTAAGTGTGACAGTGGGGGCCAGTCACAGAACATGGAAGGAACTTTAGAGATCATCTAGTACTATCCTGCATCAGTACGGCCAGGTCTAAGTATGGTAAGAATTAACCATTGTGATAGAAATTCAATGAAATAATTGATACAGACCTTTAAGCAGAGTGATTGGCATAGAGTTGATTTTCAGTTCATCATTTTCATTTCCTGGAAGAATTTGTGCAAGGCATACAGTACCAAGATTAGAACCCTGTGTGCCTGATTACTGGTCCAGAGCCCAGCCCAAGCCACCTCTGACCTCCTACCTTTCCCCTCTTTCCTGCCTCCTTGCTTACAGGAGCAGCACAGAGAAGTCAAGGGCAAGAGTATAGCATGCCTGCACCATGTGTCCATCCACCTACCCATGGAGTGGCGGGGCATGGGCACCTTCTTCCTAGTGGCTCACCCAGGAGGCTGAAGCCCTCTGTGCCTATGGGGAAAACCCAGGGCATTTGTGAGCAGAAATAGCTCTGCTGAGAGTCTAAAAACCAAGTACTTTTAAGAGAAAGTAAAATGCTCCTGTGGCCAAACTTACTACTAGCATCTATGGGCAAAGAGAAGAAGGAGTTTTGTAATGTAACAGGCCAAAGGGAAGACACCACTTTACTGCTGCCTCCAGAGCAGCAGGGAGGCTACACATGGAGAAGAGGACAGAAAATTCCAGTGACTCTTATCTTCCAAGGCAGACAGAACCTCTGGCATTTAGTCATGCCTAATGGAAAATCAAAGCCAAGAAAGCAGAAGTGAGGTGGGGTGAGCTAGGGTAGCTGCAATCCAAAGTCACTTATGAAGAAAACAAAGTAGTTTGTCTCCTTGTGTACCATGGGTGGGCAGGGCTAAATTGCCAGGTAGCAGCACCTGGTAAGCCTACAGTCTCTGTGTAGCTGCAGTTAAGTCACTGCTAACTCCCTTCAGCAAACATGTAAGAGCTCACTATATACAGAATATATACAAAGCACTGAAGACTCTCTCTCTCTCTCTCTCTCTCTCTCTCTCACGCACACACACACACACACACACACACACACACACACACACACACATTTTAAAGAGCACCAACTCAAAGCCTGCAGATTGATTTCTGGAATGGTTCAGCACTGCTTGAGATTCCTTTCTGACAGCAAGGCCGTCCATGGCATTAACTACTCAGTAGACTGACTGCAGTCCGAATGGCAAAGCAGGAAGCTATGTAGTTCTTCTAACAATTAAAATCAAAATGTAGAAAACCCCAGTTTTGCATCGTTGATCACTTGGGGAACTGGATAATCCTTAAACTGTCATTTTTCCAGGTATCCAGAAAAGTGAGCATTACAGGAACATACATATAAAGGCAAGACCACATATTTTCTCAAAGTAAATGATGGGTCACCCAGTCCCTCCTGATCACTCTATGGACAATAATAATTTTTAAATGTATTGAATAATTGCTATACACCAGCATAGCTCTAAGTGCTTTATATTTTTTAATTTCTGTAATTCTCATAACAACCCTATGAGCTAGGTACTGCTATTACACCTATTTTACAGATCAGGAAATTGAGGCCCTGCAAAATGAAGTGACCTGTTCAAGGTCACAGAGTACCTTAGTGTAGGAACTGAGCATATACCCTGGCTTTCCCAACTTTTAGATTGGTTTTCATACTGCACCACCTCTTTTCCTCAGATTAATGGTCTGAGTTATCCCAAATTCACCAGGCAGCTGAGCTAAGCCTCTGTTTAGAGCTGCAGGGTCTAAGCTGTTTGCCTTGGTTGACACTCAGGTTTGGCATGCCCAGTGTGCATTTGTAGTGGCAAACATTTGATTATATTTTTCCCAGATCACTAAAGCTAGGTCACTTTTCCCATTCATTCATTCATTCAGCAAATGTTTACTGAATTCATACTAGGTGTTAGGTACAATGTTAAGTGATGTACAGGATACAGTCCCTGCTTTCAGTGAACTAGAGGAGGGATGAGAATTGCACATAAGTTATTCTCTTTAAGGCAGCATCGTGCAGGGAAAGAGCACTAGGAGTCAAGGAAAGGAGATTATATCTGTTTCCTGAGACCTAGGAAGCTGAAATTGGAGTCTGGGTAGGATTTGATGTGCACAGATGGAGGGCAGGACACTCCTCCAGAGGAAACAGAGTGCACAAAGGCCCAGAAGGTGGAAAATGTGGGGATTCCAGGAGGTAAGCCAGTGTCCATTGAAGATGGGAGCAGTAGGGGAAGGGAGGAAGGAAGGAAGGAAGGGGGGGGGGGGGGGGGGGGAGGGAACAAGGAAAGGAGGGAGGGAGGGAACAAGGAAAGGAGGGAGGAAGGGAAGGGAGGAAGAGAGGGAGGAAGGGAGGAAAGGAGAGGGGAAAGGAGGAAGGTAGGGGAGAAAAGAAAGAAGACAGGCAGCAGAGATATGCAGGTATAGAGAACATGCCCTCTGGAATCAGACCAGCTGGAATTCAAGTTCTTGTTCTACCACTTTCTAGTAGTTTTTTTTTTTTTTTAATCTCTGTGGGCTTTGGCTTTCTCATCTGTACAGGAGGCTAACAATCCTCCCTCACAGAGGATTGTGGGTGCAAAATGCAGAAATGATAATAAAATGTAAAATGTCTGGCATATTGTTGGTGTTCACTATGCTAAAACATTTTTTTTCTGTAGGCAATAAGGTATATCTTTGTGTGGTGGTGTTTCTTGTTTGTTTGTTTGTTATCTTTTTAGAGACAGGGTCTCTGTTACCAGGCTGGAGCAGAGTGGTTCGATCATAGCTCACTGCAGACTTGAACTCCTGGGCTCAAGCGATCCTCCTACCTCAGCCTCCCAAGTAACCAGGATTACAGGTGCATGCAACAGCACTGAGCTAATTTTTTTTTTTTTTTTTAGAGATGGGGTCTTGCTATGTTGCCCAGGTTAGTCTTTAACTCCTGGGCTCAAGCAATC
This sequence comes from Sapajus apella, assembly GCF_009761245.1. Classification (NCBI taxonomy): domain Eukaryota; kingdom Metazoa; phylum Chordata; class Mammalia; order Primates; family Cebidae; genus Sapajus; species Sapajus apella. The sequence continues at coordinate 1,988,274 of NW_022436984.1, forward strand.
CTCCCATCTTGACCTCACAAAGTGTAGGGATTACAGGCATAAGCCACCTCACCCAGTCAGATTTTTTGTAAGTTTACAAATTACATATTGGTATAATTATCTGCTTTGGTGTTGATATGTAAATCATAATAGATCCTTCTTGGCCTTGAAAATATTAATAACAGTAAAAATTAAGGGTCAAGCTCATGGAACACTATAAAGGAATGTTTAGCTTCGGTTCTTTTACCCCTTCTTTGCCACCTCAATGCCAAGGGCTTTTAGAGACTCCACTCTGGATCTTCAGAGTTAGGATTGCCAGATTTGATAATTAAAAATGCAATGTGCCCGGTTAAATTTAAAATTCAAATAAACAAATAATTTAGTGTAATTATGCCCCATGCAGTATTTAGGACATACTTATACTAAAAAGTCATTGCTTATCTGAAATTCAAATTTAACCAGGCATCCTGTATTGAGGGGCAGGTCAGGAATCAGCCAGAACAAACCTGTTTCCTATACTTGGGGAAGGAGGCTCACCTGCCTTCTAGCCTTGTCTCTCAGGTGGTAAAGGCTCCACGCAGCTGACTTTGAGCAGGGCCTTCAAATCACCTCCTGGGTAGAGACATCAAATGCTAATGGGTCCCACTGTGCATGTTTGGGAGTGAGCGTGGGGGTGAAGCAGGGAAGAACGTCTTGTCTCAGCCTTCACATATCCTCAGCACTCTCTGTCTGGGCAAGAACACACATCAGCCTTTCCTACCTCCAACTTAAAGGCCTTAGGGGGATTTTCTTTGCTTTCTTCAGAACATTTCCACAGACAATGGGTAGAAAGAAGACAGCCTTTGTGTCTGAAAACGTGTCTCATAGAATTCGAGCTCGTCTCAGGGCAGAGTGTCCTCTTCAAGCTCCTTCCAGGAACATTGCTCACAGCGGGAACTTGAGTTGTCCCTTGTGGGGAGATGTGTGTGTGAGCGACTTGATCCAGCCATCCGCATGTGCTGGTAACAGACTCAGCACGCTGTGCCCTGGGAATCTGAGGATCGTGATATCAGAGCCAGAAAGATCATCCAGCTGCTTCACTTTCTAGCTGAAACAAGGGAGAATGCTGCCCAAGGTCACAGAATGTTGAGTCTGAACTCAGGTCTAGGTGTCTGTCGACTACTTTGCGTTCTCCAGTAATGACTCAGGGAATCTGGGAATTCTTGGCCCCCTTGTTGGTTGATTTCTGGGTATTTTCTCTGGATTCCCTGATGAGTATCCCCCAGACCCCGCTTGGCTGTATGTCCTTCGGTACTGCCACACTCAGCTTTATGCTTTGACTACTCTCCTAAGAGCGAGCAGGACCACTGCTGCTAGGAGCTAATGGCACTTTCTCAACCAGCGTGCTCATGGCCCAGCCCATTAATGCCTCCTCACTGCTTTCTCTGCCCCACCCTGACCAAGCGTTCTGCGGTTGAGATGGAAAAATCCACTTCAGAGCAGATAGCTTTTCACCTCAGTTTCAGGGGAATAATTGGTCCACATAACATGAGGTAAAAATTAAAACACAGCAGGGCGTAGGTTCAGGCAGAATAGCACCCTTGGGCTTAAGAGTGACTTTGACCTATTCCTCCCAGACTAGAAAAATTATCTGGCTGCCAGAGAGTTCTTAGAGGAATCACTTTGTTAAATGGTATCACTGGCAAGGTGGTATTAACCCTAAGACCAGGTTTATCTGAACACTGAAGGCAAACCTGACTGTGCAGGCAGGGCCAGCCCACGTGGAAGCCCAGGGCAGCGATCATGGGATCTTCCACTCTTTATTTTCTTATTCTTGCCACAACCTGTCATGAGACCAAGAAAACTTGTTTTGAAAATGCTTGACAGCCAAAACAACCTGTTCTCAACCCTGGATGAGAGGGCTTGTCCTCTCTGACCACTTACGTACTGTTAGAGGGTTGACTAGCTGCTGACTGGAAAAAATGAATTTGCTGTTTTCTTCTTATATTGTTCACAGACAAGTGCCAGTGGCTTTCCAGTTCCTGTTTCCCTTTTTTCCCCAGCCTTTTCTTCACCAGAGACATTTTAGGATTGTGCCTGAGTCTAATTGATGAATGAACACTAGCAACATATACTTACGAGCCTGTAACTGACGGTGATATCTCTGCAGCTGAGCTTGATATGTAGGTTGTCTTTCCAGTCCTATTTGGTTTTGACCTGTAGATTTAATCTGTAGATAGATTTTTAACCTGTGATGTTCCACCTGCTTTTTGGTACTCTCTGGTGAAGTTGGACATGGTAGTCAATCTCCAGTTATCCAAGCGGCCATTTTGGCCTCTGCATTGGTGGCTAGGCCAGCAGTAGTATCTCTGTTCCTCCCACCAAGGCTTCCGAGTCAGGTCTTGATCTTGGGTGGACATCCAAATGGCCCTGTGACTTTAAAGGAGTGACTTCATCTATTCTCCTCTGTATAGGGAAGGGTTGGATTAGATATGGGATGGGCAAACAACAGCCTAAGGGCAAAGCTAGCCAGCTGCCTGTTTTCATAAATAAAGTTTTATTGGAACACAGCCACAAGCATTCATTTACCTGTCATCTATGGCTGTTATCACTACAAGGCCAGAGCTGAATTTTTGTTAATAGAATACAGGTGTGGCCTGCGAAGCTGCAAATATTGATTATCTGGTCCTTTACAGAAAGAGTTTGCTGATCCCTGAACTAGATGATCTCTAGGGCTTTCAGATCCAGTGTTCTATGGCTCTTGAACTTGCGGCAATTCTTGTATAGAAAGAGCTCCTGGAATAGGAGCTGACTGGAAAGGGCCTCTTTCCATCCTGTAGCAGTTAGCAAAACAAAGCATGCTTTGAGATTGTTGAACTTTACAAAAGGCGGGGCTTATTTTGCTGTATTTTTACAGAGTTTATTTTGCTGTGTGTCTGTATTTGTTTATTGATCTGATGGCTCTGGTATGCATGGTGTCCACCAGTTTTGGAGAAAAGATACCCCAGCTGTGAAGGTCTGACTGTATTCAGTGGCATGGTTCGTGGTGGGACACCCATTTGTACCCACCTGGAAGGGAATGCTGATTCGTAACCAAATGCTGTCCTGGAGAACCTGTAGGGCTGCCCAAACTCCACCCCTCTCCTGGGCTGTCTGTGTTTGCCTTTGTTTCTGAGTCTAAGCAATGGGATGGAAAAGATTAACTTTATGGGGTAGTGCAGTAGGATGTGGTCAGCAGAACCAGAATGGGTTCTGAAGATGCCTTTAAAAGTGCAAATTAGGACGGACATAATCTTCACTTTCTTTCCCCAAAGCCCTTCCAGACAAAGTTCTAATTTACAGAATTTGCATCCCAGTGAAGTTCCCCATACCCATGTCAGTGCACCAGAGGTGTGATAGGGAACCCAAAACACAGAACTGAATGGTCTTCTCGGGTCACCTTGGCCAATAATAACCTTTGTGCAAACTAAGAAAAGGCTCCCCCTTTGGGTTGTGCAGAGTTAGCTTTAGGTAAAGAAGAAGCTGTCCCTTTGTCTGGGCCTCTGTCCCTGGGGGAGAACACAGCTTAGCAAGCAGAGCACAGACTCGATTTCAGCCCTCACTTGCCCTCTTGGCCTGATACCTTTGTGTGGGGCACAGCCCCCTTGCCCCTTATACCTGGCATGTTAGAAGTCTATGAGGCCTCTAACCTCACAGACTCTCAGGGGCCTTGCCAGCCAACAACAGGTGAACTCTGCTTGGTCTTGGTCTTTGAGGACACAGCAGACCAGGCTAGCCACCAGCACGCCTCTTCATCCCTGTCTCCTTCAGCAGCATTGCAAGGCAAGTATGACTGGAGTCAAAGCTGGAGGATCGGTGCCCCATGCTGAGAGCAGAGTCAGTCCTCTGGCCGCAGATGCTGTAGGCCCTGCTCTAGACCAGGTGCTCACTCGGGGGGTCTGAGCCCTGGCTCAGCTTCAGCTCAGCTCAAGGAGTGCACATGATTTTCCATATGGTTAAACCTCAAAGGTAATACACTGGCAGCACAGAGAAATGCGCTCAGAGGTCCAGAATAGACAGGCTTCCGGTGGGGGGCTGACCTCACTCCTGAGGCACTGGGTTCCCTGCTGTGCAGTGTGCAGTGACGGCATCCTGCCGGGACACCCGCCCTCGGCAGGGAATGTTGTCAGAGTGGCTTGGAGAAGGCTGTGATGAACTCTGTGGGCGCTGCAGCATCGTGGTCAGATCCGATTTCCACCGCTCAATTCATGCTGGAAATTGTATTTGGGCCAGCCGTGTGGGCAAACTTTGAAAGATTTCTGTCCTACCCTTTTAATTCTGCATCTATCAGCGGTTCCCAGCAGCTCAGAGGCTAGAGGAGTGGGAAAAAAAGAGGCAGCGAGCTGACAGCAGCCCAGGACCCAATATCTGCTTCCTGTCCCCTTTCTTGGTTTTAAAAGCCTACTGGGAACAGGAAGGAATGCAGTTTGTCCCTGTTTTGATCCCCTGAAATGTACAGAGCCCCATGCTAAGGGACAGTTGGACTCCTGCACCCATAGCACTTCTTTGTGACGGGAAGGCAAAGGACGGTACGTGCACTGTCACACACTCTGAGAAGGGCAGTGGTAGCCCAGTGAAGTCAACCTGGAAACATCTGTGCACATTAGGACAAGACCGGGGCCCAAGGCCTGAGAGAAAACCTGCCTGCCCACAAATGTCTCCAATTTCAGAAACTTACTACTCCTCATCGCCAGGCCGTTGGTGATGTCCTCACATTTGGCTGCAGCCTGCTGTGGCCAGGCATAGGCTGGCAGCATCACTCAATGGGGTCCCTTCTAGTAGAACATGAGTGTTCCCAGAGCCATGCCCTTCCTGCTCAGCCTGAGCCCTCAGTGGCTGCAGAAGGCAGGAAGACCCTCCAGGGTTGGCAGCGTGCTGTCATCAGAGCACGAGCTTGCAGCTTCCAAGTCCCATTCTGCCTTTATCATGTGCCTGGCCTTGTGCAAGTTATTCGTCTCCAAGCCAATTTATTCACGTAGATAGGGGGAGTAGAGTAATGGGATCTGTTTGTTGAGTTAAAGTGAAACAGAAGGTCCTGAGTGTGTGTGTCCATAGCTGTATGATGGCAGTGGAGGCTGGGCAGGAAGGAAACTAAGGCTTGGTTCTTACCATGTGCCTGTTGCCTCATGACAACCACTATGGGATCACCGGAGAGAAACAGAGACTCAGGGGCTTTTCCAGATACTCAGCTAGTAAGTAATGGATCACACTGAACTGTTTTCTCTTATTCCAAAATCCAGGTTCTTCCCACCGAATCAGATAGGGAATGATTGCCAGGTGTTCTTGCCACAGAGTGACACCAAGAGTTTCCATGTCTAACCCATGTTTCTTTTCCCAAGCATCCCCCAGATCTATGACCAGGCCAATCCAAATCAAAAATGATCACCCCGATTCTAGGCCAGAAAATAGGAATCGTGTGAAATCTAAACAGAATGAAGCTGAAATCACCACTAGCCAAACCTCTTGTTCATATGGCTCAGGTTTTAGGAAAACAACAGCCTTTAATGCATGCTCGAAATTCCTTCCATGGTAAGCCACTGTGAGAAAAATCTCACCCAAACAATGTGCTCTTGGCAGAGGGAGGGTCAGTGTCTTTTCAGGCAAAAAGCAAACCAGCAGGGACCCAGAAATTGCTCTAGGGAGTGTTGGTTTCCCCAGAAGATCTAGCCTTTTAAAAATAAACTTAGCAAAGGATTTCATTTGCCCCTCTGCCCCCACCCTTGCTTGGAGAGGAGGAGGAGGATTGTGAAGTTCCTTGTCCTGGGTCAGTTCCCAGCTCAGCATTGATGCATCCGTTTCTCAAGGTTAGCACCAAATATTTATTCTGATAAAGTAGGGTTTTAAAAAATAAATAAACCAATCAATTATTGTCTGGCTTGGTCTCCAAAACCCAGTCCCTTCAATTGACAGTAGTTGGGTGAAATTAACAGTAATAGATCCTGGCAGGGTGCGGCGGCTCACACCAGTAATCCCAGCACTTTGGGAGGCCAAGGCGGGTGCATCACCTGAGATCAGGAGTTCGAGACCAGCCTGGCCAACGTGGTGAAACCCTGTCTCTACTAAAAATACAAAAAATTAGCTGGGCGTGGTGGCACATGCCTGTAATCCCAGCTACGGGGGAAGCTGAGGTAGGGGAATTGCTTGAACCCAGGAGACGGAGGTTACAGTGAGCTGAGATCACACCATTGCACTCCAGCCTGGGCAACAAGAGTGAAACTCCGTCTCAAAATAATAATAATAATAATAATAATAATAGATCCTTAGGAAAGAAGGCTGTTCATTCATTCAGTCAGTCAACAGAAAATTAGGGTACTTCTGTGTCACTGAGGTGCAGCCTCAGTGAAATGAACTTAGAAGCCTCCAGTGTTTATACCACTAGAGTGGGGGCAGAGTAGTCTGAAGAGCTGCATTGAAAGCTAGGCACTCCCCAGTGATGGAGCTGCCAGCCTCCCCAACCACTCCGTTCACAAGTCTCCCTGAACTTCTGAACTTCGGTGAGGTATGAGCCACCAAGCGCCACCCAAGGGTGACCACAGAAGTAGACAACTTGTGTACCAGAAACATCAACCAGCAGCCCCAGATAGTTTATGTAGGATTGCTTCATTCCAGACAGGAGAACTGGGATCCATGGGCAGAAGTTCCGAGGGGACAGATTCCAGTTCAGGATCGAGAAGAACACTGTAACTCTCAGAGATGCCTTTAGGCAGCGAGCTCTCTATCACAAAAGGTGTTCAGGCAGTGGCTGAGGATCACCCTCCAGAAGTGCTACTGGGGCAAGCCCTGTCTTGGACCAGATCCTAAGGTCTCATCCAACACCAGGGTTCTCTGATTAGCACCAAATGAATGGCTCAACAATTGGTGCTGTGGAGTTTCAGAGGCAGGACCAACGGCCATGGGTTGTGATTGGGGGCTGCAGGCCCTGATGCTTAGGCCAGGCCCTGAGGGTCGCTAGGTGCCAGGTAGGTGGGAGACCCCCAGCATGTTGCAGTCCCAGGAAAGCACCCTTCACCTGCAAGGTAAAGGGGCTCCGGCTTATCTGCTGCCAGACTCGCAAAGGGGAATTAATTATTGTTTGTGATACAATTTAAGATCCCCCGATGAAAGGCCTTGTATAAATGTAAATTATCATTATTGTCATTAAAGGGGCTAGATTCTGGCCTGCTGGATAATGCCCCCACATAACTCTGAGCAGAAAAGAAAGCCAACTCAACACAGGAAGTTTGCCCTGCTCTTCCAAAGCAATAGCAGTAAGAAGGGCAGGCTAAGGAGGGCTCTGTTCATGGCTGTGAAAGCGAGCAGCTCCCCTCTCTCATCCAGGGTTAGCATGCAGCTCTCTCTGCTCTGGGAGTCAAGTGACTGTGTGTCCCCTGAGGGCCAGGGCCCCGCCCAGAAGCAGTCCTTTACCCCTGCAGGAACCAGCCCATTACTAGCACAGGAGTGATCCATGCATGTGTGAATGTTTGGTTGTCTGCTGATTTGAAGGGTGGAAGGAACATGACCAGGACGGATAATGGCCAGCATTTGTGGGGTCCTAAGTCAGATCTGGAGACAAAAGGGAGATAGCTAAACGGTCCAGACATGTGCAGCACCTCTGATGATGCTTACTAAGGCGCTTGAGGGAACCCCCAGCAAAGCACAGGGAGAGGTCATTTGTTAAATTACTGCTTCCACTTAAGAAACTGTTTCTGGCTAAAGTGGTTGGATTGATACCAAAGCGGTAATAATAATGATGGATAATAGTATATTAGACCGAGCAGTGACCTCAGAAACCATCCCTTCACTTTGCAGGTGAGGCATCTCTGGGGTACAGAGAAGTGAAGTGGCTTCTCCAAAGTGGCGTAGCAGAGAAAAGCAGAGCTGGAATCACAGCTTAAGCTCCCCATGCCAAGTCCGCAGTCTGAATATGCGGGATGATGGTACCTGCCCTGTGACAGCGCTTCACAGAGGTATTACTCCTCAACAACCCTAAGGAGTTTAAGATGACCTTTATGTTACAGGAACCTTCTGGGCTTCCTTTGCTCTTCTGGGGTTCGTTATTTAGAGAACGTTTATGGTGCCTCACATGTCACCTGGGGGACTGCATGCACCCTCCTTCTTGCACTTCTTTTCCTTCTCCCAGACACTCAGAGTAGCCTTCGTTCTTCATTAGGGTGCCCTAGCACTTCCAGGAACCACATGGGCCTGTAAGAGGTAGGTCAAGTTCATCCCTTCTGTCTCTTGTTATCACAGTCATAATTCTACTGAAAAGCTACACCATGCAGGTCCCAAGATGAGAGCTAGCTTCAGCAGTCAACCCGCCAGACACACAGAGCTACCAGAGGGAGGGCATTTAGGGGGTTTTGTAAAACAAATGTAGGTGCGATGGGGGTTGGCAGTGAAAAGCCCTCGAAATTCATTACTTGGGCTGTTGGCAGCTCTAGGAAAAGTTTAATGGAGGAGACCAAAATACAGCCACAATGAGGTTTGAGATGGGGTAGAGCACGAAATCAAAAAATTTTAGAAATTATGTCTTACTCCCTTATTACACAGGAGAAAACAGAGCAGTGATTTGCCATTATACAGCAAAGCCAGGGGCAGAACCCAAGGCTCCCAACTCAGTGGACAGTGCACTTTCTGCTGAAAATCATGGTGGCATGGAAAGAATGCCACCATGGTGCCCTTTGGAGTCAGGCAGCTCTGGATTCCTAACTAGCATTGCCACATGTTAGCTGTGTGGTCTCAGAAAAGTCACTTTGGGCCAGACATGGTGGCTCATGCCTACAATTTCAGAACTTTGGGAGGCTGAAGCAGGAGGACCACTTGAGCTCAGGAGTTTGAGACCAGTCTGGGCAACATAGTGAGACCCCCATCTCTACAAAAAATGATTTTTAATTAGCTGGGCATGGTGGCACACTCCTATAGTCCTAGCTACTCAGGAGGCTGAGGCAGGAGGTCACTTGAGCCCTGGAGGTCGAGGCTGCAGTGAGCCAAGATCACGCTACCATACTCTATCCTACATGACAGAGAGAGACCCTGTCTCAAAAAAGAAAAGAAAAGAAAACTTACTTTGCATCTCTCACCATAGATTTTTGTCAAAAATAGAATCACCTGCCTGGTAGTAGGCCTGTCAGGAGGAGTAAATATGAAATAAGACAGATGAAAACAATTAGTACAATATCTGGCGTGTAGTAGGCGCCGCCCTTTCCTCATACTTGTGGATTCCAAAGTCTTTTTTTTAAACCACAATCCACGTGATATTTTCCATTTGAATCCCATATATACAGCTAAAACCAAAGCGCCACAGACAATGCACTCTGATTTTATTTCACTTTATTTTAATACTGTTCAGGACCCACTAAATGGATTTTGCAACCCACTGTTTGAACAAGCCTACTTTACACCATGTGGGGATATCATTCATCCGTGTTGCAGATACGTCCTTCCTTTCCTTCCTTCCCTCCCTCTCTGTAACTGGTACCTGGGGCCACAGAGCTATGTGATGACAGCATGTGCAGGGCCCGAGCTGGTGCAGCGTGGAGTGAGCCCTGCAGCCCAGCAGAGAAGGCACGCGTCTCCTCCCGTGCTTCTCCCCAGCCTCTACTGCATGATTTCAGGAGACTCCTAAGCCCCCCACCTGCCGTAAGTTCTGCCGCTGCCAGCCTGCATGGAATTTTCCCACCTCCCACCCCAGCAGAGCCCACCTGAAGTTCCTGTTGGGAGGATTACTCTTGTTGCCAAAGGCCGTTGTCTCCAGAAGGCCACTATACCCCAGCAGGGAGGGTGGAGCTTGGACAGCCTCTCTCATTGAATAGTTTCTTCTTTGGGAATTGCTGCTTTTCTGTCTGAAGCCCAGAGAGCCGGGTGTCTGGGGTGTGATTTCAGCTGTCAGAGGGATGAGGGTGAAGAGAAGGACCCTGGTCATCTTGGTGCCCCTCCTTCATATCGTCAAACACCCAGTCAGGGAGGTGAATGCCCCAGAGTGCTGGGTGACCAAAAGCTGTGCCCAAAAGCGAGCATGCAGGGGCCCGAGCACCTGTGGAAGCCATGAGTTCTGGCCTCTGGATGCTGAGATCTGGTGGAAGAAACCAAACTTGCAACCAGGCAAACAACGCTTCAGAGCCCTGGAGAGACTCTGGGGAGGTGAAGGTTATTTTAGGCCCCAAAGAGCTGATCTCTAAGTGTTCCTGAGGCCCTCCGTTGGGGATCTGTCACTTTCCCTGTGGAGGCTGATGCCTGGCAGTGCCGTGCACAAACCTCAGAGCACTGTCCCAGCTGGGGTGTGACTTGGGGCCTGGACCCACATTCCAGGGTCAGCTCTGCTGGGTCCCTGGCCACTTCCTCTTTGAGGGCCACCCTTTGGTTTTTCCCCTTTCGTTGACTAAGAAGTAAAGGGTAATCTGTGACCTTGGTGGTGACTCACCATCATCAGACAGGTGGCCCACTTCTCCCAGCAGGTAAGCTGCATGAGTAGCCCTCCTCCTGACCAGGACTGTGGCGAGATCCCTGCACGCCACCCTGGGCAGCCTCGTGCCCATTAGCACATCATGGCCTGTGCCAAGTGCCTGCTCTTGCAGCCCTGGGCAGAGGGAGCAGAGGACTCACCATCTGGGCACACCAGCAGGTACAGATGGGGAGACAAGATAAACCCAGGGCTGGGGCTCTGTTCTGGGTTCCCAGGCCCCAGGCAGCAGCACATTCCTTAGCCTCCCCCCACCCCGCCGCCACTACCTGGCCTCATTCCCAGCCCCAGCCCAGCCAGGTGCACCCATCCTCCCAGCCTTTCTCAGAGCCACACAGCCATTCCTGCCTCTCATCAAATAGGTTATGATGGACATGGCAGCCCGAGAGGAAGGGGATGGAGAGGACTTGCTCACACTCCAGCTACTAGCTCTGGGGCCTCAGATCAACCCCCTGGGCAGGCAGGCATTCATTTAGCACCAAACTGACATTCACCTGCTGGGAGCTTCTGACAAGGTGAGAACCAGGGGCACTAAGGGTGAACCATCCCCAGATTCTGCCCTCTAGGCACTTACAGGGATGACCTGTGCTAACGTATCATTAGGATATGCCGTGTCACAGGAGCCATCCTAACTACTCCGCCCTTAGTCTCCCCTTCCCTGTAAAGACTGGACTGTTTGACTTGGCGGTTTCCTTTTTCCTTCTGTTACAAACTTCTGTCATTCTGAGGTACATCTTAAGCCAAATGCTTGCATTTGTTTGAGAACTATTTATTGAGCTGGTATGTGTTGGGCACTATACACCAGTCTAGGGATGCAAAGATGGATAAATATGACCGATGAACCTTGCCCTCAGGGAGCTTCTCCCAGAGTGAGAGAATGGTTGGTATGTGTAGATGTGTGCACAGATCTGCCATGAACACCAGAGAAGGAAGCTGGTCCCATGGCCGGTGGAGACTCAGGAGCACTTCAGGACTACCCTGTCCCTCCCTCTATGTAGCCAGCTGGCCCTCCCTTCTTCTCCTCCTTCTCATCTGCTGCACCAGGGGATGCCAAGGGAGCAGAGATGCCTGCAGCCTGTGGGAGCAAGTCCTGGCCTTTGCAGTTACAAAAACTGGCTGCAAGTTGCTCCAGCCCCAGAGGAACAGGCCAAGCTCCAGAGGGCCTCCTTGGAGGGCCTCAGAAGGAGAGAGAACTGCTCAGTAATTTTGATCACTTTGGTAAGTATTTTAAAATACCCTGTGATTTAGCAGGAACCAGAATTCAACCCAGTACTTTGATGTCTAGAAATGGATCTCAGTCGGTTGCTGTTGAAGTCCTCCTAAAACGGCATTTGATTTAATTCAACACATACTGAGACCACAGTCAGCCATCTCACAGGCAAGGAGGCCGAGCTGTATAAATTGTAGTCTAGACACCAATCTAAACATCTCAAACGCAAGGCAGACATAGCCCAGCCCGAGGTTGGAGGCCCAGCATGCTGTGGAATCGAGCAGAGGGGAGATTGATTCCAGCTGAGGGCAAGGGCCTCTGCCTGAAGCTGTGAGCATGTGATACTGTGTTCCCACTGCAATATCAAGCCTTTGCATCTCAAGTTTGTTAATTTCCTCGTTTTGCAAGTTTAGACCCCCTGAAAACAAACGAGGCACGCTCAGGGCTTGGCGCATTTAGCAAGACTGACTGTGTACGTGAACCAGTTACAAGCACTTGTTTGTTCCTAAAGCCCACACCCGAGAGCCAGGCTGCCGTCGCCTGGGGCGGAATTACAAAACATGCTCCCATCATGCCAGTCACTCACTCACCAAGGCACCCTGAATTGGATGGCAGTTGTCACAGGGGCCTTTGGAGGGTTTGGGGTGAAGGGCATTGAAACAGAAGCAGGTCTCTTTGTAGCCATCCTGTTGTGAGGATGACCCTTTGACACGAGGCCCTTTGACATGAGGCGAGTAACCCCAAGTGAGTCAGAATTTACAGTGGCGGTTCAGGACAATGAGGACAAGGCAAGACCACGAGGCATGATTAGCAGGACTTGTCTTACACTATTTACAGGACTGCTTTGATTTTCAGACCACAATCGGTTTTCATATGACTGATTAAAAACATGTGCCAGTTGAAGTCACAGCTGCAGAAGAAAACTGGAAAAAGCAATGAGCCTTAGATGTTGGAACTTGCCTCTATTTGCAAAAATGACCTCTGACTTGATTTATGCCCTTGATTTCCTGACAGTGAGGGCTGTGTCCCTGAACCACTTCTCCTACCACACCCCACCCCACCACCACATTGGCCTGACTCTAGCAAACATCATAAGGCTCATCTTACAATTACCCAAAGAAAAGCATTTTTGAATTCCAGAATTCAAGCCCTGTTTTGGAAGAAGGCAACTGTTAGGCTTTAGCAAAAAAAAAAAAAAAGAAACAGTTCCAAGTAAAGGAGGCTAACAGCAGCAAGTCCACGGGGTTTCGTCCACACGGTCGGGCTCTAGTGGCACTGGGGTTGGAGTGACATTGGCAGGTATCTTAACTAAACTTCTGTTTTCTCGCCTGCAAAATAGGGAGCATGACTGCTGCCACACCCAGTAGTTTTGTAAGCACCACCTTTCAAAGCTGAACTGCCTTAGACGCTCTCTGCCTGTCGCCAGAGTCCCCAGCCTCTTTGGGTTGTATATTCTGTTTTTGTTTTCATTTATTTAAAGCTATATTGATTCAGTTTGTCAGATTTTATGGATTTTTATTCTTTTCAAAAGATCTATTGAATCAATAAAGCACTATAATTCCAGTAGGAAAAAAGCTCTTTTGATGAGACTTCGTTGAACAAAGGTTCCTACTGGCCTCAACCCCAAGGCCTCTGAGCGTTTCCCTGATGGCTCGCTGTCTTAACTTTCTTCAGTCTCCCAAGATCCCCTTCTCTAGAGAACCCAACCATGAAGTCATTTTCCAGGCATTAGCCCTGATAACTTATCATGAGCTCCCAGCTACCTGAAGCAGAGGGCAGAGGGCAGAGGGGTGGCCGAGAGGAACAGGCCTTCCTGTCCTCCCCAAAACTGTCTATGGCACCTTCTGCTCAGGGCTCTGAAGCGTTCACTAACCCGGCCCCATTTGTATAAAACTATCCAGATAAAAACTATCCAATAATAACCCAACTACTCCCACCACCTTTACAGCATTACCACCTCCTACTGAAACTTGCCATGTGCTGGGCCCTGGGCTTGGTACTTGATACACATTTCCATTCTCCTTACAACCTCCTTGAAAAGAGGTGCTAGTCAACAAAAAATGATAAAGGGGCTATCACCACTGACCCCACAGAAATACAAACAACCACCAGAGAATACTGTAAATACCTCTATGCAAATAAGCTAGAAAATCTAGATGAAATGGATAAATTCCTAGACACATAAACCCTTTCAAGACTGAACCAGGAAGAAGTTAAATCCCTGAATAGACCAATAACAAGTTCTGAAATTGAGGCAGTAATAAATAGCCTACCAACCAAAAAAAGCCCAGGACCAGATGGATTTAGAGCTGAATTTTACCAGAGGTACAAAGAGGAGCTGGTACCATTTCCTCTGAAACTATTCCAAACAATTGAAAAGGAGGGACTTCTCCCTAACTCATTGTATGAGGCCAGCATCATCCTGATACCAAAACCTGGCAGAGATACAACAAAAAAAAAGAGAAAATTTCAGGCCAATATCCCCTGATGAACATCGATGCAAAAATCCCCAATAAAATACTGGCAGACTGAATCCAGCAGCACATCAAAAAGCTTATTCACCACAATCAGGTCAGCTTTATCCCTGGGATGCAAGGCTGTTCAACATACCCAAATCAATAAACATAATTCTTCACATAAACAGAACTAAAGACAAAAACCACATGATTATCTCAATAGATGCAGAAAAGGCCTTTGATAAAATTCAACATCCTTCATGTTAAAAACTCTTAATAAACTAGATATTGATGGAACATACCTCAAAATAACATTATACTGAACAGACAAAAGCTGGAAGCCTTCCCCTTGAAAACCAGCACAAGACAAGGATGTCCTCTCTCACCACTCCTGCTCAACATAGTATTGGAAGTTCTAGCCGGGGCAATCAGGCAAGAGAAAGAAATAAAGTATATTCAAATAGGAAGAGAGGAAGTCAAACGGGCTCTGTTTGCAGATGACATGATCCTATATCTAGAAAACCCCGTTGTCTCAGCCCAAAAGCTTCGTAAACTGATAAGCAACTTCAGCAAAGTCTCAGGATACAAAATCAATATGCAAAAATCATAAGCATTCTTATACACCAACAATAGACAAGCAGAGAGCCAGATCATGAATGAACTCCCATTCACAGTTACTACAAAGAGAATAAAATACCTATGAATACAGCTAGTGAGGGAAGTAAAGGACCTCTTCAAGGAGTACTACAAAGCACTGCTCAAGAAAGTCAGAGACGATACAAACAAATGGAGAAACATTCCATGCTCACGGATAGGAAGAATCAATATAATTAAAATGGCCATACTGCCCAAAGCAATTTATAGATTCAATGCGTTTCCCATTAAACTACCATTGACACTCTTCACAGAATTTTAAAAAGACTACATTAAAATTCATATGAAACTAAAAAGAGCCCATATAGCCAAGACAATCCTAAGCAAAAATAACAAAGTTGGAGGCATCATGCTACCCGACTTCAAACTATACCGCAGTAACCAAAACAGCATGGTACTGGCACAAAAACAGACACATAAACCAGTGGAACGGAATAGAGATCTCAGAAATACGAACACACTTCTACAACCATCTGATTTTCGACAAATCTGACAAAAACAAGCAATGGGGAAAGGATTCCCTATTTAATAAATGGTGCTGGGAAAACTGGCTAGCCATATACAGAAAACTGAAACCAGACCCCTTCCTTATACCTTATACAAAAATTAACTCAAGATGGATTAAAGACTTAAATATAAAACTCAAAACTATAAATACCTTAGAAGAAAATCTAGGCAATACCATTCAGGAAATAGGCACAGACAAAGATTTCATGACAAAAACATCAAAAGCAATTGCAACAAAACCAAAAATTGACAAATGGGATCTAATTAAAGAGCTCTGCACAGAAAAATAAACTATCTTCAGAATGAACAGACAACCTACAGAATGGGAGAAAATTTTTGCAATGTATCCATCTGTCAAAGGTCTAATATCCAAATCTACAGGGAACTTAAACCAATTTATAGAAAAAAAACTTCATTAAAAAGTGGGCAAAGGACAGGAACAGACACTTCTCAAAAGAAGACATTTATGCGGCCAAGAAACATATGAAAAAAATCTCAACATCACTGATCATTAGACAAATGCAAATCAAAACCGCAATGAGATACCATCTTATGCCAGTCAGAATGGCAGTTATTAAAAAGTGAAGAAACAACAGATGCTGGCAAGGCTGTGGAGAAATAGGAAGACTTTTACACTGTTGGTGGGAGTGTAAATTAGTTCGGCCATTGTGGAAGACAGTGTAGCCATTCCTCAAAGACCTAGAATCAGAATTGTCATTTGACTCAGCAATCCCGTTACTGAGTATATACACAAAGGAATATAAGTCATTCTATTATAAAGATATATGCATGCATGTGTTCATTGCAGCACTATTCACAATAGCAAAGACATGGAATCAATCCAGCCCATCAATAATAGACTGGATAAAGAAAATGTGGTACATACACACCATGGAATACTATGCAGCCACAAAAAGGAATGATATCGTGTCCTTTGCAGGGACATGGATGGAGCTAGAAGCCATTATTCTCAGCAAACTAGCACAGGAACAGAAAACCAAACACATGTTCTCACTTATAAGTGGGAGCTGAACAATGAGAACACATGGACGCAGAAGGGAACAACACACACTGGGACCTGTCAGTGGGTGGGGGGTGGGAGGAGAGAGAGCATCAGGATAAATAGCTAATGCATGCAGGGCTTAATACCTAGGTGATGAGTTGAGAGGTGCAGCAAACTGCCGTGGCACACTTTCATTATGTAACAAACCTACACGTCCTGGACACGTATCCTGGAACTTAAATTTCTGAAAAAAGAAAAGAAAAAAGAGGTGCTAGTGTCTGAATTTAGAATCAAGACACAAAAAGGTTAAGTGGCTTGCTCAAGGTCACATGGATGATATCTCAGACCATAGCTGGGTGGTCATAGATCATTAAGTAGAAATCTTCCTGTTACAGATGAGGAAACGGAGCCCCAGTTCTGGATGACCCAGTGAGCCAGGGCCCCGGCAAGAGCTGTGAGTCCTCTACCTCCTAGTGCACTGCCTCTCTTTACAATGCATGTTGACCTGGACAGGAGAGCTGTTTGAGGACCAGGCCAACCAACACCCTGCTCATGGCAGCCGGAGCCATGTGATTCCTAAATACCCCTCTAGGAAGAGCTGCAGCCTCATCCCTGATCAAGCCCCGACCAAAACTGCATACTACACACAGGAGTACACCCGGCAGGTTTCGGGGGCAGAAGACAGGCAAGGGCTGGAGGTACCTCTAGCTGCAGAGTTTGTCCTTTGATGCCACAAGGATGCCACGAGCAGCTCTAGACAGGATTACAGAAGACACACAGTGTCCCATGACTTTGGCTGAGCATCCAGCCTTGAGATTGGCCATCTCTGCCTGCGACTGCCCACTCAGTGTGATCAGCGCAAAGGGAGGGCCTGATCCCAGGAGCCTCGGGAAAGGCTGAACTGAGGGCCAGGACCCTAGACCACTCACAGGTTTCCCTCTTCTGCACACACACATTCTTCTGGCTATTTCCACAGACTCAGAGCCTCTTCCCCTTGGCCCCAGCTTGGTACCCATGGTAATAGTTGACGTCTACTGATCATCTCTTATGCCAGGTACCATGCCAAGTGCTTCCTCAGATCATCTCATTCAATCCTCACAAGAATCCTTTAAGGCAGGCACAATTATTGACACCTTTTAGTTGAAGAAACTAAAGCTGCATTCACTCACCGTCATGATCGAGTTAGGAGCATAGCCAGGCTTCATGACCAGTCCGCCTGGCCCCAGAGCCCGCCCCACACAGGCTACCCTCACCTCACAGCCCACCAGCCTTAGAACCCTGAGGGACAGCAAGGTGAGAGAGCTGAAGCCCAGAAGAGATTTACCCTGGGCCCAAGGCCCACAAAAGTAGACCCCCTGACTCCTGGTTCTGTTCTCTCCACCATGCTGTGCCTGTGAGCTGAAGCCTGGGCCAGCCGTACTCCTGCCCTGAATTCATGGAAAACCTACCCAGTCCTTAACATTTTCTTCTCCTGAGACCCCTGGGTTGGACTGAGCTGTAATTTTAGGAAACCCTGAGCAATGAGACGGAGATCATCAGTGAAGAGGGTCCGAACCTCATTTTGTCCTAAGGCATATTGAGCTGTAATTCCATCTAAAAATAAATTCCCTTCCAGTGTGCATTCAGTGAGGAGCTTGACGTGCTCAGGGTCCTCTCCTGTGGGGCCCACTTGGCCAGTTAATGGGGAGGTGAGGAGACCTCACGGTCCCCTAGAACACGCTTACACTTCTAAAGCTTACTACGTACTTTGTCTCTGGGTCAAAGGTTTTTCAAAGATGACAGATACCTCATGCCATTTGCAATCTGTACTCTGGGCAGCTCTCCATTTTCTCTGATAAAAAGTGAAATAAATGAAAACAGTGTTTTTAAAAATCTATAAATGGGTGGGAGCCAGTTGTCATTTTCCCGTTCCTCCTCTTCCCCCTCCCTTGACTGACTTAATGAGGATCCAAGTTGAGAAGTACTCACTGAAAACAGCTGGTAGCATCATGCCTTTAAATAGCCCTCGCCACGCTTCCCCTTGGCAGCACGCAGTTGGCTCTGGCAGGGAAAGCCCAGGACAGAACAGGAAACTTTAGAACTTTCTGAAAAGAAAAAAGCTTGCCTTTAAAACATGCTCCCTCTTGCCAAGGCCTTTTTGTGTAAGGAGCTTGCAATGTGTAGCCCCTTCCCCTGGAAGTTTCTAAGGACAAACTGAGCTGATGAGGCTTGCTTCGGGACCCAGTGTGACTCTGGGCCTGGGGAGGTAGGTGGAGCGCTCCCCAGACTCGACCCCTGCCCAGCGCAGGTCCGCGCCCAGGGCAGCAGCAGCCCTAGCACCATCCACTCGTCAGGCACCCGTAGGGACTATGGTACAGCTCAGCTGCACCCTCTCCCCTTGATGTTCGTAGCTGTAGGTCAGGTAAGGCGACCACCTCTAACTCGGGACACATTTGGCCCTCCCTGAAAGTGGTACTGGGATGGGCCAGACTTCACACTGCGCATCAGGCCACAGAGTCCGTGGCAGCCTGTTGGTCTCAGACCCCCTGGAGAAGTGGGGCCTCAAGGCTCTCTCCAGCCGCACTTCCATGTTGCGGGGAAAATGGCAGGTGAAACGTGGAAGGAGTAAGTGGCTCTCATGTCTGAATGGCGCCAACAGCTGACTGTCTCTTCCCACACATTGTCCTGTGTGAGTGTGGCATCTGGTGGCCTTATCAACCCCACTCTTCATAGGGGGCACACAGCCCAGGGCCTCTCCTGCCCTGCCTGGCCTCGCCTAGCCATGTCATAGCTCCCCTTTTGCATTAAGGGTGATGGTAGCATGGTGCTGTTAATGGGCAAGGGCTTTGAGGTCCTGAGTGTCAGAGAAGGTGACAGTTTGGCTGGCCCAGGGCTGTGTTGATCACGAGTGGATGGAGGAGGGCGCTTTATCTTCCTTACTAACTGTTGGCAAAGTTTGAAATTTGAGAATGGACTCAAGTTTCTTCCTTAGTACCTAAATATTATACCTTTTGTCTTTCTGAGGTTGCTTTCTCTCTCACCTTTTTTATTTCTTTTCTTTGAGACAGGCTAGAGTGTAGTGGTGCAGGCACAATCTCGGCTCACTGCAACCTCCACCTCCGATTTCAAGCGATTCTCCTGCCTCAGCCTCCCGAGTAGCTGGGACTACAGGCGTCCACCACTACACCCGGCTACGTTTTGTATTTTTAGTAGAGACAGGGTTTTGCCACGTTAGCCAGGCTGGTCTTGAACTCCTGACCTCAGGTGATCTACTCCCCCTTGGCCTCCCAAAGTTCTGGGATTACAGGTGTGAACTACAGTGCCCAGCCTCACCCGCCTTCTTAAACAGCCTGTAATGGACATGCTGTAATTGCTTCTTGCAAACTGGTGGTCATGATTAGTGACATTCACTAAAGCCACAGCCCATCACTGAGTGCTTTCTACGCTGAGCCAGGCCTGGTGGTCACTGGAAGCAGGATGTGCTCCCTCTTTCCAGGGGCTGGCAGATAAGACATGTGCACATGGGACAAGTGCCCCTGAAGAAGCATGGACAGCGTGCAGGGAGAGGACCTTCTGGTGACTAGGGAAGATGATGGAAGCAAGGGTATTTGTACTGAGCATGAATAACCCCAGACTGGCAAATGGCATGTGTGAGGAACAGCAAGTAGTCAAATGGAAAGAAGGGAGAGGTCGTCGATCCAGGGCTCATATCCTGGACTGTGGCTGGCTTGGGGCGTCTGTGACATCCCCAGGTTGCAGTGGTGGCAGGGGCTCTTATCTGCAGTTTCTCTGGGGAGAGGATCCTTAGCTTTCTTAGCTTCTCAAAGAATTGCATGATCTCAAAAACTGTGATAGAGGAACGGAATAGATTTTCTTCTTAATGACTTGGAGCCAGATACTGATGAGAGTCATTGAGTGCCAGCCTGAGAGTTTGGAGAACGTTAAGGTCTCGGTCAGGAAAGGGACAGAGACTCACACTGTAAGAGAATCAGTGTAGCTGCAAACAAAGGCAAAAGAGGCCTCATGTCTGGGGGAGAAAGAGGCTTCTGCAGCAGTGCCATCAAAAGGTAAGACAGGAGCTCTGGGAGTCACTAAGGATGGCGGGACTTAGGGGTGGGAACCTTGAGGATGAATTCCCCATAGGGGTTCAGGAAGAATGGAAACTGGTTCCGAAGGAAACTGAAGGTTCTGTTACAGAAAACCAAATGGGTCAGAGCATTTTCAGATACATAAAAGTGATGAAAACATCCATTTAGAACACTGGCTTGCCTTACAGAGTGACAGGTCGGATGTCCCACAGGTGATTGGAAGTGTGGGACTGGAAGCTTGAGGGGGAAGGGAGGGCTGCAGACGCAGAGTGGGGAGTGTTCAGGCCCGGAGTTCCCACCAGCTCTGTGTGAGCCAGGAAGATGGCACGTGGGAGTGTGGAGGAGGGGCAGCCGTGGTGTGTCATGTCACAGAAGTTACAGGGGAAGAGAGAGGAGCTGACATTTCAGGCCTGCAGAGGCCGTGGCGGAGTCCAGCACTGAGAAAGAGCCGGAACATTCTGAGGCCAGATTGGAAAGAGGGCTGCCCCTGACCTAGAGGGAGGGGGCAGCCGGTGGCACCAGCCGCTGCATTTGCTCTGCCCCAGAGATGACTCCAGGGCCTGTTGGATTGCGTGGGGCTTGCCCTACAGCACAGGATCCTGGGTTGAGTGCGTGTGATTCCTGAGCAGTTTTCTGTTCTCATCTCCCTGCTGCGGTGAATCTGCCTCCCAGCCTTGGGTTAGCTCCAGTCCACTCCGGATTTGCTGCTTCTGATCTCCTGGAAGCCGGTAGAGCCGGGCACAGGAGGACCACATCCTAAATAAAATGGACTGTGGGAGGCTCCCAGTGGGTGAGGCAATGAGGCCTTTGCGGTGCTGAAGGTGACAGGTCTTGGTGGCCCTGTCTGGTTCTTGCCACTGCTCTGAGGTGAGATTCCTGGACACGTAAGGTGTGACTATGATTATGTGGGTGTCGGTGGGGCAGGGCTAGAAGGCAACCCTGGTGACCAGGAGCACAGGTGCCCACCTCCTTCCTCTGTAGCCCCTCCCTTCTCCTCCCCTCACTTTTCTCCCTCGCCCCACAGCAGGGCTTTTAGTTCTCAGCTGACAGCAAGTGCTGCTGGAAATGCCCCTCTACTGCCCCTTCCCTGCTTCGCAGACTGCGGCCCGCAGGACCGCCACTGGCGCCCTGACATGGGGTTACCTGTGTGTCCGTCTCCTCCACACTGCACACTCCCAGCTGGTGGGTCATGGGTCACCCACCATCCCGACTCCTTGTACAGTGCCTGACACAGTGTGGGCTCAGCGGTGCACATCTGTGGGCGACCGTGGCCCTGCTTCCACAGATTAGAAAGCTGGATGCTGGAAAGGCCAAATGAGCTGCCTCGGGTCCTGCCACCCTGATTCCACAAACTGGGGAAGGTTCTCCTAACACCCAACCTGGGGCTTTCTTTCCAATAGACCAGGCTGCATATGTATTTGGAAATAAATGGAGACCATGAGTCATTTAGAAATTATTAGGGCTGGGTGTGGTGGCTCAGGCCTGTAATCCCAGCACTTTGGGAGGCTAAGGCAGGAGGATCCCTTGAGGCCAGGAGTTTGAGACCAGCCTGGATAATGTAGCAAGTCCCTGTCTCTACAAAAAAATGAAAAGAACTGCTGACATGGTAGCACACGCCTGGAGTCCTAACTACTTGGGTGGCTGAGGCGGGAGGATCATTTGAGTCCAGGAGGTGGAAGTTACAATGAGCTATGGTTGGGCCACTGAACTCCAGCCTGGCTCACAGAGTGAGACCCTGTCTCTAAAAAAAATACAATTTTTAAAAAATTTATTAGACCCCCTTGTCTTTATGAAGTCAAAGGTCCAACTGAGTGAAAAATGCAACCTTCCTGATACTTCAGATCGCTAAGTGGCCATGTGGTGGAATCCCACACACTGTCTTGTGGCTTAGACCAAGCCCTGGTCTTTGTCCTGAAAAAAAGGCAGCAAGCAGGACCTGAGTGCTGATGTCTCCTAGGAATTGGCATCCAGAAGGGCATACGTACAGGCCCTTTGAACATTCCTGAGAGATATCACAGTAGTGAACTGCATGCACTCCTCGGAAAAACCTGGAGCGCTTTGCCTCAGCAGAGAAGGCACATCCAACCCAAGATGCATGAACAATAAATAACAACTGTTCTGAGTTAGCTTGAAAGCTCCGAGTTGCACTTTTTTTCAAGTTTTTGTGCTAACCACAGTTTTTTTTTTTCTCCCCTTCTTTCCCACCAGGGCTTATTTCAAAACCTTTGTCCCTCAGTTCCAGGAGGCAGCGTTTGCCAATGGAAAGCTCTAGGAAACACCAGTCTTGAGAGGTGGCCAGCCAGACTGCCTGTCCACATGCGTGTCAGCACATACAGCCGCTTCCTGGAAGCCGCCTGGAATGTCTTCACGGCAGCGTTTTGCTCACACAGCAGCTTCGCACGCCCCAGGCAGCCCCAACTGCTGAAATCCAACTTGAGCTGGCTGGTGGTCCCTGAATCCTAGAGCCCTTCACTTGGGGGTACTCCCTCTTTCTTGCCTCTGTTTCTTAGTTGGAAGAAATAAACTCACAAATTATGGTGCAGTAATTTTCCATGGAAAGTAAAGCATCAGAAATGCCCACGCCTTTCTTCCAAAGCCTTTGTCTCTGAGATCTCTTAAGTTTTAAGATTAAACGCCCCTCGCTCTTTTTCCTCTGAAACTAGTGTCTCCTCTGCACGTGTATGTGTGTGTTTCATACCCCAGCGTTTCCTATTTAGGGCAGTCTTCCATGGGAGAAGGAGTTACCTGAGTCAATCTGATCAACCTGCAGGGTTTCAGCCACTCATCCAGCCTGACGTAAGGCGGGTGCTCAGTAACAAATGGGTTCTAGTACATCCACCCCCACCCCCTGCCATCCGTACCCCTCTGGTCCCCTGTGTGGGCACCCGGTGCCCAGGCCAGCCCCACACAGTAGGCAGTCATTAAAGTTTGGTCAGCGCACCAGCAGCCCTGTCCTTCCCGCTCTCCCCTCTGCATACCCTCTCGCTAGGCTGATGGGAGAGCTCTTTGGGCCTGTGCCACACAGTGTGAATTATACATGAAAGACAAAGCCTGGGTGTCATGGGTTATCACAGGAATGTGTCTGCCTTCCGGGCTCGGGGCCTGGCAGCTGTGCAGCCAGCCAGGAGCAGAGCTGGGGAAGATACCCTGAGCAGGCGCCATCCTCCCTAGACTTACTGATCATCACAGCCAGAAGGACCTTCGAAGTCATCTTGTTTCTATCCTTTTACTCTCTTCAGTGTGCAGAAGACAGAACTAAGGCCCAGGAGTTAAGGAAACATACAAATTAGAAACAGCAGATTAGGAGCAAATCTGGGAACCTGGAACCAGGCCTCCTTGTGCCATCACACACTCCTTTAGCTGTGATACAAGATGGCTGCAGTCAACTTGACCCATCGCCAGGTTTACAGTTTGGTTTAGCATGGTCCCGTCCTGATGGCCTTCAGCACAGGGAAGCAGGGCCCACGCACCACCCACAGAGGTGGGAGCAGCAGGAGCTGGCCTGGGTGCTCGCCTGACACCCGCTGGCCTTCCCATTCCGAGGCGAAGCCACTGGCCCCTTCTGCAGGACACACACGTGATTTCACAGGGCCTCTCACCTGTTCCCTTTGCAGCTGTTGAGCCCATTTTCACCAGGTAAGCCAAAAAGGGAACAACTCGAGTCCTTGTGAGGACCGGTGAGGAGAAGGCATGCCTCTCCTTCCTGCTGTCTGGCACCCAGGAACGTTCTCGGGAGGCTGGAGGTGGAGTGGAACAGACCTCCCGTCTTGCCTGTCAGCTGGAGGGCTGCTCAGCTCTGGGTTTTTTTACCGTGTGGGTACTGTGCCCCCTACACTGAAATTTTGGGAATTCCCAGGATAAAGAACAGTGCAGTGTCCTGTGTCGATGTCCCAGCCCTGCCATAACTGGCTATGTGACCTTGAGTAAGTCTGTCCCCCTCCATAATATGAATACTAGGAGGGGCTGGACTGGACTGTGGACTCAGCTCATCAGATCTCCCAGGGAGCTGTTTTTGGGAACGACTGCTTTGGTCCCCACTGCAGGCCTGTTGACTCGGAATCTCACTAGCTGGAGCTGAGCCTTCTAGATTTTGATAAAACTCCGCCAGCAATTCTACTGGGCAAGTGATCGTGACCCACTAAAGCCAGCTGACCACTTTGGCATTGCTTCCGACCCTGACCTCTCAGTGCCCACAAGAAGGCACTCCTCTACTCAGGGCAGCTGTGTGCCATGCCTTATGTCCCCTCCAACCTCCTTGAGGCTCCAGGGCATGGTTACTTAAGATTGCTGGGGTCACCCTCCCCGGATGGAGGGTTATAGATTGGGCTCTGCTGTGCACAGCACCAAGAATTAGCTTAGCCTGGGCTTGCTTCTGAGCTGCAACTGGGTCTGAAGCAAACCTGGGCCAGTCAACTCTTTCTGGTTCCAGTTCTAGCAGTTGGTGGTTGGCACTGTGGGATGGGGTGAGATCCCTCGGACTGGATGTTGCCTCAGCATTTCAAATGAGCATTCAGCTGTGACAGCAGCCAGTAGTGGGCAGTGTGGTCTGGGAATGTCATGCTCCTGCCCCTAGGGGCCCACACACCCAGATAACCAATAAGACCCTGCCCATCAGCAAAGGACACGCAATCTAAGTCAGAACTTTTGCCACACACATTAGCTCCGCACACCTTTACAGTAGACCTGGACTGTGAGCAACTGAATAGGGTTGCTTTTGTTCCACAGATGAAGAAAGAAGATCAGAGAGGTTAGGCGAGTTACCCACGATCACCAGCTGGTCAGGGCGGGAGCCAAGACCCAACCCAGGCTCCTGGCTCCCCTCCAACACCAGTCCTCATGTGTGTCCACACTCTCGTGAACACACTGAAGCTCATATTTTTCCTTTCCCAGTGAAGGACGATGGGCATTACATAGGTTTGCGAGGATGGAGGTTTATGAATATTTTTAAAAGACTTTCAGCTTTCTTGCCATAGGGGAGGATTTGGGCTGGTTTTCTTATAGGGGACGCAGCACAAGGTGACAGTCACTGCTGAGAAACATTAAGTTTGCCCTCCCCCACAGCTCCCTTTGAGAGTTACTTTAAGTTTGTAATTAGTGGTAGGTGGGTAACAGCTGCCTACCTGGTACATTCCTGAGTTATGTGTCTGTGTAGAACACCTGTGTGTTAATAAGAATCACCTGTCAAAGAGCAAATAAATATGTGGATAAATCTCTGCTCGGGGCCTTCAGTCTGGAGAGCTGTCAGCCCCGCAGGCTCTCAGGCTATTGGTCCCCAGGATAGATCCACTCTGTTGTGCCATCTGGGTGTTGGCCCCTCAATACCTTCAGCCTGCCTGGGTGGGGGTCACCCGGCTGAGCTGGTACTCGGTAAATCACCACTGTATGTTTCCAGACCAGGGACCCGAACACCAGGGTAAGTGAGATTTTATCTTTACCTCTCCAACAGCAACAGAAGCCAGAGGCGCCTGTACCTGAGTGAGGTTCACCTGTATATTTTTAAATACTTCTTGCCGGTTCAGCCCGTCATCGAGCATTGTACCTGCACACAGAGCACAGCCCAGGACTAATTAGTAAATGGCTATAAAACGCTTTGAAGATGAGAAGTACCATATGTGAGAGCACATTATTACTACCCAGTAAATCCTGTCTCCAGCTTACTCACCCCTTATAATTTAAGTTGAATCTCTCTTGCTTAGCACCAATGAGGAAAAGGACTCAGATGTGTTTACCAGTAATACTTGGATATGATCAGGCATCTGTGAGGCCCTGGGAAGGAGGGGCAAGGGACTCTGGTCAGCCAGTGCTCAGCTTCTCCCAGCAACCAGGCGTCCCGGGGACCTCTCACCTACAGCCAAATGATGCTTTTTTTTATTTTATTTATTTCTTAGACAGAGTCCGGCTTTGTCACCCAGGCTGGAGTGTAGTGGCATGATCTCAGCTCACTGCAACCTCTGCCTCCCAGGTTCAAGCGATTCTCCTGCCTCAGCCTCCCTAGTAGCTGGGGTTACAGGTGCATGGCTGTAATCCACCACTGTAATCCATCACACCTGGCTAATTTTGGTATTTTTAGTAGAGATGAGGTTTCACCATGCTGGCCAGGCCAGTCGTGAACTCTTGACCTTGGGTGATCCGCTCACCTTGACCTCCCAAAATGCTGGGATTACAGGTGGGAGCCACCATGCCTGGCCTCAAATGGTGCTCTTAATAAGGTCATTTTCTTCTGGAGACATGAGCTAGAAAGAGTATGAGGTGAGGATGAGAGAGGAAGCGAAAAGGAGGACCTTGATTTGTATGATTTCCCAATTTATATGATGTAAATACTCCCGCCATGAGGACTTTA
This sequence comes from Sapajus apella, assembly GCF_009761245.1. Taxonomy (NCBI): domain Eukaryota; kingdom Metazoa; phylum Chordata; class Mammalia; order Primates; family Cebidae; genus Sapajus; species Sapajus apella. The sequence goes on from NW_022436984.1 coordinate 2,014,946, forward strand.
AGCCACCAACGTGAGATCACTGGACACAGAGTTGGGAGGAGAAGGGAGGGTCATCATGGGAGCCTCTACTGGGGTGAACCGGCTCCAGTGTCTGTCTTGACTTAATCTGAGTTTTGTTATCCTCATCTGTAAAATGGGAATAAATATCTGCCTCCTGGGGTTGTGAGAATTAAATAAGAAAAGTACACGAAGCACCCTGTGCAGTGCTTGGCACGCGGTAACATTTGACAAACAGTGGCTATTATTACTGCAGACCAGAAGAAAGATTTTCTGATGTTGACTTTGGCCTTTTTCTAAAAAGTCAGAATGCCCCTGTTAAAAGGTCTTGCCAATGAATGTGGCCTTTGGAAAAGTGACCCTGTCTGGATTACCAGGAAGACAAAATGATGAGTCATCTTGAATTTTAACGGATAAGAGATGCGATGTGTTTGTGGGGGTTCCCCACCCCCCACGCTGGTCTTGCTTAAACTCTCGGCAGGACTTCAGGCTCTGAGCAGTGCTGGAGAAGAACCAACCCAGTGACCTGTTTATTCCCCCTGGCCCCTGCTTTCCCACAGGCAGGGAAATCGGAGCAGCCTGGTTCACTTTTGCCTCTGACTGGGTTTCAGTTCCTGACAGCTCCACACTCTCGGAGTCACGGCTAACTTGCCGGAGGGAGGACTGCATTTGGTTGCCCCATGCTCAGGCCTATAAATAAAAGTAGCCCTGAGCCTGCCCCAGGTCATGGGGACCAGCCTGTCCCACAGTTCTTAATGTGAATATTAAGAACATTATCTAATGGTAATAGGCCATCTAATTCTATTAATAGCATCACAGCTAATTCATCAGTGCTCTAAAAAACGAAAATACAACCTTTGCCTTTTTTAATGCACCTACGGTGCTTTGGTGCAGGGCCAGCAGAGTCCACGTCAGGGACTAAGTAGAAATCGGGCGCGGGGCGCACCCATCATCTTGTGTGATCCTCGGAACAGCTAAATGAGGTAGGTCTTATTGTCTTCCTTTTATAGATAAAAACACTGAGCCTCAAAGATGTGAAATCACTTACCCAAGGACAGGAAGCTGGTATCATTCACTTCTTCACCCATCCTACCTTCTCTCCCTTCCCGCTTTCTTTCCTTCCCCCACTTCCTCTTTTTTTATTTCACAAGGAAGTGAACCAGGTCCCTCTGTTTCTTTCCACTTCTGTTACCCAGCTTCCCCAAATGAGAGCCTTATTGAGCATCTACTGTATACAAAGCCCCGTATAAGACACTCATATACTAGTTTTTGCCATTTTCCCAATGAGGAGAGATGCTTGGAGTAGCTGGGTCTGGCCAGACCACACAAAATGGGCGTTAAACCCTGGCCAGCAGGGCCCAGGGAATTCTGCGGGGTCACCTGCAACGAACTAAAAAAGGCTTTGTATATGTGGATGGGTGTATCCATATGGCTACATACGTAGATAGAAATAACTTACTTTCAGGTTGCTGAGCCAGGCCAGCCCACCGTAGGAAAAATAAATAAATAAATAAATAAACCTGACATCAAAATTTGTGCCATAGTCTCTGGTCAAAGTCCAAAACACACTTGGTTGAAATAACAGCCTAATATTTGAGGAAAACAAGGTGAAAATAGTTGTTACAATTACTAAGGAAAATTACCAAGGTCTTACCAAAGGCAGCAGGGTCTGTGAGCTGGTTCCAGGTTGAATAGGAAACAACCAACTCCAAGAAGCCTTAAGTTGCATCTTCCTTCTACAGGTTCTTGGATTGACTCGTCAGTATTCTCTGATCCCTTTGGAGGAACCACACTTCACAAGTCTAAGAGGTTGTGCTTGGGGTCATGGGTCATCATGGCCATAAAAGTAGCCCCACAGGCAACCCAGGGACGGCCAGAACGAGCCTCCCTGCTCTGGGACAGCTGCCTCCGCGGTGCATTGGGATGAGCCAGCCAAATGGTGTGTGGAGGGCGTGGCACGCACTCACGTTCCTCCAGAACAGCTACCTCCCCCTTCTTCAAAGTCCCATGGGGCAGGTCCCTCCACACACATCTCCTCGTTCCAGAGATCCTCTTTGACATGTGCCCTTTGTGTGCGCCTAAGGAGCCACGCAAGAAAATCAGTGATCTCACTTTTGCTTCTAAATGGAACTCTGCAGCTCCCGGCGACCTCTGGCTGTCTGGGCAGGTGCCAGTAGAGCAGCAGGTAGAAGGGTGCCGGGTGCCATCTGGAAATAGGGTGGTGGGCAGGTGTTAAAAGCGACAGCTGCCCTCTGCCTTCTCAAGCACTGTACGCGACAGTCCAGGCTCTGTTCCAGGTGGTTCCCACATGGCGCCTTCTCCATCCTCTGACCCTTCAGAGAACTCGGAGAGCCCACCCCTGGAGGCAGCCCAAGGAATGGGTCAGGGCAAATCCTGCAGAGGCCAAAACTCATTTGAGTAAGGCGACGTCTGCAGAATAGCAGGGTGGCTTACCCAGGGTCAGCTCGGAAAGGGTCAGTGAGGGACATGAGTTCAAGTAGATGTGTGGAAGGACTGGACTTGGGCTCATTTCACAGCCCAGCTGGGGACATGCCCGGGGACAGGAGGTATGGGGCAGGGTCAGCCTCACACTGCCAGGTCGCCCCAGTGGAGACTCCACAAGGCTCATTCCCTCACCATGCACGCGCGCAGGCACACACACCTGTGTGCACGCACTCACCCACAACCAGGGCTTCAGATGAGCTGATCCCCCGCTATCCCACCCAGCGCCGGCTCCTGGGACTCCAGCCCACACCAGGTGGGAGAAGGAGGACTCATCCCAACTCCACGCCAGTGGCTCTCGGCCTGCGTGGGCTGCAGATTGCACAACCCAGACTGCTGCCTCTGCCGGCCTCTCCCACCTCGCTGTCCACACAGACACCCAGGCGGACCCCTGAGGCACCTCCCCTTCCTCACTGGCTCCTGCCCAAGCTACCCAGGCCCAGTGGCCCCTCAGCCTCACCCACCCCAACTGCCAGCAGTCAGCAGTCAGCAGCTGGCAGCCACCAGGGCTCGGTCCCTTCACAGAACTAACTCCAGCCTGGAGCCCTGCTCAGCAAAACCAACCCCTTGCAAGGCTAATGGGCTTGCTGGCTGAGCTGAGCCCCAGGAGCCCTGGGACCAGGCGGCCTGAGTCCAGTCGCGGCTCCACCACTTCCTGGGTGGGTGAACTTGAACAAGCCTGTTGATCTCAGTTTCCTCCTCTGCAAAATGGGACTTCACCACGTGGTACTGGCAGGACTCGGTGATGAGGGCGCTGAGTTAGAAGCACAGCAACGCTGCACCAGTGCCTGGCACTCAGTGGGTGCTCAGAAAAGCTTGTCTTTATTATTGTTGCCTTTTGGGTTTGACACGAGTTGCTCCTTGTCCCTCTCCTCACTCCTTCCTTTCCATTCCTTATCTCTGTCTTTAAGTGTCACTCACTGAAAGAAGAAAGTCTTGTTTCTCCTCTCCCATGCTACAGTCAGTCCTCCTGCCCGAGCCTCTCCCGCCTGGAGTGTGTGTGAGCCTTGCTGCCGGCTGGCCACCTCTATGAACTCCCAGGCCCCTGCCCGGGCTGTCCGCCTGCCGCCTCCCCACCCCTCTCCTCCCAGGGCCCCCCAGTGAGCCTGTGCTGAGCAGCACGACCTGGGGCCGCTGCCTCATCACTTCTGTCAAGCTCCTAGGTTCCCTTGTTTCCAGAGGTCTTGCTTCTTAAGTTACTTTTTGAATTTATTTATTTATTTTTGAGACCAGGTCTCACTCTGTCACCCAGGCTGGAGTGCAGTGGCGCAATCTCAGTTCACTGCAGCCTCCACCTCCTGAGCTCAAGCGATCCTCCCACCTCAACCTCCCAAGTAACTGGGACTATAGGTGCACACCACCAGGCTTGGCTAATTTTTGTATTTTTGTAGAGACGGGGGTCTTGCCACGTTACCCAGACTGGCCTGAAACTCCCTGGCTCATGAGATTCTCCCACCTCAGCCTCCCAAAGTGCTGGGATTACAGGCATGAGCCACCATATAACCATGTAACTCGGCCAAGTTATATTTATTAAGTAATCATTTATGTCCCCCCTCTTAACCAATAACTCATATACTTGCCTTCTAAGGGCTCCAGTGAGCACTACGGACCAATTCCCCCACGTACTGGGCACGTCTTCGGTCAAATTTAGAACTCAGGATTAGCCAGGGGGTTCGCCTCACTGGAAAACATGCAGTAAACATTAGACTTCTTTCCAGTCTTGACTGCCAGGCGTGGCCCCATCGCTGCAGGCCACCGCCTGGGCTGGGGGCTGTTCACGAGCTATCTGGAGAATCAGGATAAACACACAGTGTGACCATCCACAGCTGTCGGCTGAAAGATGAGACGTTCCCTCTCCAGCACCCCTCTGTCCCCTGGAGCAGTGCACACTCACTCACATGCGAGTCGCCCTGGCAGGCAGCCCAGAACCAGAAGCAGGGTTTCCAGGGCTGGCGAGGGTATTGTCTTCTGTGGTCCAGAGGCTCTGAGGAGTGTCCCACACCCATGGAGGGGCGGCCAGGCCCTCAGAGGCTACAGGAAGAGGTGCTGGGTCATCCTGGAGCTGAAAGGCCTTGACCAAGATGGGCATCGTGTGACCAGGACATAGGTGAGCCCGCAAGTCTGGGCTCTGACAGGTCAGAACAGACAAAGCATTGACGTAAAGTAGAACAGAAAAGCCGCTCTGAGCAGGCAGCCGTTTGCCCCTTCCACACACACTGTCAGCCCTTTCTGTGTGTCAGCAGTGGGAGCTCTTCTGGGAGCAACAGGAATTGCATCTCATTTATGCACTTGACAGACATCTCTCTGTTCCCGGCACTGGGACTGTGTGGATAAGCCCACCCCTGCACCTGAAAGGCTGAGAAGCTGGGGCTAGTGCACACCCCTGCCACTGATGGGAGAGGCTGGTGTAAGCCACATGATAAAGCTGCAGATTCACACTGCTTGCTTTCAGCTGAAGCAAATCTTGGAGGTCATCCTGGAGGAGGGGCCAGTTGGGCATGATTTTAGCCTCTTCGGCCCTTCGCTTCATTGTGGTGGTTCGGCTTCAGGTGAACCCTACCACAGGGTCAAGGTGCACACAAGGTCTGGTTCTCATGCAGGCAGTCATGTTGAGCAGCTACTCTGTGCCACCATGACGCAGAGTTCTTTTTTTTTTTTTTTTTTGAGATGGAGTCTTGTTCTGTCACCCAGACTGGAGTGCAGTGGCACAATCTCGGCTCACTCCAACCTCTGCCTCCCAGGTTCAAGCAATTCTCCTGTCTCAGCCTCCCCAGTATCTGGGACTATAGGTACATGCCACCACCATGCCTGGCTAATTTTTTGTATTTTTAGTAGAGACGGGGTTTTATCGTGTTAGCCAGGCTGGTCTCGATCTCCTGACCTCATGATCTGCCCGCCTTGGCCTCCCAAAGTGCTGGGATTACAGGTGTGAGCCACCGTGCCCGGCCTTTGGAGTTCTAAGTATAGTAGTCAAAACAGCACCACAACCCCTGCCCTCACAGGGTTTCCATTCCCATCAGGGAGAGGGAGTATGAACAAGATGCGCAGAGGCACTGTTAGGAGCCAAACAGGGAAGAGAAATCAGGGAGGAGTGGGAGTGCATTTTCAGCCAGGGAGGTAGGCTGGCCTGGCTGAGGAGGCCGGTGAAAGCAGCAGCCCCAGCTCTCCTCCCTAAGCCGGCCCCAGGCCCCAGCCCCAGGGGCATCACCTTGGATCCCTCCGGAACCTGCCCAGCGCAGCTTGTCCCTGCATCCAGAAAGTCTGAGGTGACAGGCAAGGAGCAGTGGGGTGGGGGAGATCAGCGTGAGCTCAGTGCTGGCTGGCCGCTCCTGACCACACTGATGGTGGCTTCCCTGACCTAGGCCTCCTGATCTGTAAAATGCCAAGCCTGTTTCACAGGCTGGGCTAAGAACAAGCCAGAGATGGTGAGGGGAGGCTCTGCAGATGGTAAAAGATCACGGCCGCATGAAAACGTTGCCACTGCCACCACCTAACGAACAGTCCCAGCTGCTGCCAGGTCAGGTTAGGGGCCTGGTGGAGGTGCCCTGAGGAGGTGGTGAAAATACCACGAACTGCAAAGGAAATGGGTGTGACGCCCATCCTGCCTGCCCTCCCCGGCCTCAGCCAGCCCCCGGGACCTGCCCTGGCACCACCCGCAGGGCAGAGGGGAGAGCAGGGAGGAGGTACCCCCACGGCAGGCCACCTCCCCCTCCCACTCAGCCCCAGAGGACCCAGCTGCCTGAAGTGGGTGAACAGGGCCCCCTCAGTGCCTGATAAGGGCCAGCCCACGTCGTGCCCAAAAACTCTGCTGCCCGGGACCCAGGTCAACAGAGGTGAGTGTGACCTGGAAGGTGGGCTCCTTGGCAGGTGTCACAGCGGGCAGCAGGCTTCCAACCTGCCCATGCCACTCCCAGCAAAACGGCTAACACTAGAGGCTTGTCCTTTTTTTTGAGATGGAGTCTCACTCTATGGCCCAGGCTAGAGAGCAGTGGTGCAATCTCGGCTCACTGCCACCTCCGCCTCCCAGGTTCAAGCAATTCTTCCACCTCAGCCTCCCAACTAGCTGGGATTACAGGTGCCTGCCACCACACTTGGCTAATTTTTTTGTATTTTTAGTAGGGACAGGGTTTCACCATGTTGGCCAGGCTGGTCTGGAACTCCTGACCTCAGGTGATCCACCCGCCTCGGCCTCCCAAAGTGCTGGGATTACAGGCGTGAGCCACTGCGCCCCGCCTTCCCTCTTAAGAAAGAAGCAAACAGAAACCACTCAGGCTCCCTCCTCCAGACAGAACCACGCTCAGTGCGTGAGTATTTAACAGCATTCAACAAATATTTTGTACCTATTTATCCTGAGGCAGGAAATGATATCCCAGCTGAGGTGTTTCCTTCCAGTCTTTTTCCTATTCATTTTTAACATGCTTAAAAACAATGGACAACAATTGTGGATCCTGTTTTGTTTTTCTCTTAACTCTGTTTCCCAAGTGTTGACCATCTCGCCATCTTTGGCGAACCCATCTCTCTCTCTCCACACTTCACTTACCCCGTTCCCTTATCCTTTGGCCAGTTGAATTATTTCTTGATTTTCCCTATTGTAAATCTATCCCGTCAATAATCACTTGTAACTTTCTATAGAAAAGGCACCTGGGTCGGACTCACATAAGCTCAGTTGGTAAGCAACAGGGAGAAATGAACACGGTGGCAGCATCAGACCAGGCCTCAGAGACTACAGGGCTGGGAAAGAAGCTCTGGAATATTTTGTGCTGGAATATGCTGGAATATTCTGGCAGGGCAGTGGGGGAAGAGCTGAGGTGGGTGCCTTCCATGAGACAGTAAGAAGTGTGTTGAGCCTCCGGGCTGAGCCTAGGGCAGGAGTGAGAAGAAGGGAGGCCGTAGTTGAAAGTGTTGGCCTCTGAAGGCCTCCCACCTAAGCTGAGGTGACCCAGCTGCTGCAGGAGGACACAGCAGAGGAGGGACAGGGCAAGACTGTCCATGGGCGTCCCTGTCCCCATGTCCAGCCCACCTTCCTTGTTTATGCCATGAGCTGCAGACATGGCAGAGGTGACTGTCCTCTGCCCATGCCAAGGATGGACCCCTGGGCAGGCCTTGAGGTGGACTCACCAGCCTCCAAAGTTGTGCCCACCCCCTGGGTCACCTCAGACAGCCCAGACAGCCCCCAGGGAGGGGCATGTTTTCCTGAGTAGCTCAGACAGGGGGCAGCTCCAGGTCACCAGATTCTCCCAAGGCTGATCCCAACACCCACGCTGGGCCTCTGCCCCCTCCGCCCACCCCTCTCCCTCCTCTCCCCCTCTCCCTCCTCTCCCCCTCTCCCTCCCCTCCCCCTTCCCTCCACCTCCCCCCCCTCCCACTTCCCCCTCCCCCCTTTCCTCCTCTTCCTCCTCCTCCTGGCTCAGAGCCGCCCTGGCTGCCTGATGGGCTGACGGGAGCTGGGGAGGGAGGCTTTGTGTTTGGTGTGTCTTTTCTTCCAGGGACTCAAAGCACTTTATAAGCATCATTTCCTTCATCCACCTCAGCTGTTGTCCTGTTTGCTCTTTATATTTTATTATAAGCTGAGGTATTGTGTTTAATCCTCAGGCACCCAGCAAGGGGGAATTCCCCAAGCCAGACACTGCGGAGGCAGAGGACGCAATCCCCACCAGCTCCTGGGACCCATGGGCCGGGTCCCTTCCAGGCTTCTGCCCAGCTCCTCTTCTCCTGTCCCTGCCTCTGTCCAGGTATTTGCTCCCAGCATCCTCATCAGGTGGCAGGGAAGGTGTCCCTGGGAAGCCACCGTGGAGTTGCGGTGGACCCAGAGGCAGCGAGGTATGCGGGGCAGAGCGCGACACAGGAAGGCAGGGACCTGGGCTCCCCCATGCGCTGCTGTGTGACCCCGAGCAGCTCACTTTATGACTTTAGTCCTGCTTTTACTAAAACACAGGACAGCGGGGATGAGACTTCTTAATATCACATCCCAGCCTGTGGAGGTGCTTTGTAAACGCTAAAGCTCTGTGCTAAAGTTCCATAGGATGACGCGTGGGTAAGATGAGATGACCCCATGGGGACATCCAGCCCAGACTCTCACTCTGACTCCGATTCTCAGATGAAACAAGCTCATTCCCTCCTCCCACACAGCCCTGAGACTGCACCCCTCCGCCCAAGTGACCAGAGTAGAGGGCAGGGAAGGGAGATGAGCCGGAAGTCATGGCTCAGGGAGCCACAGATGTCCTGACCTGAGGAGCTCCTTCCAGAACTGTGTTACCCATGACCGCTCAGATGCAGGCGGGCCTTCAGAGTGTCCACAGGGGCAGGGTGATGTCAGCCCACCAGGGCCCATCGGCCTGCAGGGCCACCTTTTTAGGCTGTGTGGTTTGCTGGCGTGGTACTGCCTGCCTAGAGGAAGGGATGCCTTTTGCTGCACTCAAGGTTTCCATGTATGGGCCAAACCTTACCCAGCAGGCGCTGAGCCTGCAGGGAGGAGCCACCCTCTCTGCCCCTCTCCCCAGCAGGCTTACCCTGCCCCTTCTAGCAAGAGGGACCACCCTTTTTTCCTAAACACATAATTATAATAACAATATAGTCCCCAATCCCTTGTCCACAATTCCAAACTCCCAAAGCTCTGAAAATCCAAAGGCTTTTTCATACCTTATTTAGCAAAACCTGGCCTAAGTCCTTATTTTTCTCACTTTGAGTAAAGATTCATGTTTCAATGAGGAAATAGTTGTGTTGCCCCAGATCTCACCGGGTTATACATTGATGTTAGAATTTGCATATTACCATTTTAAAACTCCAGAAGCACAGACATTCTGAAATACATACGACCATGCGTTTCTGCTAAGAAATAGATCTGTAATAACCAGCACTGAGGATACAGGCTTCGCCATATCCCAACACCGTGCTGTGTGCTCATAGGCACCAGTTCATGTAATCCCAACAACTCAAACTATTTCCTGTATAGATGAAGACCCCGTAACCAGGGAAGTTAAGTAACCTTGCCACAGTTACATAGTTAACTCAGGGGTGGTACCAGACTTGAACTCTAGCAGTTTGCCTCCCTGCTACTAGCCCTGTACAGATGAGGAAACTGAGGCCCAGAAAGAAGAAACTTGCTGCAGATTGTCTGATGGGTGAGGGTCGGCGCTGGGCCGGAGTCCTTGAGCCGCAAGCCCTGCCTCCTGTCTGTTGGGAGCCAGTTGGGGATGGTGAGGCCACCTGCAGCATCCTAGGAACTCACAAGCCTCCTCAGGCTGTTTGTCCAGCCCATCTGGGAGGAGCTTAAAATAGAAGAAGTTCCCATGGAAAAGTTTGAAGACTTCACTGGATTGAAACCATATGACCCTGTGCAAACAGACCCCACCAGCAGGCGCAGGGTCTGGGCGTGAGCTGTGCTCCCTACAGCTGTTCCCAGCCAGCCCCAGGGAGGGAAACTTCCCTGGGGGTGCAGAGAGGCCAGCAGAGAAGGGAGCCCCTGGGGACAGGGGACACCAGAGGGGCAGGGCTTTGCTGTTGGGAAGGGGTGGGAGACATCTTCCCCAAGGCAGAGAAATGTCCCCAACACTTTCACTGGCTCCATCTGTTTCCCACCTTCTGAATATGGACAGAGAACTTTGAGAGAGCATTCACCCATTCTCCCACCCTGCCAGTCATTTCTCTGTCCCCCTCTTATTCTCTCCTTTATTTGCACACCACAGTCATACAGCAAACACACAGCACGTCCTCGACGCGGAGGGCTATGTGTGAGCCACTAGAGACACAAGGGCGCAGCCGACGCCGTCCTGCCCTTTGGAAATTCCCAGACACACTGAGCAGTGGTCACAGCAGGAGGGCGGGCTGGGGCAGGGTGGGGGCAGTCTGGGGACACCCATACAAGCCTGGCCGGCCAGGGGGAGCTGCACAGACAAGGTTTGAGCAGGACCCAGAAGGGAGGGAGAAGAAGGGGTGTTCTGGGCCAGCGGCCAGACCTGATCACCCCAGCTGGCTGGCACACAGGTACATGGAGAAGGGGAAACAGAAAAAGAGGCTGGAGGTGCCACCCCGTTAGAGGGCCTCATCACCCCATAGAGTTTCTCCTGGGAAGGCTGGGGAGGCAGGAGAAGATTTATGTCTTTGGGGAGCCCTGTGCCAGAGGCTGAGCACTGTAGGAATAGATTCTTGAATCTCCCCACGCCTAGAATCAAGTCCCTGCTGCTCCTAGAAGAATGAGACCACCAGGGAAGTAGGAACCTGAACTGGGTTTGGTTTTTTTGTGGGGGAGGGATGGGGTAGAGTCTCACTCTGTCGCCCAGACTGGAGTGCAGCAGCCCGATCTCAGCTCACCACAACCTCTGCCTCCTGGGTTCAAGAGATTCTCCTGCCTCAGCCTCCAGAGTAGCTGGGGTTACAGGCTCATGCCACTATTGCCTGGCTAATTTTTGTATTTTTAGTAGAGATAGGGTTTCACCATGTTGGCCAGGTTGGTCTTGAACTCCTGACCTCAAATGATCCACCCACCTCAGCCTCCCAAAGTGCTGGGATTACAGCTGTGAGCCACTGCGCCTGGAAGTTTTATATGATATTAAGAAATTGGTGTACCATGAAATACTATGTAGCCATAAAAAAGAATGAAATCATGTCCTTTGTAGCGATATAGATAGAGGTAGAGGTCATAATCCCAAGCAACCTAATGCAAGAACAGAAAACCAAATACCATATGTTCTCACTTATAAGTGGGAGCTAAATATTGAATGCACGTGGGAATAGACACTGGGGATCACGGGGCAGGGAAGAGAGGGAGGGGTGTGTGGGCTGAAAAACCACCTGTGGGGTAGTATGCTTATGGTCTGGGTGACAGGATCGCTGGGACCCCAAGCTTCAGTGTCATGCAGTTTGCCCATGTAACAAATCTGCAGGTGTACCCTTTAATCTATAATAAAAGTTCATTTTTTTTTTCTTTTTGAGATGGAGTCTTGCTCTGTCACCCAGGCTGGACTGCAGTAGCATGATCTCAGCTCACTGCAACCTCTACCTCCTGGGTTCAAGCAATTCTCCTGCCTCAGCCTCCTCAGTAGCTGAGATTACAGGCGTGTACCACCACGCCTGGCTAATTTTTCTTTTTCTTTAGTAGAAATGGGGTTTGTTATGTTGGCCAGGCTGGTCTCGAACGCCTGACCTCAAGTGATCCACGCCCCCTCAGCCTTCCAAAGTACTGGGATTACAGATGTGAGCCACCACGCCTGGCCGAAAGTTGAAATTTTTTTAAAAAGAAATTTTTAACTTTATTAACAATTGCTAAGACTTGGCATTACAGTTATGTTAAAAAAATTCATCATTCTGCTGGACATAGAAACTAAAGTATTTATGGACAAAATAATATAGTGTCTGGCACTGTTATAAAATACCAATTTTTTTTTTTAAGTAGGCCAAGAAGTAAAGAAGGACAGGGTGGTGGTGGCTCACACCTGTAATCCCAGCATTTCGGGAGGCCGAGGCAGGAGGATTGCTTGGGCCCAGGAATTCAAGACCAGCCTGGGCAACATATGGAGACCCCATTTCTACAAAAAAAAAAAAAAAAAAAAATTAGCCAAGCGTGGTGGCACGCATCCTTAGTCCCAGTTACTCTGGAGGCTGAAGTGGGAGGATCGCTTGAGGTTAGAAGCTCAAGGTTGAAGTGAGCCATGATCATGCCACTGCACCCCAGCCTACTCAGCGGAGTGAGATTCTGTCTCAAAAATTAAGAAAAATTAAAAAAGGTTAGATGCCGATGAGCCTTGAAGCTGAGCACTGGGCCCACAGGGCCATGATAGTCCCTTCTTCTTGTGTGTGTGTTTCACGTTTTCATGATTTTAGTTACAAGTGGAGACAGGAACACATGAGCTTCCAGAGCACCGACCCTGAGGGCAGCTGGAGCAGGGCAGATGAGCCCTCACTTGTTCCCGCCTTGGAAGTCGATGGAGTCAGGGATCCCTTGGAAGTTGGGCCCAGGGGGCCTCAGCATGTGACAAGTTCGCTCATCGGATCGGGAGCCTCAGGTCTCCAGCTGAGGCCATGGCACCCCAGGTTGTCCAAGAGAGAACTCCCCACCGTCCAGTCCTCACAGCCAGTCACTAGTCCTGTTTATTCTGGCTCCAGAATCTCCCTCAGACCTGCCTACCATGCCCCACCCCCTCTGCTGACACCTTCTCCTTCAAGCTGCCATCATCTTTTGCCCTTCCCACTCCAGTAGCCCTGGCTGGATGCCAGACCACCCTTTGTCCCCATCATTTCTCCCTGTACTGCCCACTCCACTCTACTCCTTCCCACGCCCTCATTTACCGGCAGGAAAAACTCAAAAATGGACACTTGGCCAGCTGCGAGCTGAGTGCTTGGGAGGCTGATGAGGGGCACAGACCAGGTCCCCTTCTCGGACTCCCAGGTTGGGACATGGATGCAGAGAGCCACATCTAGGGACGAGTCCACCTGGGCAACCAGCCCTCCAAGAACAGAGCTTAAGCTGCAGTGCTGCCTGGATGTGGCAGCCGTGGCTGGCTGGCTTCCAGAAAGGTCAGGCTGGGTGTTGATGGCTGACCTCACCGTCCTCCCCAACTGGAGAGGTTACTGTGGCCACAGCTGCTGCTGTAGATAAAGTTGCCTGGGGACTGCAGTAGCCCCATCTCTGGCTCCTGTGTCACACAAGCTTGGCCTGTGAGTGGGCCCAGAGCAGGCCCCACCCAGCCCACTGAGGATGGCAATGGTGTCCTAGGGGCCTCGCGTCTTCTAGGGTTCCAGAGCTGGGGATGGAACTAGGCCCTGGAAAGCCGGATGGCAGGGAACGATGCCACCCATCCCCACCCAGAGCATCCCCAATTAATGACCACAACAGAGGGAGAGCAAGGGGAATAGTAAAGAACTGAGGCAGCAGTGGGCCCGAGTCTGCATGACTGGAGAGGCATCCCTGTTGCTTCGTTCCAGCTCCATGCAGATACTTAATGAAGAAAACGGTTTTTCGGTGGCTCCCAGAAGTCACACACAGCCTGGGCAGGCCCCACAGAGCAGTGGCAGCACAGAGACTTGACTTTCCCAGGCCCCTCCCACCCAGAGCAGGGCCCACGAGGCAGCCTCTCAGTCACGAATCAGCCTGTGAGGCTGGCTCTGCGCCTGGGCCTCCTGCCAGGGGCGTGAGGAAGGGAGCCCTGGGTTTAGACACTGTCCCTGCCGCCTCTGGCTCAGGGCTCACTGCCTGTGGTCCTGCATCTTCCCACCTCCAAGTCACCTTGGGCCTGGCAGTCCAGCTCAGGGGCCAGTCCTGCTCCACGCTGGGGCACCGAGCAGCCACCTCACTGACACTGAGCTCCTGAGGATGGAGGAGCAGAGGACAGGCTGCTGAGAGGAGAGGGTGGCTGTGGACCGGGGGCAGGGGGAGCTGCCCAGGGCCCTGAGCAGGCAGCTGTGGCCACCTAGGAGTGACTCCTGGGGTCGTCTATGACTCGGGGATAGAGTCTGGGGTCTGGAAGCCTGCAGCCAGAACAGCCTGTGCAGGAACGGTCCAGCCAAGCTCCGGGAACCCAGGCCAAGGACAGAGCCGCCCTGCCTCGTTCCCTCCCAGGCTCTCACAGAGACCACCCACGTGGGCCCTATCAGCTGGGATCACTTTCCAGCCCTCCAGCTCAGCCCACAAACCCACTGGCTCCAAGCTGCCCAGGGCTTCCTCCCTGGAACGGCTAAGCCCCAACAGCTGAGGCTGGCAGGCATCTGGGCCACAGGGAGAGATGGGAGAGAGTGGCTTCAAGTGGAGGAGGGTGGCACTGCCCTGGACTGGCCTTTGACCCGGAGCACACAGGCTTCTGAGGGCGGCCCAGGCCTGAACAGCAGGGAGGGAGGGTGAGTAGTGGACTGTCACCTAGCACTAGCTTTGCTTTGGTCTGGCTTTGATCTCGCTCCCCAGGCCCTGGGCTCTGGCCCCATAGAAGGGTTTGCTGCCCTCACACGGGCACCATAACTCCTTCCCTTGAAACTGGGCTCAGGCCGGTCCATCTCTTGGGAGTGCCCATGCCTCCCCCTGCCAGTCTAGTTCCTGCCTGCTCTCAAGGTTCAGGCCCTTCGCAGGGCCCTGGCCCCTAGCATCCCATGCTTGGCACATGCACAGCACATCTTTCTGGAATGTGGATCCTTCTGCCTCAGGCACACTGTAGACCACAGGTCCTGCAGCCTGACCATCCCAGAGTCCACTCCCAGCTCCACTTCCTAGCTGCATGATCTTGGGCAGGAAACAAGCTCAGTGGCTCGTCTATAGAAAGGGAAAAATAATAGCCACTTTTTTTGTTGTTGTTTTTGTTTGTTTTGAGACGGAATCTCACTCTGTTGCCCAGGCTGGAGTGCAGTGGCATGATCTCGGCTCACTGCAACCTCCACCTCCCAGGTTCAAGCAATCCTCTTGCCTCAGCCTCCCAAGTAGCTGGAACTATAGGCTTATGCCAACACGCCTGGCTAATTTTCTACATTTTAGTAGAGACGGGGTTTCACCATATTGGCCAGGATAGCCTCTAACTCCTGACCTCATGATCTGCCTGCCTTGGCCTCCCAAAGTG
>NW_022436984.1:2030080-2099055 GCF_009761245.1 Sapajus apella
ACGGGGTTTCACCATGCTGGCCGGGCTAGTTTCGATCTGACCTCAAGTGATCCACCCGCCTCAGTCTCCGAAAGTGCTGGGATTACAGGTGTGAGCCACCGCACCCGGCCACAAGCTGTTTTTTTAACAAGGATTCAACGAGACATCCATGGAAACTGCTTAGGCTGGGGCTCAGGACGTGCAGTGATTACTCCGCCGTGGTGATGGTGGCAGTGGTCATTGTTCCTATCGTGATCCCTGAAAAGAGCACTGGTTTCCTGAAGACAGGAACGTGTCTTCTGTCTCAGTCTTCTCTGCCCTCTGGTCCACTCCTACTTCCCCCCAGTGCCCTTCGGAGGGAGCCTGCCAGGCAGGGGTAGGGAGCCCATGAGAGCTGGTGCAGGTAGAAGGAAAGGGGACCCCCGCCCCAGGGAAGGCAGAAAGGCCGTCACTTTCCCCAGCAGTGGCCACATCTGAACAGAAATGACTCTGTGTTGCTGTGGCCACTTCAGACCCCAGATCGCTGCCTGACATCCAAGCTCCCGAGGGAGCTGGACACATTGCCCACTGCAGAGAGGAGGTGCAGCCCCGTCAGGGCCCCAGGTTGTCGTGGGTCCAGCTGCCCTCAGGAGGGAAACTGTCTTGCGAGCCTGGACACTTCTGGTTTCTTCTCGGTGGAAAGGTAGCATCTCACTTCCTTTCTGGGAAACAAACCTTCCCGAACACCAACTGTGTGCCAGGCCCATTGCTAGCTGCGACCTTGGGCAAGTCCCAAACCTCTCTGGGCCACGGGCCTGTCATCTGGAAAGAGAGCACTCTATAAAAGATGGACTTCAAAGGACCGTGAGGACAGTCAAAGCAACCACAAAGCACAGAGCCTGGGCAGGGACGGGTATTCGGGAGAGGTGGCGGCCCCTTCCCTTGTGCCCGCCCCTGGGAAATGCTATCCCCCACCTGGCTGGCAGCACAGGAGACCTGGAGGGGGGTGACCCGGTCTGGGGAAGGGGTGGTCTCCCCAGGCTGGGGTGCACTGTGTCTTTCTTCTCTGTGTGGGTGGTGGTTCAGGGCCTGGTGGTCTGCCACAAAAGCCCAGAAGGTCCACCCTTTCTGGTGGCTGGCGGTGGCCATCAGGGGCTTCAGGACAAGCCTCTGGCTGCTGTGTTCCCCTACCCTTCTTCTGCATCTTGGGAGCCCCAGTCCCTGACCTGAGTCTACGCTAACAAAGCAGGAGTCAGCCTCCTTCAGGCACAGGTTACTGTGAGCCTGGGCTAAGCCTGGGACCTCTTCTCAGCCCTGGCCACAGGTGCCCGCCCTTAACCTTCCACAAGTCGGGGCAGGCACCATTTCCCCTAGGAGCAGCTGAGCAGTCAAGCCTCTTCTGGTTTATCTGGAGGAAGGAAAATGACGTCATGAGGTAAACCGCATGGCCTGAAACCACGAGGCTGGGAGCCCCAGTGATGTTTGCTTTTCAGCAAAAGTCACCATGCGCACAGAGGGACAGGGAGCCTGGGCCATTCTGGTCAGAGGTTCGATGGGAGGACAGAGGGAGATTTTTAACACGGAACCACAAGGAAGGAGGGGCCCCTGGAGAGGACAGACGTCAGAGGCCAGGCAGGGTGGCTTCCTGGGGTGCTGCGGGAGGCTTGTCACCTGCTGGGCAGGGCCGGCTCTGCTGGCTGCTCGGGAGGTCTCAGGCTTGGCCCCTGAGGCACTCAAAGTCATGTTTGCCGGGACAGACAAAATAACAGTAGTGAGAATAATAACATCAATAACACATCCTGACTACATAGCCCATCGCCTCCTCAACACCGTCCCATGAGACGGACCCTGCCAGGCAGACGCAAACTGCACAGAGGAGCGGAGGCTGCTGGCCCCAGGCCTGTGCTTTTGCCCCTAGAACACAGAGCTTCTCTGCCCACGTGCTGGGTGTCGTCCACCCTGAGGCCTGCGTGCAGGGTCCCCGTCTCAAGCCCTGATTCCCGCCTGCTAACTGCCACCCAGGAAGCCCCCTCCCTTCTGCAGCCCTCTGTTTCTTCATCTGTCAAACGCCCTGTCTTTGGGGGAAGAGATTACATAAGGCAAAGCTTATTCTTCAATAGCGTTCTATTATCTGTCAATGCCTCGAGGCAGGTTCTCTGGAGACACTGGCCCCAAAGGGTGGGCCCAGACACTGGTCTTGATGGGCTGGCTGAGGCGGAAGCTCCGTCTCCTGGGAGTGAGTGGGAGTGGCAGGTGGGTGGTGGCACCTTCTGTGGAGTGGGGGTCAGTGGGCAGCTTAAACAAGGGCAGAGAGAGCTGTCTGGGGAGGTCCGAGGGGGCCTCACTTTTCTTAGGAATCTCAGGGTCTCCAAGCCCTCATGCCAGGGCTGCATGAGTTTGGGGGGGGTTCCTAAAGGAATTCCCCTGTGTGTCTGGGTGTGCCTGGGTGGCAGCGTAGGGGCAGGTGTGGTGCCCACACTGTCCATGTGTCCCTACCTGCCCAGGCCCCAGGCCCACTGCCTCGGGGTGAGGCTGCAGCTCAGCTTTGATGCCTGAGGGCCTGCTGGGACTGCTGCTTCAGGCAGGAGGTGGGAGATGCGCTGCGGCAGGTTGCCCAACCCAAGCAACCCCCGGCCCCCTTCCTCCCACCGGCCTCCCGACACCCGGTATTTCTTCACTGGAGTCACAGCTTTTCAGTTCTTTCTCTTAACACAAAGACACCATGAAAGAGGCTGTACTTCACAATCCCCAAATGTCAGAAGGCAGAGGGTCTTCCAGATGCCCACCACCAGGCCTCTGTTTTACAGCGGAGGAAGCTGGAAGGACTAGTCCAAACCTCACAGCAATGCGCAGGTGGCAGCATGGGAGCGCGAAGCTTGGCCTCTCTCGCTGTGGGGCTTTCTCTCGCCTGTCACTGCCATTATCACCCTAATACAGCTTACATATCAGACGCTTTTTCAAGACAGCACCAGCTACAAGCAGAGGGCAAGCCTGGCATTGAGAAGCACTGTGGGTAGGAGGGTCGGAGCTGGGAGAGGGTCACAGGAGTCAGTGGCCAGGGAAAGCTGCCAAAAAGAGATAGCCTCTGCAGAGCGTGGTGGCTCACACCTGTAATCCCAGCACTTTGGGAGGCCAAGGCAGGTGGATCACAAGGTCAGGAGTTCGAGACCAGCCTGACCAACATGGTGAAATCCGTCTCTACTAAAAATACAAAAATTAGCCAGGCATGGTGGTGCCCACCTGTAATCCCAGCTACTTGGGAGGCTGAGGCAGGAGAATTCTTGAACCTGGAAGGCAGAGGCTGCAGTGAGCCAAGATCATGCCATGCACTCCAGCCTAGGCCACAGAGCAAGACTCTGTCTCAAAAAAAGAAAAAAAAAAGAGACAGCCTCTCCTGCTCCTTTCCCAGGGCTGACTCAGCACCTTACACGTGAGGATTAGTCATCAGCAACCTCTTGACCCAAAAGCCATGGTGCACTGGGTTGGTGTCCCAATGATGCTTTTCTGACTCGTGGCCCAGGATGACACAAAGCCCCACGGGACAAGCCAGAGGTCCCACTGGCCCAGCCAGATGCTCCAAGATTCCTTTTGCCTGTAACCCAGAACTGGCCCAGCCTCTTGCCTGGTTCCTGGGGCTTTCAGCAAAGAGCAGTGGACAGTGGGAAGGGCTGACTGTGAGGCAGGGTTAGTCCTGGGGCCCTGGGAGCGTCTCTTCCCTTCCCCCAGCCCCAGTGTCCTTATCTGTACAATGGAAGATTAGGTCAGATGGTCTCTGGGTTCCTTCCCAGCTCTAAGAACCAGGTTCTACCTCAGCTGTTCTCAGAAAGGACAGGGTGGTCTGGGCTGGGCATGGGCTTGAGGCTTGTGCCCCTCTTCGAACCCCAAGATCTTCTGAGCTGGCAGCCCGTTCACCCTGATCTCCCATCCTTCCAGGTGCTGCTAGGGCTTGGCTGCCCAACCCTGATCAGAAAGAGCCATGTCTGGCTGGGCAGTGGCTCATGCTCGTAATCCCAGCACTTTGGGAGGCCAAAGAGGATGGATCGTGTGAGCCCAGGAGTTCGGGACAAGCCTGGCTAACGTGGTAAAACCCAGTCTATACAAAAAATACAAAAAGTAGCCGGGTATGGTGACGTGCGCCTATAGTCCCAGCTACTCAGGAGGCTGAGGTGGGAGGATCACTTGAAGCCAGGAGGTCAAGGCCGCCATGAGCTAAGATCACAACACTGCACTCCGGCCTGGGCAGCAGAGCAAGACCCTGTCTGAGAAAAAAAAAAAAAAAAAAAAAAAAGCCATGGATGTCTGAGCTGCAGGGCCTCCCACATCCCTGAATCCCATTAACCATCTCCCAAGTGAGCAGAGGGAGGCCAAGAGAGGGCAAGCAGGGGACCAGGCCAGAAGCTGAGCCAGGGACCAGGCCCCTTCCCACTGCATCAGCTGTCTCATGTCTTCCCTGAAGGAACTCTCTCATGGGACAGCTGGGTGCAGCCAGGCAGGCAGGAAGGACTCTTCACCAGCCCCATCTTCATTGCCTTGGCTGCCATCGCTGCCAGCATCGACACTGACCCTCCAGCTCTGGCACCAGGTCACCACCCTGCTCCTCATCCGTCCTCCTCCTCCACATGCGATGAATGAGCTTTTCTCATTCATTCATTCTCAGAGGCAGCAGAGCGTGGCCAGTAGGAAGGAGGATGCTGGAGCCAGACTGCCTGGCTCCACCACCCACCAGCTGCTTTTATTCCCTCTCTGCTGTAGTTCCCTGGCTGTAAAATGGGGATACGAATAGTATCTTTCTCATCAGGTCACTGGGATGCTTAAGTAGGCCCATACTGTAAAGTGCTTAGAACAGGGCCTGCCGCATGGTAAGTACTCAGTAAATGCTATCATTCATTCATGCATGTATCCTTTCCTGCCTGTTTCTCAAAGAGTTCAGATGACTCACAATAGAAACGCAAGCATAATAGGCCTTTAAATTCAGGTTAAAAGAACACAAGCCAAGGCTGCAGAGGAGAGAATGTTCCAGAACCCAGGACAAGCAAGCATCACCTGAACACAACCTCCTGGCATCTCATCCAAAAGATAAAGGCTGCTGGTATCAATTCACCTTTTCTGATAAAAGGAAGCATGCCAGCTTTCCAGGGGAATGGAAGATTTTTCTGGTTCAAACTTTATGAACGACATTAAACAATGCAATGGGTAGCCTCCGCCTCGCCTCACCCTGTACACCTTTTTAATCAACTCCTGAGAAATGGGGTCTGCTTTTCATCCACCCAAGATCCCTCAAAGCGAAACCTTCAGCTGTCCCAGGAGAAGGATGCTCGGGGAGCCCGCTGGAGCTGGCCGCTTTCAGCACAAGGGAAAAGCCAAGCCACTGAGTCCATGAGGGCCTTTCCTCAGATGCGGATGCAGACAGCAAGCCCCTTCCAGGCGCTTCCCAGCAGCTCCAGCAGCTCCAGCAGCAGGTGCCTCTGGGGCTGGGGCGGGGTGGGAATGCTCACTGAGAAATCCCACAGCTGCCTGCACTTCCCCTCGCCAGCTTCCCCTTCTCTCAGAAGCACCAGGCACGGGAAAGGTGAGCAGGGCGCTCACACTGAGTCACCCGGAAGATCTGGGGGCCTAGCAGGGAAGGGTCTCATCCATCTCCTTCAGGACCCTGGGGAGTAGCACGGTTCTAACTGTGGCCTGAGACCCTCTGCCCGGACACAGGTATCAACAGAGCCCTCGCCCCCAGCGGTGTATGCCTGTGCAGACACACACACTTCACCAGGGCACCTCCTTCCTGTCCTGCCAGCCTCTGCCTCATCTTTGAAAGACTCCCAGAGCCACCAGTTCTTACCCACCTTTTAGGTGGGAAATTCCAACCTGGGCTCTGAAGGCAGCGGCCCCTCCCCCACTCCCCATCCCAGACCCTACCAGGCTTCCGGGATGTTTTCCCAGCAGCCCATGGGCTTCAGTCTGTAGCTGGGGACTTCCAGTGGGTGGGGAGGAGACCCCCTGTTCGAATTCATCACTGCAGACAGCGGGCAGAGGAGCCCAACCACTGGGTCCCTGGGGCATGGCTGCCCCTCTCCCAGTCCCTGTTCCTGTTCCCGGAATAGAAGGCAGTAGAGAAGCTGGCCACATAACTGGCCTCGCTCGCCCTCTTGGCTGGGGAAATTTCTTTTGGCGGGTGGCAGAATGTGACTGGCCAGGACGTGATGACCTGCCACTTGAGGCCAGCTCATACACTGGTCATGAGAACAGTTTGCTGAGAGGGGTTTTTGAGTGTGAGGGAAGACCCAGCTGGTCTTGGACCCCAGGTATCAATGGGGTAGGGGCTGGTGCGGGACCTAGTTAGATGGGGACCTGGGGCTTGTTGGGGGGCAGGGGTACAGGTGGGTTGAGGTGCCAGGGCCTTCCTCTCCTGCCCCCCTCAGGCTTTATCACCTCTTACCTGACTGTGGCCACCCTGCCAGCACCTCCCTGCCCAGTCAATGCTTCACACTTTCACAGCTGCTGTTTCCCGGAGGACCACTTACACCAAGCACTGTGTGCTGGTCAGTGGCAGAGTCTCTCCAGCTCATGAGTCTTCAGTGACTCCCCACCACCCATGGAAAACAGGAGACACCGAGACCTTGCAGAGAGGGCCTCACTCTCCTCCCTCCCCAAAAGAATCCTCTGCCTAGAGCCAAAGTCCTTGGGCTTTGTGGGCTCCAGGCCTCTCCTTCCTAGGGCGGTCTTTCCTTTCCCTACGCTCAAGGCACAGCTCGAGTCCCACCTCCTCCATTGCAAGGGACACCACCTTCTGAACTGCTGTTGGGGAAAGAACGTAGTTTTGCAGCCAGATACGCTGGAGTGAGTCTTAGCTCTGTTCCAATCCCATTAACTAGTTGCAAGTCATTAACTTTGCCAAACCACAGCAGTAGCTAAAGCCTTTGGCTTTCCTGGTAAATGGAAGTAAGGCTCACACTGCAGGTGCCTAGGGTGCTGAAGACTGAGTGGAATCTGTTCTTTTGGCCTTCCCAGCATCCTTTCCCCTTTCTTTTGGTGATGTCCCCTGGATTTTCTGTTGGGTATGTGGTCCAGGGGTGGCTGACCTCACTTCCTTGTGTAAGGTTCCAGTGTAAAATCATGATTGAGGCCTGGGCCATGAGAATGTTCTCTCGCCGCGGCCACAGAGTCAGATTCCCGGGGATGAACTTGTGACTCAAAACATGCCAGTGGGAACACACTTGGGGTGTTAGCTGGAGTTATTGACGCTTTCTTTCCATTGGAGTCACTAGGCAGACAGAAGGAAAGCTGAAGCCTTTGGCCACTGCTGTGGATTGAGTTGTGGGTCCCAAAAAGATATGTCTAAGGTCTAATCCCCTGCACCTTTGGAGGTGGCCTTATTTGGAAAAAGCGTATTTGAAGATGTGGGAAAGTGAAGAGGAAGCCATGCTGGATGGGGTGGGCCTAATCATGTCTTTTTTTTTTTTTTTTTTTTTTTTTTTGAGACGGAGTTATGCTCTTGTTGCCCAGGCTAGAGTGCAATGGCATGATCTTGGCTCACCGCAACCTCCACCTCCCAGATTCAAGCGATTCTCCTGCCCCAGCCTCCTGAGTAGCTGGAATTACAAGCACGTACCACCATGCCCAGCTAATTTTGTGTTTTTAGTAGAGATGGGGTTTCTCCATGTTTGTCAGACTGGTCTCCAATTCCCGAACTCAAGTGATCCACCCACCTCACCCTCCCAAAGTGCTGGGATTACAGGCCTGAACCACCATGCCTGTCCACACCTCGTGTCTTTCTAAGAGGGAAATTTAGACACAGACGCACACAGGGAAAAGGCCGTGTGATGACAGCAGCAGAGACAGGAGGGTGGCAGCTACAAGCCAAGGGATGCCAAGCATGGCTGGCACTGCTCAGGAGCCTGGAGAGAGGTAGGGAGACAGCCTCCTCCTCAGAGCCTCAAAGGGCCTGCCCACACCCTGACTTCAGACTTCCAGCCTCCACAACTGGGAGAGAATCACTTTCTGTTGTGATTCTCATTAAGCCACGCGAGTTCACGATGATTTGTTACGGCAGCTGCAGGAACTGAACACAGACACCAAACGGAGAGACTGTGTCTGAGACTGAAGCCAGCACCGTGGAATCAGCCACCAGGAGGGGGGAGTGGATTCTCAACCCTGTGGCCACACTTGGATCCTCTAGGGGCTGAAGCACAGAGTCTACTGGACTTACTAGACTTTTCAGTTCCCTGGACCAAATATATTCTCCTTTTTACTTAAGTCATTTCAACTGGGTTTCTGGCTATTTCAACTGAGAGAGGCCTGACTCTCCGTTATACAGAGACAATGAATGCAAAATGCATTGAAGGCCAGGCATGGTGGCTGGTGCCTGTAATCCCAACACTTTGGGAGGCCAAGGCGGGAGGATGGCTTGAGCCCAGGAGTTCAACACCAGCCTGGGCAGCATGGCGAAACGAAACCCCGTGTCTACAAACAAAATACATTAAAACATTTAAAAAGAAAAAATAAAATGCATTGCACGCTGCCTGGCCAATGGGAGGCAGTAGAGTGAATATAGAAAGTAGTGAGTAGAATACATGGTGTTTATTATTCCTGCTGTTGCTGTTGCTTCTATTTCCAGCTAGGCTGAGCACCCTTGAGTGGTGAAGGGGCTGTGTTTTCACTGTGTGTGGGAATCAGGCTCTGAGGGCTTGAGGCCTCCTGTGGATGGAAGGACAGGAAGCAGCACAGGGCAGAGCGAGGCCAAACTGGGATGTGGGCCCAAGGGCAGCCCCCACCAGCCCCACAGGGGTTCTGGAGCCAGAACTGCTCTTCAGAATCCTCCCCCTTGGGCTGAGGGTGTCAGGCCTTCCTGCTATTGCATCCTTCAGTCACAGAACCTGGCTGCCCAGGAAGAGGTGAAATCCTGGGAGAGGCAACTCCCTGCCACTGAGGACACCCCTGAAGGGGCACGTGACCGAACAGCCACCCTCCCAGCAGCCGAGGCAACAAGTCCTTCACTAAGGGATGACCTGGGAGGGGCATCACAGCACCCTCCACACTCGGTGGATAACTCTGGGCTGGCACCCAATCCATACTCATTATTGACAGCAGTCATTCATTCACTCAAAACCCAAGGTGGTTGGGGCAGTCACACAGCTGGGTGGTCTGAGATGATGGAGCTCTGGGGGAGTGCCGCCCTGGTGGAGGCTAGGGGTGGAATCAGAGCTTGATGGAAACACCACCAGGGGCGGGAGGGGATGCGGCCAGGTCGGGTGTGACCAGGATGGGTTGTGTAACCTTGCCCAGGGCTGGCACTGACGAGGTCTGAGGCAGTGTCTGCGGAATGAACCAGGCTGCTGACCAGGGTGCTGGGAGCAATGCCCATGGCTTCCCTCTAGGCTCTTAGGCTTCTGGGCTGTAATGTTTCTCTTCCTTTCTTAATGCTGATTTTTTTGTGTGTAGGGTAGAGTTCAGAAGCTGGCTAAGCCTTTAAAAACTCCTGTTTTGAGTCCTCCCTGCATCCCCAGGCATCTCTTCCTCCCACTAACCTGCCCCCGTATCCCAGCCCCAAAGGGGGACCCTCTGTCCATGCTCCAAACACTCCGGATCCAGTGGTCTGTGCTGGCCCAGCCCCTATCTGGAAGCCAGGCACTCCCTCTTATCAGATGAGAAACCGCAGCTCAGAGAGAGGAAGCTAGCTGCTCAGTCACAGTCGGTGGTTGGGCCAGGAAGCGGGACCCACTTCTCCCTCCCAGGTCTTCCTCATGTGCAGTGCAGGCCCCCAGCTCAGGCCACGCTCCTCTGCCTAGCGAGGGTCGCAGCCCCTCCGCCTGCATCTGGCTTCACGCACACTTCCCAAGGGCAGGGGCTGCCCGGTGCTGCAAGCCGCAGGGGTAGGGCAGTGACTTGGCTGAGGGGGACGTGGGGCTGGTCATCCCTCCCAGGGCTTCTCCAGGAAGTGACAGCCAGAAGGGCCCTTAGAGACCTCTTGGTTCAATCCTGCCCCCCTTTCCCATGTCATAGGTGACTGGAAGGTCCAGGTCCCTGAGGTGTGGAGGTCACATGGTGAGTTATCAGGGGGAACAAAACCCGGTTGCTTGTCTATTTTCTCCAAGTTGCTCCCCTCTCTGAGTTTGCATCGAGCCCCTCAGAGCAATATTTCTTTTTCCCAAATGGTCTTTGCAGAGCTTAACACAAGAATTGGTTTCACCACACGGCCTGCATGCACTTCTGTGAGAAGCAAAGGCAAGGATGGGGAGGCACTCACTCCATGTGGGCCCTCCCCGCCTTTATTTCTTGCTTTATTGAGACAGTCTCTCTCTGTTGCCCAGGCTGGAGTGCAGTGGCGCAATCTCAGCTCACTGCAATCTCTGCCTCCTGGATTCAAGCGATTCTCCTGCCTCAGCCTCCCGAGTAGCTGGGATTACAGGCGTGAGCCACTACACCCAGCCCCTGCCTTTATTTTTTATAACCAAGACTGCTGTCTAAGAAGGTGGGTTTCATGAAGATCATTTTGCCCTACGAGCACCTGGCTGGGTTGGTTGTGCAGGGAAGGGTCTACACACGTCTGCAGAAGGGATGGGAGGCCCCATGGGCTGCCTGAACAAAGGGAGAGGAGTCTGGAGAACACAGCGGGAGGCAGGGGTGAGGAGGAGAGAGGGGTGGTAGGGCCAGGGCTGAGAGAGGCAGTGGCTGGGACTTTGGTGCTGGGCAGTGAGGAAGCCAATGCAAAGTCCCCAGTGAAGCGACTGAAGGGCACATAAGAACCTGAACAGGATCCTGTGTCCCAGCAGAAGCTGTTTGCCTATGGACTGTGCAGTGAACACCCCACCTGCTCCCTGCTCCAGAATGGGAAAAGAGGAAGGAAGAGATGCCACACCTGGGTTATCACAGGGTGGCACAGAGAGAAATGCAGAAGCAGGGCCTAGAGGCTGAGGACCCCTGGAACCTAAGCCCGACCGCACTGCCCCTCTGGGGTACCAGCAGAAATCTGGGATAGGGCCCTGGGTTCCTCTGCCCCTGGCGTCAGGGTTTGCGTTGATCATGCTTAGACCTCAGGAAGCTGGGAGGCCCCAGCCGACATCTGGGTTACACCAACATTTCCTGATTTACTCCTTTCTGTGTCTCTCTGCTAGAACTGTTATCCGTGTTTCCCACCATGGGCACCTGGGACCAGAGAGGTTAAGTAAGTCACTGAGGTCCCTGACGGTGTGGTTGAGCTGGGACTGAGAGTCCAGTGTGTCCCCTGAAATCTAGCCTCTTTGTTCTATACTATGTACCCTCTGTCCCTGCCTGACGCCTCCCCAACACCTGGCCAGAGCTGGGCTCACTCCATTCACTGAATACTTATGCATTGCACGTGGAGGGGGCCAGCACACAGGCATCGGGGCTCCGAAGACACGGGTTCGAATCCTGCTCCGACACTCACTATCTCTGTTATGTTTGGTACATTTAACGCTGCAAGATTCAGTTTTCTCACCTGTGAAATGAGGCCTGGGACAGGTGTGAACAAATGTTCCTATCTTCATCATTATTACCTGCCCGGCAGTGCCCCAGGATGAAGCCCCTTTGGGAGAGCCTCATTGTGCTAAGAAGTTCCGACCCTGCCCTCCTTTCTGTCCCTTCCAGCTCTGGGATGAGGCGTTTTTAGGACAAGCCCCCAAGTTCACCCTGGCTCTTCCTGACGGCCCCATCCCTTGAGGAGTGAGCAGGGGAGGGGGAACCCCAGCAGGGACCCTGGAAAGGGCCAGTGACCACCTGGGGCCCCTAGAAGGGCCTTTGGGACTAACACCATGGCCGGAAATGGGCCGGATGGAGGCATGTGGTAGTGGCTGGAGGCTTAGTTCCCAGTTTAAATGGGGAACTGCAGAGACCACCCACCTAACCACAGGCAAAGGAACTTAGCCTTTCTGTGCTCGTGCACCTTGGAGTTCCCAGTGTCTGAATTATATTCCTGGATCTTAGCATGATGAATTACCGCCTCTGTGGACTGAAAAGCCCTCTCCTCATCTCCTTTCCTTCCTGTTCCTCTTTGGGGGCTGTGGGATTCTGGAACCTGGCTGGGCCCCCTCTCTCTCTTCCCTTTTCTGCCCTGGGATCTGCTCAGCCTCTGAGCAGCCACCAATCCTGTGGCACTTGGTGGTCCTGGGCTCAGGGTGCTGGCTGGATTCAGAGGGCTGTAGCCCAGATGCCCTTCCCAACTCCAGGAGGCTGTACCCATTTTACAGATGAGGCCCAAGTTTGCCGGAATCCATGCCGCTTGTCAGTGTGGCCTCTGAGCTTTGAGCCAGGGCCTGATTGACACAAAGGCCGCCAGAGGATCTATAAAGGGAGGGGGGAAAGTGGGAGCAAGATCATCTTGTTTGCCTGTAGCAGAATGTGTCAATCACATTTCTCGGGCAGGGTCTGGAACTGCCTTTTAGCATTACTTGAAAAACATTTAATTATCTTGTGCAAATTAATAATAATAGTGCTAATGAATTTGCTCAGTGCCAGGCACGAAATCTTTACATCTGTGAACTCATTTAACTGAATTGGTCCCGGGGTTGGGCCAGAACAGCTGCCCCTCCCTCAGCAGTAGTTCAGCCATCCTAGCTCCGCGGCCTGGTCACTGTTTTCCCCAACCCCTGACCTCCAGGAGCAGGGTTCTTGGCTCCTCTGGCTCTCATATCCTCATCTGAGCTGAGAAGAGGACAGGGTGGCTCTCCAGCTCCACGCTGTTCTGTATGAGGCTACTTCACCCTCATTAAAAACAACACCAACAAGCTGGCACAGTGGCTCATGCCTGTAATCCCAAGCACTTTCGGAGGCTGAGGCAAGTAGATCACTTGAGGTCAGGGGTTTGAGACCAGCCTGGCCAACATGACAAAACCCCGTCTCTATTCAAAATACAAAATACAAGATTAGCCAGACGTGGTGGTACGCGCCTGTAATCCCAGCTACTTGGAAAACTGAGGCGGGAGAATTGCTTGAACCTAGGAGTCAGAGGTCATGGTGAGCTGAGATCGTGTCACTACACTCCAACCTGGGCATCAGAACAAGACTTCTCAAAAAGAAAAGGAAAAACAAGCTGGCTCCCCCTCTGGGGGCTTTTCCCCTCTCCTCTCCAAGTTGTAATCCCCCAACTGGTCTCCAAGTCATGACCCCATTCGCCATGGCACTGACTCAGCCAGCCTCTGGGCCGCCACCTGGGAAAATTTCAACACCCAGGCGGGCAACCCATCCAGTACCCTTGCCTACCACTTCTTGACCTCTGCAATCCTGTGGACTTTCAGCTTTCCCTCAGCAAGCCACTCCCTGGCCAAAATCTGAGCCTTGACCCCACCTGGCAGGGGTCTGCTCTTAAAATCCCCCTTCAGACTGCACCTTCCTGTGTACCTGCCTCTCCCTTAGGCCTGCAGGGACCACCCCCTCCTTCCTCCCCACTGCTCCTCCTTCCCTCCCTCCATGGCCCCAGTCTCTCAATTCTGTTACACATTCACTTGCATTCTGTTTCCACTTACCTCCAATGCCAGCATCTGACCACAGTGATAAAAAAAGGGAGTGCCAGGTCCTTTTCACTTGGGACTGCTAGCGCATAATTTCTAAGTGAAATATTAGCACGATGAATCAAGCATTATATTATAAAAAATACATCCTGCTCAAATGGAGTTTATTCAGGGAAAGCAAGCATGATTAATACTGTTGAACTTTGTACTATAATTCCCATTAATAGGTCAAAAGAGGAAAAACAATTTGACTGACTAGATAGATGCCAAAAAAAATGTGTTTTATAACATCCAACATATCTGCTTTAAAAAAACTCTCTTAGTAAAACTGAAATAGAAGGAGGCTTCTCTAATGTGATTAAAAAATATCTTTGTCACTGAGCACAGTGGCTCACACCTGTAATCCCAGCACTTTGGGAGGCTGAGGCAGGTGGATCACAAGTTCAGGAGTTCAAGACCAGCCTGGCCAACATGGTGAAACCCCGTCTCTACTTAAAATAGAAAAATCAGCCAGGCGTGGTGGCGGGTGCCTGTAATCCCAGCTACTTGGGAGGCTGAGGTGGGAGAATGGCTTGAGCCTGGGAGGCGGAGGTTGTGGTGAGCTGAGGTAGCGCTACTGCACTCCAGCCTGGGCGACAGAGCAAGACTCCGTCCCCCAATCCAAAAAAAAATCTGTGTCAAACCAATAGGCAACACCATGTGTGACTTTGAAACACCAGGGATATTGCTGTTCAAGTCAGGCATAAGAAGAGGATGCCAGGATTGGCCACTGTTGTTTAAAATCATTCTGGAACTGACAACCGATGCTGTTGATTAGAGGCAATTACCACGAGGCAATGCTACCCCAGTAGCAGTAAGCTAGAAAGCCTCAGATCTTAATTTTTAAATGCCATTCTCCACTAAATGGAACCACAGATCCTTGGAGAAAGGGGCGATCCCAGGACTGGAAGAGAGATAATGCAAGATGAGATTGGAACATCTTTTTGTGTCAGAAAGTAAGGAAGTGCCCAAAGAATAATATGGACATGTCAAAATGACACAGGAGTCTGCCTGAAGGGGCTCCTACTGACTAAAACTGAGACTATTTGAGCATCAAAATGAATAATTACAGTAACAGATCACAACGCTTTGACTACAATGGAGATCCATGGGTCCAGATGGGTATAGTGAATGAATTAATAAGTAAGTCAGGGAGAAAGAAAAACTCTTACAGTAGAATGCCAGCTGATAAATGTAGAGTGAGTGACAGAAATAGACAGTCACTGTTTGGCAACCATCATAATGGTGGCTGATTAAGGTCAGAGTCATCAAGCGATGCTAAGGCTGGTGGGCGAGATTTGATGAGGAGCAGGCTTTTGGTTTGTCTTGGTATCTCCTCACCACATACCTGTCTAATACAGAGGGAAAGATGGTGAGTGTATGGTGGGGAAACCTTGCAGGCACCAACCTGACCTGGTGTCAAGGTTAACATCACTAATGGTGGGACAGCTCAGAATCATAAGACTGATGTGATGCCCCGAGGAAAACATGGCATCTCTTCTGTGGCATACTTGCCAAGGATGCCCAGCCCAAGAGTGGCAACTGACAGACTCATTTTGGGGGCCATACCCTACTGAATAACTGGCCCATACTTTTGAAGACTGTCAAGGTCACAAAAGACAGGGAAAGATTGAAGATCTGTTTCCTATTCAAGGAAACTAATGAAACATGACAACTCAATGCAGCTCAGAACCCAAACTTGGATCCTGGACGGGAAAGGCAAATGAGGCATTGTTGGGACAGTTGGAGAAATTTGGATGGGGTCCATGGGTTGGAGGATGGTGTTAAATTAATTTTGACTTCCTAATTTGAGGATTTCATGGTAGAACAAGGAGAAGATGTTGTGTTGGGGAAATATAAGCTGGAGTACTTAGAAGTAATGAGGCATCAAGTCTATAACTTATTTTCAAACTCTCAAATGGTTCAGGAAAAAAAAAATATATATATATGTACATATACGGAGAGAGAGAGAGAGAGAGAGAGAGAGAGAGGAATAGAGGGGAATAGAGGAATATGTGCACGGAGGGGGCACATATATGGTGAAACGTTAACAGTCAAAGAAACTGGGTGAAGGGGATATAGCAGTTCCTTGTACTGTTCTTGAAATGTTTCCGTAAGTTTAAAGTTATTTCAAAAGAAATTATTAGTGACTAACCCTGACACCACCCGGGTTACCCTGCAACTAGCTTTTGCACAGCACTACCAACAGGTGCCATTGCAAATGTGTGGTGCCTAATGCCCAGGAATGCTTTGACTTCTGTTCAACAGCCCCTTTCATTCCTGAGACAGAGTTTCCAAACTTTTACCTCTGTCTCAAGCCCCCACCTGTCTCTCTCCCGCTCCCTTTTCCCCCACTTTTCAGAGCAAACATAGGCCATCCTGAAGAGTCTTCCCTGAGTTTCCCTAACTTTTATTTACATCCAACCTTTGTATTTACTCTCAACATGCTGCAATATGGCTCTTCTGATCCAAACCTTCTTCTTTGAGACAAAAGGTTTGGATCAGATCTCGTTCTGTTGCCCAGGCTGGAGTGCAGTGGCATGATCTCGGCTCACTGCAGCCTCTGCCTCCCAGGTTCAAGCTATTCTCCTGCCCCACCTCATTGGTCTGGTAACCTCCTGTTTCTATCCCTCTTAGCTGTCCCTGTAAAGACAGCTTGAAAGGCTGGGCTGCCCTTGGTTCACCCAAGCCTCAATGTGATCCCATACACAAGGTGACCAGAGGAGTGTGGGGAGTCCAGAGAAAAAGGGGAGTCTGTGCTCAAAGCCCCTGAGCAAAGGGGCTGCCCGGGGTCTTGCTTGTCTCTGCCACTCCATGCCCTGTGCTCCCATCTCCTGTAGCTGTCCTCTTTCCAGTGCCTTTGGCGCCAGTTTCTGCTGCCCAACCAGACGGCAGATGGGCTGCCTGGTGCACGCTTCCTGGGGCAGCAGGAGAGAAAGGGAAGAATCAGGGAGGCAGGTTGTGAGGCGCCTGCTCTGGGCCTCTTACTGGCCCCTCGTGGACTCTGACTGACTGGTCCAAAGGAAGGTGCCTCACGTATACCCTGGAGGCGGGGGACACCCGGGCTTGGGCAGCATTAAATTCTAGGTATACTAGGTGAGCACTTACTCCTCTGCCCTGTTCTGACTTCTGTGCCTTAGTTTTCCCATATGTGAAATGGAACTAATCACCCTCAAAACACTCCTGTAAGGTACTAATTACTGTCTGTGAAAGGCTTTGAGATTCTTGCATGGAAAATAACAGTACTAATAATGGATAATAACACTCTCCTTCTCCAGGGCCTTTCATCCACGGATCTCAAAGTCTTTCACAAACCTTAATTATTCTCACAACGCCCCAGTGCGGGAGGCTGATGGTCATTAGCCCTATTTTACTGGTGGGGAAACTGAGAAGCCAGGAGACTGGCTTGAGGCCACACGGTAAGTTGGAAATCTTAGGAAGGTTGGAACTCACAGCCCCCAGCCCTTGGCAAGGGCACAGACAATGGAGGCTTTCAACCAGCCCAGGGGGAAGGTGCCCATCGTGGGGGAGGAGCCCCGCAGCAGCAGCAGAGCCTCCTAGCCTGCCAGGGCCCCTGGAGTGGCTTCGGAGGAAAGACTTGTGTTTTCCTGGCCTGGCAATGTGGGGAGAGAAGTAGCATTTATAGGGTTGTTCCTAAATGTCTTCAGGAAGCAGATGGGCCTCCTCCAAAAAAGACACACTAGGGACTCATTTGTCCACAGAGTCCTCGAGGGGGTTGGCAGCCTGGCATCTCCACCCCCAGGCCTCTGTTTCTAGGAGGACTAATGACCATCAGCCTCCAACACACACCAGATCCTGTAAGAGGCCCGTTTGTATCCTGTGGTCTCATCCTACCTGTGAGAAAGGGCATATGTTTCCATGAGGAAACTGACTTGTTTTATTCTCACTCACTGTGGGCCGAGCAACTTGCTGCTGCCTTCACTATCCCTAACAGAGCCACAGGCCCTCTAGGTACTATTAGCACTAGGCACTGTTAACCATCATTTTAGAGATGGGGAAACTGAGGTACACAGAGGAACACTGACTTGCTCAAGGGTGTGACTGTGACAAGACACTGTTCTTCACTGACCTTTCCCTGCTCCCTCCCAAGCCCGAGTGAGCAGATGAGACTGGATGAGATCATGTCCAGGCCTTTGAAGTGCTCGGAGACAGCAGCTCTGCAGCCTCCCAGGGGAAGATGAAACGCCCGGGGTCCTGGGCTCAGGGTCATCCCACAGAAGACTGGAAACAGCAGGGTTCACCTGGGCTGACCGGAGATCACCTGGGGACATGTCCCACCTCTGAGCTTCTCTAGGGGAGGACCATGCTTCCTGGGACAGAGGAGTGAGCCCAGCCCTGCATGGGGCAGAGAGGTTCTGAGACCAGAGCTGTGTGTCGGGGCGGCTCCTCCCCTTCTCCCAGGCCCAGTGCTCCAAGGGGTGAACCTAGGAGACCTCTGAGGTCCCTGCCAGCTCTGACAGTCCCCGGTCCCTAACTTAGAGCCACACTCTCCAGAACACTGTTTTTCATAATTGCCCCTGCATCAGCTTAAAGAATGTTAGAAAGCAGGTTCATCCCAGAGACAGTGGCAGGACCTTGAGATCCAGCAGGCTGTCAGGAGCCTTGGCTCCGGCTCCTGGCCATCTCACAGACATACTGTGTGATCTGCACAAAGGCCCGTGCCTTGCCTCAGTTTCCCTGTTGGTAAAAACAGCAATGGAGAATACCAGTGGAGAATACCAGTGATCCTGAGGGGGCTTGTGAAACCCAAGACATGCAGGGGGTGGCAAGATGAGCTTTTGCTGGCCAGGGAGAGAGCGTGCGGGGAACATAGCGCTTACAGAATGAGATGGGGCAGTGCATGTAGCATTTTCTTTTGGGGAAAATGCTGAAAGCTCTATTACAGTTTTGCTCACAGCCTGCCCAGCCTTGACAGAAGTAATATCTCGCCAGGCGCGGGGGTGCGTGCCTATAGTCCTAGCTACTAGGGAGGCTGAGGCTGGAGGATCTCTTGAGTCCAGGGGTTCTGGGCTGTAGTGCGCTATGCCAATTGGGTGTCCGCACTAAGTTCCGCATCAGTATGGCGACCTCCCGGAAGCGGGGAGCCACCAGGTTGCCTAAGGAGGAGTGAACCGGCCCAGGTTGGAAATGGAGCAGGTCAAAACTCCCATGCTGATCAGTAGTGGGATTCCGCCTGTGAATAGCCACTGCACTCCAGCCTGGGCAACATAGTAAGACCCTGTCTCCTTAAAAAAAAAAAAAAAAAGTAATATCTCATGTCTGAGTAGCCTTTTACCTAAGTTAGCAACAGGCTTTCTCTCCTATGTTATCTCTTTCCATTCCCCTCGACACCTCGGGGGACAGGTATAGAGTACCCTCAATTTACAGACAAGGAAATGAGGCTCAGAAAGATGCAGTAATCTGCTAGAGAACATGCAGGTAGTAAGGGGGAAACTCAGGCCTCAAAGGCATCAGGCCCTTTGAGACATGGTTCTCTAGAAAGTTCCACACCACGAAGTTATTCCTGGGGCCAGTACAAGGCAGGCCCATCCTAATGGTTGGGAGTGTGGTCGCCATGTGCCTGGGTTGAGGGTCCAGATCACAGACCGGCTTTCTGGGTCCCTTTCCTTCTCTCAAGGTCCCCAGGAGGTGGGCAAGGTCCCTCAGAGTGGGGGTCCTGGCCCCACATGGTGAGGGCAGGATAGGCGAGGCCCCTTGGGGTGGGAGGCCTGGCCCTCCTGATGGTGAGGGCAGGGTGCGGCCAGCAGTGGGTGGAAGGTGCCGGAGGTTCCTGCTCCCTGGCTGGGCAGGGTGGGGCAGGGCGGGGCAGGCACGGGGAACAGGGTGACCTGGACACTGTGACCTTCGATCATTGAACAGGGCACACAGTGGCGGTGGTGGAGATAGGGAGACCCCTTGTGCCTTGGGGGGCCCTCGTGGAGGCGAGCACCCTCCGAGCTTCCCACCCTGCTAGCTCCCAGTTGGCACCACTAGGCAGCTTCCAACAGGGATAGTCCTTCTCCCTCCCAGCAGGCCCTCACCTGAAGCCTGCTCAGACCTGCCCTCCCCACAAAGCACGGTAGCAACTCCCCGGGGCAGAAAGTGTCTCTTCTGAAAGCAAGACAAGAGTTTAATTAAGCCCTAAACGCTCACAGTTGAGCCTGAAATTAGGGTGGTGAAGGGAGGCGGAGAAGGCAGGTGAGGACAGGGGGCTTCAGCCCAGCCCTGCTCCAGCTGAGCAAAACAACCTGCAAGCAAACATTTGCAGAGCCCGAGGGCTTGGTTACAAAACATTTCTGACCTAGAAAGGGGAGAATGCCAGGTTCCCTTCCCCCCAAACTCAGGTCTGGGGATGGGTATTGGGGTTTGTGATGCATTTGGAAAGCGGAAAGAAACTAAGAAGTAAAGAGAGGCCACCTCTGAAGGTGGGTGCCTGGATCTCTGGGGGAGGCATGGGTCTGCCTGGAAGGAAGGTGGGCAGGTGGGAACCCTCCCCACCCCAAGAGGGAGGGAAGGAGGGAAGACACTGAGAGCCACTGGGCTCTGGGTAAGCCAGTCAGACTGCACACAGGTGTGCCAGGGCTGGGATTCCTGCCCGGGACACCCAGCGCTGCTCTACCAGGTGGGCAAAGCTCATTCTGCTCCACCAGGTGGGCAAAGCTCATTCTGCTCCCCTAGGAGGAAGGGAGCAGCCAGCCCTGATTGACGCAACCAACTGGGCTCCTGGCTTCAGGGACAAAGCAACTGAGCTTGCTTTTACCCGTGGCTGCAGGCATCTGGACAACTGGCAGTGCTGAAGGGAGCACTGGCCTCAGCCCCTCTCTCTCCTGTCCCCCAGTCTCCCCAAACTGCTGCTAAGACATTCAAACCGCAGCCTCCTCCTCTACCTGGTAATTGATCCTCTTTTGCCCTGCAACTTGGGTTTGGTCTTAATTTGCCAGGCACTAAAGGCAAGAAGAGACGGGCAGGAGGGCGTGTTATCGCTTGTCTCCGGGCACAGAGGCTGTTACAACACAGCTCCTGAGTGCGTGTAAAAGTGCACGCGTGTAGCAGAGGAAGGGAACAGGCTGCACATGGGGTGGGGGATGGGTGTCCAGCTTTCCTCCCCTGTGTGTGCGTATGGCGGGGGGAGGTTCACCAGGCTGATTTCTGTCACGGAGGCAGGGGGCCCCAGGACACAGAACAGACCCAGCAACGCCGGTGTAGCTGCAGCTGCTGCCTGAGCTGCCCAGCCTCCCTGTGCTGATGGACACCCACGGAAACTGCTCTCATAGCCCAACTCCTCACTTCTCAGCCGGTCTTGACGGGCACCTGCCTGGCAGCCCACTCACCACTTAGTGGAGACGGCCTCAAACCCTGGGGGCTAGAAGATGGTTGTAGATTCTTTAAGGGACCATCTTCTAAAGAGGCCAATGTGGGCACCTTGGCTGCTGGCTCTGGCAGAGCTGGGGAGGCAGCAGCTCATGTTCTGCATTGAAGCTGAGTCCATTTGCTTTCCCCCTTCCTGGGACAGATGCGGAATCCCAGCACAGTTTTCCCATCACTGAATCAAAGGCATTATTGGAGGTGACGACTGGTGGGCCGGGGGTCAGGAGAGGCCCGAGATCTCTCAACGCAGCCTCCTGCGCCGCCCTCCCCCTCAGCACCCCTACCTCTTAGTTTCCTGTGGCTGCTATAACAGGTGACCACAAACTCCGTTTAAAACAACAGACTCTTCCTCTTTCACAGTTCTGGAGGCCAGAAGTCCGAAATCGAGGTGTCAGCAGGCGGCGCTCCCTCTGGAGGCCCTGGGGGGACCCATTCCTTGCCACTTCCAGCTTCTGGAGCCGTCCGCATTCTTTAGCTTGTGCCTGCCTCTGTCTCTGCTTTGTCTTTGTGAGGCCTTCTCTGTGTGTGTCATCTCCCTCTACCCCATTCTTAAAAGGATACTTCCTGATGAATATGGGGTCTACCCAGATAATCCAGGAATCCAAAATGATCTCCTCATCCCAAGATCCTTCACTTCCTTACATCTTATTTTTCCAAATAAGCTCACATTCACAAGTTCCCGGGATTTGGACAGAGACCTACCTTTTTGGGAGAGCACCATTCCGCCCGCTACACCATTCAGTGGTCGGTAGGCTGTGGCTTAGACCCCTCTAGTGACGGGAGGCTCATTACTGCACGAGTTGGCTCCATCTATGTCCAAACAGTTCGAATGGGCGTAGTGGCTCATGCCTGTAATCCAAGCACTTTGGAGGCCAAGGCGGGCGGATCACCTGAGGTCGGGAGTTCAAGACCAGCTTGACCAACATGGTGAAACCCCATCTTAAAAAAAAAAAAAGTTCTTATACTTGGGTGGAGCTGAAATTCTGTTCAGCAGGAAATTTTACCCACTGGCCTTAGTTCCGGTCTTAGTATTTTAGGTACTCTAGCCTTCAGATTACCTAAAATACATCTAAATAAATAAACCTTCCAATCCCACCACCTCTGCCCCTGATCACAAGGCAAAAACAAAATGAGAAAAAGGACAAATGGGCTTAGTTTTGATGTCAGGGGAAATGCACAGATCCTGGACTGCCTGGTAGCTCTGTCTGCAGGACTTTGTGCCTGGTTCCTGGCTGTAACACCGGAGAGTGGCTGAATCACCGTTTTATGGGATGCTTTTGAGAAATGCATCCTGCAGATTTGCCATTTGCACTGGCATATTAAAGGCTCTGAGAAGTCCTTAGTAAAGAAAACCACCTAACCCAATGTTTCCCAAACTTGTTTGAAAATACAGTGCTGTTATCCACTACCATCTTCTTTCATCACCTTGCAAACCTTCCTCACTGTTTGGGGAAGTGCTTTCAGTGACGCCTGAGGGTCTTTTCCAGCTTTCACAATCTCTTTAGGTCAAACCAAATAGTTCATATGCTCAGAGTCCCAACCCTAGCACTGTTGTTAAGCATATTGCTGGAGGTAACAAATAACCTGGGTAATTAGAGGCCCCTGCCCCAAGCCACAGACAGCCAGGGAGAGGTTGCGGGCGATGGCCTCTGCCTAGGGGCCCTGTGCCTCTCTGGCCCCTACCTGGCACCGCAGGAAGCTGAGGGCCCTGTGGGAGGAACTCGGGGAAGGAAGGAGTATTTCTGCTGCTGTGTCTCCTGGAGATCCAGACTTGTCTCAACCTCAGACTCAGCACTGCTAAGCCACCCTTGTTAGGTAATGCTGTCTCTGAATCAGCTTTTCTGGATGTTTTATTTGAAGGTCTCGACTAAATTCTACCTTGGCTGGGGAAAAAAAAAACAATCTCAAAGGAGTTGGAACTTATGAAGTGGGAGCAAGAAGAATACCTGGACATCCCAAAGAAAAGGTGCTTCTAGTGGGGGAAAAAGAAGGACATGAATGATGTGTCCTAAGGGAAGGAAAGAGGCTGAGCATCACTCACCAATGGAATCGGTAGGGTGGGAGCTCTGAGAGAGACGCAAACGACAGGAAAGCCGAACGAGGAGAATGGATTGTCCTGAAAAGTCTCCCACATTTCTCCCCCTGCCCATCGCGAGATGATATGTGGGCTATCACCCTCTCCTATCCTCTTCTGTATTTAAGATTCCTTAGAAGAGGACCCCCAGCCTCAGACCAACCTTTCTGAAGTGTCTGTTACCCAACAGTTTCACCTGCAGGAACAAAGTTCACAGTGCCCTGACATACTGAGTGCCCTGTGCCAGACACCACGCTAGCTGCTGTCACATATGTATTGTTTAATCCTCTTAACCTCTAAAATTTTATAGGTGAAGACACCGAGGCCCAGGGAAGTTGAGTGTCATGCCAAAAGTCAAGAAGCAAAGTGCGGAGTAGGGCCAGATCTGTCTGGCTCCTGACCCCACACCACAGCTTTCGACATGATTTAGTAACGCAGCCTCTCCATCCTGAGGGTGTTCTCCCTGGGTCTGACCTGAATCTCTCCTCCCCTCACCTGAGTTGGATCTGATGGAGCAACCAAGTAAGTAGGTCGGATCTGCTCCCAACCGGCCTTAAGAGACATCACCTGTCTTCCCGTGCAGGTAAGTAGCCTTCTAGCTACTGGGGTGCGGAATGTTTACCTTCTGTTAATGAAAAGAAGGATGTGATAAATAAATGCCCAACCCAGCGCAGTAATCAGTGTCCCTAACAATAAGGCTCTATGTTTGGTCTTGGCTGTGGGTTCTAGTCATTGGCTAATGCCACTGCTGGGAGCCCCTGGGCATGTCAACAGGGTAGGGCCCCACGCACACTTACAGGGGAGCGGACTGAGCCTTTCTGCCCTGAGCTCCCAGAATTCCTCCTGGGAAGTGAAGTTCCTGCAGACCTGCTTCCAGGTGCCCCAGAGTGAGGGAGGTGCCTTGGGCTCTCAGGTGCATGGGCAGTGGAAATGGTGCCCTGCGCTCCACATGGGAAATGGGAGTCTGTGCCTAGCTCTGCCTCTGCCACCCTGGGTGATGTGAGGCAAGCCTGTTTCCCTCTCTGAACCACAGTTCCCACATTTGTGTAATGGTGGGGGTTGCACCAAATACACTCTCAGGTTCCTTCTAGTTCTGACATTACAGGATCCTGTAGATGCAGCTTCTCCCAGATTTGCTTTATTGCAGGTGCCACAGCACAGGGGCCCCCAGCTAGTAGGTGGGAGACCCCAGAGCTTCAGCAACCCAACTGTGAGCTGCTGGACATGCCTTCCTGCCTCAGCCTCCCCAGACCCTTCCTTGCTTCCCCACTTCCATATGTATGAAATTTCCCAGTTTGTGAGACATTTTCAGAAACATGAACCCACGGGAGCCTCACCACAACCTTATGAGATGGGCAGAGAAAGGAATGTCACACTGTGAGCACCACCCACGTGCCAGTGCTCCCGGGCTTTTCAGCGAATCTTCCCATAGCTAGAGAAATCCTTTTGGGAATAAGGCAGAGTATAACTAAATAGATGGTGGGTGGATATTTAGATAAATACATACGTGTGTAATCCTCATCGTGGCCTGGAGGTCTTGGTGTTATTACCATCACTACATCACAAAGGAGGAAAGTGAGGCTCAGACGGGTTCAGTACCTCCCCAGGGTCCCCTGGCTATCAGGCAGGAAAACCAAGATTCGAACCCAGGCCTCTGTGGTCTAAGCTCATGGCCCTTTCTGCTGCTTTGCGCTAAGGACACAATCAGCATTCTTTGCTCCAAGTGAACTGGGTGTATAGAGATGAAGTGACTGTGTCAGGGTTACCACAGCTCCAACTGGCAGAGCCAGGAATCAAACCCCCATTTTTTGCCTACTAAAATTAAGTTAAAACAGTTAAGGCTGTTTCTGGAAACAGCATAGTTGCCTCAAGAGAAAAACCAGTGGAGTCCCTCCCACCTTCCCTCCCCTTCTTCATTCCCCGCTTGCTCTGTCTCTCCAGGAACATCCCCTCTCCTCTCACGTGTCCTGGGCAGGAAATCGCATGATGTGCTCCTTGGCGCAGATAACAGAGCCACCACTCCCCAGGCTGTGTGTGGGGTGTGTGGGGAGTGCGGGCCCCAGGCCGCAGCGCATCTGCCCAGGGACCCATGGCAGCTGATGTATGGGGTGCGGGGTGGGTGTGCTGACACCCTGGGGGACACTCGTGGGGATTCTGGCAGGACCTGGTCCCACTCTGTGTGTGTTGTCCTTGGGGCGTCTGGCGGGGTCTGTGCAGGTCTCCCCTGTCCCTCTTGGCATACCCCAGACAGTTGGAGCGGCGGGGCCTCCCAGACAATGAAGGTGGACTCTTTCTCTGGAGTGTACTTGCCTTCCTGTCACCTGGCCCTGTGGCAGAGTCTCCCACATCTCTCCTGAACCGTGGCAGAAGACTCAAGCCGCCAGCCTCCTCTCTCAGCTCTTCCTGTTGCCTTCCATTCTTTCCCTGCCACCAGGGAGATCAGCTTAAAACCAGACTTTTTGACTTCAGGCTGCAGCCCATTACGTGTGTCCCACGGGTCATGGGTAAAAAACATCTCACCCTGGAAAGTAGCAGTCAAATCTGTTTGGAAATCTCATGTTTAACGCATAGCCCAGATCATGCCATCTCCCTTCTTCTCAAGAAATTATCAATGGAGGAGTCCTAGTTACTTCAGATATCTCTCCATGTGCGTGTGTGTGCGTGCGTGTGTGTCTGTGTGTGTGTGTAGGGGGTGGCATTTTGGAGTGAATTTATTGACGTGTAAAACATAGATAAGTTACACAAATCATGTGCACAGCTCAATGAGTTTCACAGAGCCAGCAGGTCTGTGCACGCTTTACCCAGCCAAGAAATGGTACTCAGCCAGCACCAGAGGCCCTCAGACCCTCTCATCTCTCTCTGCCTTATCCTGACCCTACAAGGCCAACCATGTCCTGACTTCTACTGTCATAAATTAATTTGCCTCAAAAAAATGTATATAACGAAACAATATATATTATTTTGTGTCTGGCTTATTTTACTATTCTATTTGCTAACCAGCTATATACATGCATGTAGCATATATGCATACCCATATACACATATACCCAGTATGTACATATGCATGTGTGTAACATATACATTTGTGTATTATGAATATCACATGTGTGAAAAAATAATGTGTATAAAATGTGTCCCCCTTTTTGCTGAAATATTTAAAATAAAAAATCCAAGCATTATGCCATTTTATCCAAGTTTTTTTTTTTTTTTTGAGATGGAGTCTTGCTCTGTCGCCAGGCTGGAGTGCAGTGGAGCGATCTCAGCTCAGTGCAACCTCCACCTCCCGTTCAAGCAATTCTCCTGCCTTAGTCTCCTGAGTAGCTGGGACTACAGGTGCCCACCACCACACTCAGCTGATATTTGTATTTTTAGTAGAGATGGGGTTTCACCATATTGGCCAGGCTGGTCTCGAACTCCTGACCTCATGACTCACCCGCCTCAGCCTCCTGAAGTGCCGGGATTATAGGCGTGAGCCGCCACGCCTGGCAGTATGCCTAGTTTCTTTTCCATGGGGAATATCTTCAGATATTTGGAGATACTTCAGAACCATCCTTTCCCACCTCGCCCCAGCCTCAGACTGTACGTTTTACCTTTCCTCTGGTCTCAGGCAATCCCATCCATTTACACTTGCGCCTGCATGCCCATAGTTCCCTGAACCTGG
The DNA here is from genome assembly GCF_009761245.1 of Sapajus apella. Taxonomy (NCBI): domain Eukaryota; kingdom Metazoa; phylum Chordata; class Mammalia; order Primates; family Cebidae; genus Sapajus; species Sapajus apella. The sequence continues at coordinate 2,056,638 of NW_022436984.1, forward strand.
GCCCTTCCTGTCTGCCCTGTAGCTTCCCTGCCTTCACTGACAACATCCTATCAGACTTCTGAGGCCAATTTCACTGCTACCACCTTCATGAGAACTTTTCTGATGTGTTCCATCCAATATTTTCTCACTCTGCATTAACCAGAGAACCCGGGTGGCTGCCTTGTGCTGTCAATTGCGTTCTGGCTTGTTTTAAAGTTATTTGAGAATCTTTGTCATCGCTCACCAGCTTCCACATTCTCTGAAGACTGACCCTTTCTTACCTCTATTTGTTTTTCTGGAAATGTCTTGAAAAGAGTAGGTGCTCGGGCTGGGCACGGTGGCTCACATCTGTAATCCCAGCATTTTGGGAGGCCGAGGTGGGTGGATCACAAGTTCACGAGTACGAAACCAGCCTGGCCAACATGGTGAAACGTCATCTCTACTAAGAATACAAACATTAGCCGGGCGTGGCAGTGAATGCCTCTAATCACAACTACTCGGGAGGCTGAGGCATGAGAATCGCTTGAACCTGGGAGGTGGAGGTTGCAGTGAGGCAAGATTGTGCCACTGCACTCCAACCTGGTGACAGAGCAAGACTCCGTCTCAGGGGTGGGGGGTGACAGGGGGAAGAGTAGGTGCTCACAGTATGTGCTCTGTGTTTACTGGTGCATTAGGACCTTTTTGGTTGTAAGTGACAGATAACCAACTCGAATTGGCTTCAACAGGAAAGGGATAATTTCCGTTTAACTGGAAGTCCAGGGAGACAGCCACTGGAGGTACAGTGGGGTTTAGGCCACAGACAATGTCATGAGGAACTTGCTGTTCTCCATTGCTCAGCTTTGCAACCCTCTAGGTTGGCTTTCATCCTGGTAGCCCGTCTTCAAGGAGTAGTAAAGAGTGTATGCAGTGCCTCAGTTGAAAAAAAGAGCACATCTCTAAGAGCTTGAGCCATAGTCTTAAATGTGGCTCTCAGAAGCCAGTCTTAGGTCATTGCTACGATCCTGAACCTACAGCTAACTGTAGCCAGGGAAGTGAGATGTCCTGCTTGATCAGGGCTGGATCATGTGTCCATGGGTTCACCCCAAGAGCTCAAGGTAGGATCACTTATGGCACATGAAATGGGGAAATGGAGGTTCTCCAAAGGAAAATCGGGTGCTCTCACCAGAATTCACTAACACCATCTGTACCAAGACGGCAGGGCCAGAATGCCTGCAGTGAAATCCCAGCCTCTGTTGCTTTTCAGCTCTGGAAACGTGGGGAAGTTGACCTCTTCTGACTTCAGTTTTCCTCATCGTTGTATGGGGATAATTGTAACTACCTCATCGGGGTGGTGCGAATATTCACCGAGTTAAGGCACTATGTATGACCCAGTTAAAATACTGTCTGGTACCAGGTAAGCCCAATAAAAGGTTTTTATAGGTGTCCCCATAGTTACTGACTCATGCTCCCAATATTTTGTGTGTTGCTCTTTATTCTTCTCAGCTAAATTAGAAGTTGCCTAAGGGCAGGGCCCATCTAGGCTTCCAGCTTCTCTTATGCCCCTGAGGACAGGCTGATAGTGGCTGTGAGATCCTGGCAGCATCCCGGGCCCCCTGGAGCAAGCGGGGCTCCCATTAGCCCCTTCCTCCTTGCTCTTCCAGGTATTCTCAGAACAGGAAGGTGGCAGAATCGTGTTGTGAAGATGCCGGGCAGGAGACTCGTCCGGATGGAAGGGCGGCGGGGGAAAGCTGTACCTCCTTTAGGACTTCTGTGTCTCCCTTGCCTTACAGCGTACCTTACATTCAATCCAGCGCCTTGGTGGCAGATGAGGAAGCCGAGGTCTGGAGAGGTCAAGGGGCTTGGCCCTGGTCACACAGCCAGGCATAGCAGGGCTGCCCCTGGACCTCCATTTCCCAGCTGGAAGCCAAACCTCGTGCTGCCCCCCGGTGCAAATCCTGGAACCAGAGAAGCAGCGGGGGAAGCTGTCCTGTTTCTCTTCTCCCAACCTGACAAACGTGCCTACCGGGGCGCCTTCTGTTCTGACTCATAAAGATATTTCTGAATAATAGCACTGGTCACTTTATCTCTGGAATGTATCCGGCTTTAAAAGAAACAAAAACCCAAAAGGCTGGTGGCAAGGAATTACCCTCTTCCTGCCCCCCTAGGGCACTGATTCCACTGGGTCTCCCAGGGCATGTGGGGGTGGCCAGAAAGGCCTCATTTGCATATGCTTTCTCAAAAGTTTTGCAACAAACTTCAGTATAACTCTAAAGGTGGTCTAAGGAAACAAAAAGCTTTCCTTGTTGTTTGCTTCTTGTTTTTGTTAAATTGAGGGTAACATACATAAAGTAAAATGAATAAAATGTTGTAATCCTAAGGGCAGAGCCTGATGGATGAACTTTTACATACACCCAGACATGTGATACCCCACTCAGATGGAGACTGTTCAGTTTTTTGGGATTTTTTTTGAGACGGAGTTTCCCTCTGTCGCCAGGTTGGAGCTATAGTGCAATGGCGTGATCTCAGCTCACTGCAACCTCTGCCTCCTGGGTTCAAGCGATTCTCCTATCTCCGCCTCCCGGGTAGCTGGGACTACAGATGCTTGCATGCCCAGATAATTTTTGTATTTTTAGTAGAGATGGGGTTTCACCATGTTGTCCAGGATGGTCTTGATCTCTTGACATCGTGATCCACCCGCTTTGGCCTCCCAAAGGGCTGTGATTATAGGCATGAGGCACTGGGCCCCGCCTGAGACTGTTCAGCTTTAAAACCATGATTGATTGCCTCCAGAGTGACGCTTCTTGTCTTCATTTCTTCTCCATTGGTGTATAGCCCATACATGAAATGGGAATCGGGTTGGGTGAAGGCTTATGGGTCACATCTCAGAAGACTTTAGCTAGAAGAGTTGCTCTTAGAATTTCAAGGAGAGAAAGTCATACCTGCTTCTTCCCCAGGTGTGGATTGCTTTTCACCAGCAGTGAGAGCCTTTTCTCTGCGCCACACCTGAGAGATACAATATATGCCTCAGTGGCGCGTGTGTCAGCGTTAGTGGCTTTGTGTATCAGTAAAGAGGGGAGATGTGGTTTGAAAAAGCTGTGCAGACTCTTCCAATGTCCACGTCCACAGTAGGTGAGGTGTAAGACTCACTGATTTACCTTATTTCTCTCATTCTGAAACTTCATCCCTTGTTAGACGCTTTGTGGGCTTAATGGGATCTATACTGGTTACTCCCCATTTGTTGAGTGCCCCACTAGATCCACTCTCTACCCTTCTTTGCCCTTCTCTGTGCCCTGGGAGGCCAACCTTAGTGGATTGCATTGATCAGCAGCCCCTGGCCTTTCGCCAGAGAAGGAGGCAGGTGGTGGTAGAGATGGTCTGGCATTTCTTGCCCCCATGCCTCTCTCCCTTTCAGCACCGTCTCTCCGGCAGTGGCTCCTTCCCTCTACCTGCTGGATGGCCCCTCTTTCATGGTCCAAGGGCTGGCTCACTAGGCTCCAATAACGTGACTGCCTCCTCTTTTCAACTCTAGGGATGGTCATAATTTCCTGCTGTTACTAGGCTTTGCGTGCCTCAAGTTCCCTCTTAACTCTGCCCATACCTCTATAAGGAGTTTCTCCATTATAGCCTCATCCTTTGAACCATCTGGGTTAAAGTATATTTCCTGTTGGACCCATGACTGATTCACAGGTCTTTGGACAAATGGGAACACTTCCATATTCAATAGTCATTGATTATAAGATACATCTGGCTTTCAGAAATGTTACAACATCATCAAAAAGTACGGTTTACTATAAAGATATGATGGCAGGTTCATTCAGGCATGATGGATATAGAGGGCAGTGCACCATTAAGAGATGTGGGCCGGTGTGGTGGCTCATGCCTGTAATCCTAGCACTTTGGGGGCCGAGGTGGGCTGATCACTTGAGGCTGGGAGTTTGAGACCAGTCTGGCCAACATAGTGAAACCCAATCTCTATAAAAAACGCAAAAAGCCAGGTGCAGTGGCATGTGCCAGTACTGGGGACAGTAGGAGAAACACTTGAACTTGGGAGGCACAGGTTGCAGTGGGCCAAGATCAGACACTGCACTCTAGCCTGGGGGACAAAAATAAAAAATAAAAAAAGAAAAAGAGATGGAGTTTGCTCCTAAACTTACAAGGCTGGAAGCACGGCAAACAGCAGAGCACTGGGTTTAAAGTCAGGTGAGATGGCTTTGAACTCAGGCTCTGACACCTACAGGCTGGAAAATTTCCTTGGCCTCCTCTCTGGCAATCCAGAGTCACTCTGCTGTCCACATACCTTTCAGAGATGTCATGTGTTAGTACAAGCGAGGTCACGTGTGTGAAAGGACTTCATCAACTATCCCGTGCTGAAATGCGTGGGCCAGTGCAGCTCAGAGGGGGCAGCCGTTCTGCGATTCCTCACCTCTCAGGCACTAAACACTGGCCAGGATGGACAAACAAGGAGACAGGCAAAAGTGGGGCAGGGAGATCTCAGGGACCCAGAGAGGGAACGAGAAGACAGCCCACCTGTGCTTTTCTTTTTCTTTTTTTTTTTTTTTGAGACAGAGTTTCGCTGTTGTTGCCCAGACTGGAGTGCAGTGGCACGATCTCGGCTCACCGCAACCTCTGCCTCCTGGGTTCAAGCAATTCTCCTGCCTCAGCCTCCCAAGTAGCTGGGACTACAGGCGTGCACCATCATGCCCAGCTAATTTTTATATTTTTAGTAGAGACGGGGTTTCACCTTGTTGACCAGGATGGTCTCGATCTCTTGACCTCGTGATCCACCCGCCTTGGCCTCCCAAAGTGCTGGGATTATAGGCGTGAGCCACCGCGCCCAGCCCACCACCTATGCTTTTCTTCCTGCTCCAGCTTCCCTCTTCCCCTTCCCTTCCTTCACTTGACATGGCCTCTTCCCTAAGCTGAGGAATGGTGCTGAGGCTGTTTATTTATTCAGTGGAGAATTAAAGAGCACCTCTAAGTGTAGCATAAAGCCATGCACTGGACGAAGACCATGCCTTCCAAGACCAGTAAGAGAGAAACAAAGACATTCCAACAGGAGGCAGGACATGCCCTGTCCTGGGTAACATGAAGAGCCTGGTGTCAGAAAATCTCAGCTGCACTCCTTACCCATCACTAACTCACTAACCAGTTCCCCGGGACAGGTTATTCAATCTCACTGTCTTCATCTGCAAACGCCTCCAGCCTTTGGTGTGAGGATTCCATGGAACAAGCCCTGTGTTCAGCATGGTGCCTGGCTCTGATTTGAGCACTCAATAAAGGGTCACCTCTATTCTTAGCATTCCAGGGAGCCAGAGGACATTTCTAACTGGACGACTCTGGAATGATTTCCCAAGGAGAGGGCACTGAACTAGGCTTGGAGGCTGAATTCTCCTGGTTTGGCAGGCGCAGTTCGCCGAGGCACTCGCTGAACCGGGGGAAGTCAGTCCCACCGAAGGACCAGGGCACAGCGCTGTGTGTTCGGCCCTGGAAGGACTGAAAGGGGGCGAGCGGACTTCGGAACGCAGGCCTCCCGGCGGTCAGAGGGAGCCAGCACGAGTTCTGGAGCAGAAGAGGGCCAGGACCAAAGCGCTCTGAGGCAGGCCAGGGCGCACCAAAGGGAGGCTAGTGAGTTGCATCAGCACAGATTCCGTGATGCTCTGCAGACGTCTCCAGGCTGCTGGGCTTTACGGGAACCCACAAGAAAGGAAAGGACCGGGGAGCTGGCAGGGCGGGGGCGGGCGAGGGCGCGAGGGTGCGCTCGCCCGCGCGCTCCCGGCGGGGCCTGGCCCCGGCTGGGCGCGCCCGGGACTAAGGAGGCCGCGGAGGAAGCTCCCGCTCCCCTTCCCCCTCCTCTTTTCCCCCCCGCGTTACTGGAAGGACTGTGTGGGAGAGACCCAGAAGCACCCGGATTTTCGAGCGCAAGGTGGGGGAGGGCGGGGCAGCCTTTACTGCTCAAAGGAAAACCAAAAGTGCGTCTGTTCGCGCCGTTCAGACACGCGGTTGCTACTGGGAGGGCCCAGAGCGCTTTGGCCGCGCCTCTCTTTGCAGCCCCCAAGACTTGGCTAGGGCAGCCTGAGGCCCGCGTGGCCCGGGGAGGGGCTGAGAAGCGAGTGGGAAAGTGTCACGATTTCTTCTGCGCCCCTCCCGTCCTCACCCCACCCCCAGTTTTCTGGGTTTCGCTGCTGCCGCTGGGGAAGGGCTGATTCGTTTTGCGTCAAAGGACTGCATTTACTCAGTCCTGCTGGGAGAGGCGCGTAAACACCCAGGCAGGCCAGGACTCAAGGATGGGGGGCGGGGGCGGGGAAGCAAATCACCCACGGCTGGCGTGCGCGTTCGCCTGCCCGACACCCCATCCCTGGGCCCCCGGAGTTGGGGACTCTGCCCAGCGGGCAGCAGCGGAGGTGCGAGGAGTCTGGCTGGCCTAGCTTCGTCGCGCACGCGCGCGTGTCCTTGGGGATAGTGTTCAGGACAGAATGTGTTTTATAGCTGTAAACAATGACCCCGAGTATTGTTTGGGATTACCGTATCTTGGGGCCCTTGGGGCGGCCAGATGCCGCCAGCAGTCCCGGAAATGCCAGCGCTTTATATAGAGCCCCAGGAAAGCTTTGGGTTCCCGGCTCTATTTTTCTTTCCTACCAACACCCCCACTTTACAGATAAGGAAACTGAGGACTGAAATTGTGTGACGGTGCACAGCGAGTTGTCCGCAATGGACTCGCAACAACTCTTAACATTGGGCCCTCATAAGGACCCTGTGGGGTACAGATGCCTGGTGCTACTTAAGAATTGGGTAAACTGAGGCTTACACAGACCCTGGGTCAGAACCTAAGTTCCCTGACTTCTGCTACAGTACTTCTCCATGCGCACAATCATCTCAGCAGAAGGATTGGAGCTCCAGAGCAGAGAAGGGCCTTAGGTCATGTCGCCCAACTCCTTCGCTTTATAGGAGGAAACTGAGGCCCAGAGAGGTTAAGGAATTCGTCCACGATCTCACAGCTCGTAAATAGCGTAGTCGGGCGTTCCTGCTCCTTGGTCTGTGCTCGGTACCGTGCGCCGCGCCCCGCCCAGCGAGGGAGGGGGACCCTGGAGTCCGGCTACCCGCGCCCTGAACTTCGCTCCAAAACAGCTGAAGACGACAACGTTGGGGCACACCCTCTCACTGGCAACCTTTTTTTTTTTTAATTCATAACAGTCGAGTTTGCTTATAAATGCCCGATTACTCTTATTAGATGCGTCCTAGTTGCCCGCGCGGAGGGCGGCCGGAATGTCTTGACTGGTTAATTTCATCTTCAAGGCTACTCCTAACAAATTAACTGTACAACCGAAAAAAAGAAAAAAAAACAAAAAAGGGAAGCAGCAAGCAGCCCGCCACGGAGGGAAAAATAGGCAGGCCAGCCCCGCCCGGCGGCGCCGCGCCCAGCAAAGACCCGGCCGCAGGGCGGCGCGGGCACCCTGCGCGCCCCGGGCGCCCGCTGCGCTCAGCGGCGCCGCGGAGGGCGCCTACCACCGCTCGCGGCCGCGCCCTCCCTGCAAGCGCCTGTGCGCGCCCAGCTCCCGACTTCCCGGTGGCGCCGCACCGAGCCGCCCGTCTCGCCGTCAGGGCTGTGATTATTTTCTAAAATCTGGAGCCGAGACCCGCGCGGCCGCTCTCGGGGCCCGCCCCGCGCCCCTTCCCAGGGCGGGGGAGAGGCCGCAGCGCACTCGGGAGCGGGCGAGGGAATCCCTCTCCCTCCACGTCACCCGAAAGCGAGGAAACCCGCACTCGCGTCCTCTAACGCAAATGACCATCTTTGGCAACGTGCGCCAATGGAACAGACCAAGGGCGCTGGGCCCGGGGGGTGAGCGGGGGGCGCGGGAGGGCCGGGGCTGCCTCTGCGACCCCGAACCGTGCGGGCCGCCAGCTCCAGCCCGGGACACCACCTGGCTTCCTCTCGCGGAGTGCGCGGCTGGCGTCAGCGCGGCCGGGAGCCGAAGCCCGGAGGGGAGCGCTGCGCCGGCCTCCTCCCCTCCCGCACTTCTTCCTCCTCTCGGCCTCCTCTCCCCCGCCTCCTCGTGCGCTCCTCCCTCAAGGTGGAGTCTGGGGTTGACGTGAGTGAATCCACATGGTACAGGGCTGGAGAATAAAGAGTGTGGAGTTGAACTCGTGCCATTGTAGTGACTCATCTCGGGCAGAGCGCTAGGGCTCGGAGCGAACCAGCGAGCGAGCGAACGAGCCGCGCTCGGCGGGGACCGAAAGAGGGAGAGAGAGGCGCGGCCGGGCGAGGCGGGCCGGTCCTGGAGCGGGCGCCAGGGAAGGGGTGCAGGTCCGGACGCCGGAGCGGGGAGCGGGGCCGCGTCCCTCTCAGCGCCAGCTCAGCTTCAACCCCACGGGCCGCTGTTCCCCTGGCGCACTCGGGGCTGCGGGACAGGCGCACGCCGCTTTCTCCTAGTCAAGTGTCCGAGCCGCCCCGAAACTCCGGCGGCGAGTCGGCCACGGGAAGTTTATTCGCCGGCTCCTTTTCTAAAAGGAAGAAACAGAAGTTTGTCCCAGCGGACAGCGTTTCTTTCCGCCTTTTTGACCCTGTCTGAAATCGGGGGGGAGGGGGTCCCTGGGGCTGGCAGGCCAGGCTCGCCGGGCTCCCAGTCTTTTTTAATTTCCAATTTTTGGTTGGGCCGTGGGTCCCGGCTGAGCTCCGGCTGCGCGCGGGGGCGGGAGGGCGCGCGCAGGGGAGGGACCGAGAGACGCGCCGACTTTTTAGAGGGAGGGACCGGGTGGACAACTGTTCCCGCGGCGCTCGCAGAGCCGGAAAGAAGTGCCGTAAGAGGCGCTTGGGGGACGCATTTCTCGGGGTGTCGCCGCCTCCCTGTCCTCGCCCGCCGCGGAGGGGGAGAAACCCAGGAGCGAAGCTCAGAGCCCGCGGCGCGGCCGGCGGACGACCGAGCGCGCAGCAGTTGGTGCGCGGCCGCGGCGAGGGCGGGGGAAGAAAAACACCCTGTTTCCTCTCCGGCCCCCACCGCGGATCATGTACCAGGATTATCCCGGGAACTTTGACACCTCGTCCCGGGGCAGCAGCGGCTCTCCTGCGCACGCCGAGTCCTACCCCAGCGGCGGCGGCGGCCAGCAGGTAGGTGAGGGCCCCGGTGCACCTGGCGGCGCGGGCGGACCCCTGCCCTCCTCTCGCCGCCACTGCCTCTTTTGCTTTCTTTTCCTTTTCTTGGCGAGTAAATACCTACCGGCCACCGTTGTAAGTTCTGGATTTTCGTCCTGCCCTTCCCCCTGCCCTTTTAAACTAGGGGACTGGTGAGTGGGCTTGAAGAGACAACACCCTCCCCCCCATTATATTTTACCCAAACAAACTCCTGGAATTGTAGGCCCCCTACCAGGAGGCTGTTACCTCCTTCCAAGAACTACCCTCTCTCCCCACTCCCCCACCCCCCGCGCCTTCTCTCTGGGTGGTGGACAGACAAGAAAATCTTTGCACCCACTGGCACCTCTGGACATCCTGGGACCGTATTCCTTCGGGAAAGCCCTCTTCCCCTCCTCCCCGGTCTCCATCAGTCTTAGCTCCTTTCTGAAAGGGGTTGGGGACCCAGAAACATGGTTGGACTCCTTCAAGTAACTGGAGTGAGGGCGAGGGCTGCCGCTCTGGGAATCAGGTGCGAAGGTCAGGAGGGAAGAAGCCAGCCTTGATTGGCTCCTGCCGCCTGTGTGCCCCTGCTTGCCCGTCTCCGTCCGTCTTCTGTAAGGGTCGGGGGCGGTAGCCTGCACTGCCCCCCTCCCCCAGGAACGAAGGAGCACCTTGAGGGTCTGGGGGTACCTGGAGCAAGGAGGCCGGCAGAGAGAAGGGGGGGTCAGGTAGGGGAAGAGACATCACGTAGGCTCCTGGGTGGTTCTGGAAGCAGAAAACAACTTGTTTCTAAAGCAGCCGGACTGGTTTGCACTGGAGGGATTGTGCGTGTGATCTGTGTGTTTATAAATACCAGGAAGGTGCTGCTGGGGGTTGGGGGGGGGTGATGCTGATGGCGTGCCTGCCCTCTGCTGCAGCTCCTCCACCCTCTCTGTCTCGAGAGAGCTGGGTTAACGCAGACACAATACAACATGAAGCCCACCGTGGTCAGCATCTGTGGGGGTCTAGCAAAGTTGGCTGCAGCAAGAGATGCTCCCTAACGCAGTGTGGCCTTGGGCTCTAGAAGGGGCTGGGTGGGCTTCCAGGGAGGGGGTGGACTCAGCTGGAAAATATTATGGAACATGGGTCTCTTTTGGATCTGATGAGGGATCCCTTGTTCCAAAGTGATTCCCTGTATCTGGTGAGTCCCCAAAATGGCTTTTCTCTCTTCCCTCTGTCTCCCCTGGTGCTCCTATAAGCACCCACAGTAGACAGCCTAGTCTGTTCATTGAGCATCAAGGTGAGGAGTTTAAAATCCTAAAGTTGTTGATTATGTTTGCTTCCCAGTCCTGTTGGTGGTTTGTATTCAATGTAAACATTATGAGGCAGGCAATAGGTGGAAGTCTATACCCATTCCCTTCTTCTTCCCAGTCCACAAACCCCAAACGCCTGTCTCCTCCTCCCTGAAATCAGGAAGGGATCTTTTGATTTCTTCTCTGTTCTTTTCCCTAACGTGTCTTTGGCAGTGATCGTTGGAGTACTGCAATCTTACTGCCTGGCTTAGCACAGACCCTGGAGCTGGAGGGAAGTCAGACCGGACATTGGTGCCCCAACTGTATAATCTGTGTCACTAGGGCTTTGAGCTCAGGATCTGAGTGGAGGCAATTCCCTGTTTTGGAAGAAAATCAGACAGGAAACCAGAGCGAGGAAGAAGGAAGAGAACTCAGCCCAGCAGAGTGTAATAGGGCCTCATTACTGAAGCAAAAAGCAGCTGTTGGTTAATTCCTAGCATGCTGTAACACATGAGGATTTTGCAATTAGCAATAGCCAGTGCATGGGGCTCTCATATAGACGCCTGCCCATTCGGCCTGGCAGTGTGTGAAGCGCCTTTCAAACCAGAGGGATTGGCAAGGTAATGCTGATTTAGACAAGTTTCTTGGCCTGTCCGCTCCTTGGTCTGGTGGTGGTTGGGTGGGGGACGAGGAGGAACGGGGTGGATTTTTCCGTCATCGCTCCAACTGTGAACAAAATTGTTCTGTGGTCCTGAGGACTGACCTCAGAGGCTTTTGTCACAAGTCTGTGCTATGACCTTGCCCGATCTTGGGCTCAAGGTAACTTTACTACATACCAGATAAAACATGTAATCACTTTATTTCTCTCAGCTTCCTTCACTGGGAGACTTTCCGGGCAGTCAGTGGATGGGCCTTTCTCTTTTATGGCATCTCAGTGCACCCATCCGTATAAGACCGTTCTCTGGTTTTTCTTTGGGCAAGTGAATTTTGTTTTTTCAGGTCTCTCTTTTGGGGGTCCGATAGTCCTCATCAGTTTGCTGCCAGTTCTTCAACCCAGAGCTTTCCCTTCCCCTCTAGCTCCATGAAGCTGGATCTTAACACATGGCCATGAACTCCAGTGACTTCGGGGGGTGGAGGGGAGCAGACGACTCTTTGTTATAGCTTCTGTTCTTATATATGGCAGGAACTTGAGGCATGAAAAATATTTCCTGTTCCAGTTATAGTTTTAATCTCAAAGGTTGGTCATTGGTGATTTCATTTTGTCAGTAATCGTTGCACACACCTCCCCCTCTTGGATTTTTCTTTTTGCTGTTGTTTTCTCTCTCCTAACTTTCCTAGGAAAACATCTCCCAGATATATGCCCTGCCTGGCAGCTTGGCTATTACGGTTTCAGGGCCTTAGCATTACGCAATCCAGCCAGTTACACAAACATAGGTCATTTCATAACTTGTTTTCATCAGCTGGGCCCCCTTTTAATGAAAAAGCAAAACAAAAACAAGACCTAGAACTTTTCCAGGGCTGCTATTTGCTTCTCAGATAACTTATGAAAATAAATCAAGGGGAGTATTTCCTTTTTGGAATTAATGATACCAGACTAGCACTCTTCTTACTCAACCACCCCTTCCCAAGACAGACAGACAGACACACACACACACACACACACACACACACACACACACACACAAAATTCCCCAGAGTGAACTTTTGCCAACTGTACCAGACTGGGACATTCCTCACATCAAAGAACTTTTACCAGAAATGACTGTGATTCCCAAGTCAGCCTCAATCGTACCTCTCTAGTGCCCTCTACGGGAAATTTTTAGGAAAATTATCTTGGGAATGTATTTTTCCAGTCCCAGAGAGTGTTAAATTGGTGAGTTTGGAATTCTTAGGATGCTTTTTCTTTTTAATGAGGGACAAATAACTGCCACATATTGAACCGTGGTTAACTGGGAACTGCTTGACTTTGAGTTCCTTTTTTAGTTTTGTTCTAAATAAAACCTGTTTGAAAAAGGAATGCTTTTTTCTTTTCCTATTTTGATGTCTGTCTGTTCATTAGGGTGCCTTCACAATTTGTTCTAATTCCCAAGGCTTGTTTTCTTACGTGCTTGTATTAGGAGGGGGTTTGTTCACTTGGTGGGAACGTGGCAGGCACAGATTAAGGGTCTGAGTGCTTTTTTTCCCTTGATCTTACAGATGTTGTAGATTAGGATCAAACAGAATGTTATCCCAAGAATTTGTCTGTTCCGCTGATTCTTGATGGTGGAAGTCAGCTTCACTTTTTCATCAAAGGGAATGGGGTGAAATAGCAGTCATGCATTGTCTGAGTGGCATTTGAATTTTCCTATCCAAAACCTTGAGTGCATTTCCACTACCTTTTTCTGCATCTTATTATTCAAGGTGAGGGTAAAATTGGGAGACTTGTTTTTCTTTTCTATCTTAATACAAACACAGCAGAACTTATTCATCCAAATCACTGTCATCCCCTTCCTTGTTTTTTCCTTGAGGAGACCAAAAGCTTATCTGAATGCTGTGGCTATGCTCAGACTCAGAAAGGTTTTGCAGTACCCTCTCTTGCAATTGCCTTCAGCATAATCTTTTGAAAATCCTCCTGCTAACAAATCTTTGTCTTTTGAGGGGTGAATTTGCCATTGGAAATTACCAAAAGCCTCTTTGGAATGAAGTGTGACACACAAAGTCTGGGTGATCAGGGTGGGTCCAAAGTAGGGTGTGACCCGACGTCCTGCAGACCTCAGGATTCTACCTGGGAGAGTATGCCCACAACAAAGGACACCAAAGCAGGCACCTTTGCCGTCAATAACTTGGATTTTTTTTTTCACGTTTGTTAAATAGGAATAAAGATACTGGATGTGAGAATTAAGGAGACGAACGTTCTGGTCTATTCGTTTAAACAAAGAAAAAAATAGCATCATTACTTTGTGGATATGTCTCATCTGTGTTGTATGTTGCCACAGTTTTTCAAAATGATAGCAGCTGCCCTGATTGAGGCAAATGTATCTGTTCCAAACCCCATCTGGTAATTCTATCCCTTCTCCGCTCCCTGGGCCAAAGAGGGAAGGTGTAAGATTTTGCCTGGCCCACCTGGTCCCTCGGCCCTGTCCCTGTCCCGTGGCATTGAGACTTTCCTAGACTCACCTTCTTGTGGCTCTAAGGGAAGATGAGAGGACATGTTCTTTCCATGGAGTGCAGAGCTGCTGAGGAGCTGTGGGGGCTACAAAAGGGGCCTGCAGTAATAGTGGAGTGAATTCCCCGGTGCTTTGGAGAGGGACTTCTGGTCAGAAGAGCCCTGGCAGGGAAGCAGCTGGGAACCTGGGCGAGGGCTGCCTTCTCTTTCTGTTTCTTTTCTTCCCTGCAGCAGGCAGCCAGGTGTAGAGTAACTCTTTCAAGTGAACCCAGGAAAGCCTGGAGACTGAAGAGAGGCGAGTCATCTGAGAGAGCATTTGTATACTATAACACTCTGGGAAATCATGACATATTAGCAACAGTTTCCATAGTGACATAGTGGCATTTCTTCAGAGAGGAGTGAAAGGTCAGAGGTCAAAGTGATGTTCAACGAAGAACCTGTGAAGACTGGTTAAATTCCCTATGGAAGGCTTTGAGGAACAGCCCAGGTTCAGTAAAAATACAGAGCATTTGTGTTAAACGGGGCCCCAGTGGGGATGTGATGGGAAATGTGAGAGCATATGCCCTTATCCTTTGCTCTCCTCTGGAGCTAATCTTCTGGGATGTTGGAATTTTCCCTTTTCCATCTTGGGAATCTGAAGAAAGCATTCTTTAAGGGAGAGAACCCAGTCCTTTCCTAGATACACTCAATCATACCTGCTTGCCTGGTGAGGCAGGTCCCGGAGTCCACAGGGCTTCACGGCTTGAATACTTAATAACTCAGACAAGAATCCATCTGATGGAGAATTGCCTGGCTACGAGGCTGGGCCAAGAACCCCAACCCTGACTCCCATCTCACACACCACTTCTGCCCACTCAGGAGTCTCTGGGCTAAGTCCTTGGCCCCATCCAGGCCTGTAGGGGCCCAAACCCTAGTTTCAGTACCTACCAGCAAAAAGCCATGGATTCGGGGCTGACGCCAAGGCTCCGCCCTAGAGTCTCATGAGGCGGTTTTCCCGAATCAGCAACAATTGGGCTGGGGCACTTCTCTGACTTGCTGAAGTTTGGTGGCCCTAGAGGATCCGTGTTCTCAGCCGTCTTTCTTATTGGTAGCAGAAGGAGCACACACATACTTTCTAAGCAGCCTCACAGCACCCTCGCAACAGGGTGCAGCAGGGTGATGGGGGTTTCCACACCTGAAGACCACAAGGCTTTTGTAAGGGCTTGAACTTCGGCTTAGGGTCTGGAGATTTGAGCTGATGAGTGAGAGCCCATCTCCTCAGTTACCTGGGTTAGAGGAAAACGTCAGCTCTGATTTTTTGCTTTCTTATTTCCTGTCTGTATTCCTTTCCTTCCAACCTGAGCGTGAGAGATAAGAATGAACCTCTTGGACAAGGGTTGGCAAACTATGGCCTGAGTATTTTTCTAAATAAAATTCAGTGGAACACAGTCATGCCTACTTGTTGACACGTTATCTAGGGCTGCCTTGGCACTGCAGTGGCAGAATTGAGTTATAGCCAAGACTGTATAGCCCACAAAAACCTAAAATATTTGCTGCCTGACCCTTCACAGCAAAAGTTTGCTAGACTGTGCTCTAGGAGGTGGATGGGGACTACTGTATCCTTTTATAGGCATTCTTGCCCACCCAGAAGCTGACAGGGTGACATGGTTAAATATTTGGAGGCTTTGCCAGGCTGGAATGCTACACAGGCACTAGCATCTTCACTGTGTTCTCGAGGAGGACATATTGGCTGCAGAGCCCCCAGGAGCCAAGTGAGGTTCTGGGTTCCCTCGCGCCATCCCGTCACTCCCAGCACACTCCTGGCACTGCAGCAGGTCTGAAACTGCCCTGTAGCCCACAGCCGAGCGGCTCTGTCTTGGTTTGTGTTTAATGTTAACTTGTTCATAGAGAACCATGATTTATCTCCAGTGTGACATTTGGCTGATTCTCGGGTCTCTTGGCATAGAAGAATGCCAGGCTAACTTCTGGGACCACAAACTCCTAACTTCACCTCTTCTCTCCTACCCTAGTGTCTGAATAACACGTTTCTGAATAACATGTTGGGAGTTGAGACAAGGCCCATCTGCCAGATCTAATTGAAACTTGTGTGTGTCTCCCAGAGAGGCTCCTCTTGGAGACAAAAGCCTTCTTTATCAGAGCCCTGGGCCCCTCTGGGGATGGGACATTGTTTTCCTTGCAGTTTAGAGCCAGTGTATGATCCAGATGGCCTTACCTCCTGTCTGAAACAAGGTGTACATGCGTTTCAGAGGCAGTCATTACCTCCTGCCTGGTTTTTATTGCTGTCTTGTTTTGTCTAGACCAAGCCATTGCTGCAAGGAATCTGGCTGATGTATACCAGGGAGCACATACCATGGACCTGCCCTCCACAGCGGGTGGACCGGAGGGCCTGAGAGGGGCTAATAGGCATGCACTTATTCCCAAGGGATCTTAGTCTCTCAGCTTTGCTTCAGGGTTTCTGCTGGGTTCCCCAAGCCTTAAACGGGAACACTTTTATTTGTTGGAATGAGGAGTGACTTTCTTAGGTGCTTTCCTAAAAGGAAAGCTGACAGCTTCCCCATGGAGGAGGGGGTCATATTAAACCATTGTGCTGGATGCCTCAGGTGCATTTCAAACCCAGAACCTGGCTTGGGGAGAGAAATGGAATTTGAAAGTTGGGTGCTTCCCAGGAGTGGGAAGCTGGCACTTCTCCCCAGAGCCACCTGTGCAAAGTACACAGGCATATGTCATGGTGGTGGTCGGTGGTGATGACCTTCCATTTGTTTGAAGCAATGTTTCTCAGAATCTCCTCGGAGTTAAAAAAAAAAAAAAAAAAAAAAAAAAAAAGAAAACCTTATCAGATGCCTGCCCCAAACCAATTATTTTGGACTTTTAATGGTGAGGCTCTGACATTGGCGGTTTTTAACAAGCTCCTTGGAATATTCTGTGTAGCCAGGGTTGAGAACCACTGGCATGCTTTTATAGCCTGTGATTACAAGTAGCTACTCATTTAATCCTCATGACAGTACAGTGAGTGTGATGAGCATTCCCTTCACATCCATGGAATTGAGTCCTCTGAGCCCAGGGCAAAGCATTCAATGGCTAAGCCAGGCCTCAACTCCAAGCCTCCTGACCCTAAGTGCAGTGCTGACTCCGCCCCTCCCATCCAGCAGCCCAGGAGAAAAATAGCTGTCTGGGACGTGGTGCTTCTACACACACTCAGCCATGCCCGCTGTTCTCACGACTCTGCCTACTCACAGCCCAGCCCCAGTTGGCCATTTTTCCTCCTTGAAGATGATTTCCCACTTGGATGCTTTCCTGCTCACTGCACCCTTCCCTCCTCCACATGCACACACCTGCTGCTTTTCAGTCAGTGCATGATAAAAAGCCCACTTTTCTTTGCCTTCAGAAATGCAGCCCAGAATCTGTCACCCTGGGCCGTTCTCCTCACAGGATCCCAGCATCCATTGGACCGGGTAACTTTTCTCCAGAATCCCGGAACCCACTGCTCTGGCTGCTGTCCCCGATCCCAGAATGCATTGCGCTGGATAACTTTCCTCCAGAATCCCAGAACCCATTGCTCTGGGCAGCTCTCCTCCCGAATCCCAGAATGCATTGTGCTGGGTAACTTTCCTCCAGAATCCCGGAACCCATTGCTCTGGAAGCTGTCCTCCATCCCAGAATGCATTGCGTTGGGTAACTTTCCTCCAGAATCCCAGAACCCATTGCTCTGGGCAGCTCGCCTCCCAAATCCCAGAATGCATTGCGCTGGGTAACTTTCCTCCGGAATCCCAGAACCTATTGCTTTAGGCAGCTCTGCTCCCGAACCTCAGGATCCATTGCGCTGGGTAACTTTCCTCCGGGGTCCCAGAGTCCGTTGTGCTGGGCAGTTCTCTTCACTGAATGCTCTTGGCCTGAGTCCCCCGAGGCGGTCTGGGAGGTGATTCAGCTTGTTCTAACCATACAGACTGGGGTCAGGCAGATAGCAGGGAATTGAGCAAGACGGGGTCCCCGGCTATGTCAGCTACAGTGGGGTACTCTAAGCATTATTTACACAGCAGGAACCCCAATGTTGTGACAGGGCAAAGACAATCGTGCCAGCTTTGCTGCGAATGCTTCTATCCTGGTTGGTCTGATTGAACCGGCATAGGGTGGATACTACAGCATCCATGCTAATGATAGTGGGGTTCCATTCGGGGCCAGACAGATCTGTGGGACTTTCTTGGTGAGAGGGAAGGTCTGTAGGGGATGACCTGACACTCTGTCTGAGGGCAGTGGGGGTGGATAACCAGCACTTAGGGCTGCATTTTGAGGAAGAAAGAAGCAATGACAAAGGAGCTTATATATCACTGTGTTCAGGGGCTCTGGCCTCTTTTTCAGGCTGAACTGGGTTTGAATCCTGGCCCTGCTGCTTATTAGCAATGTGGCCTTGGATAAGTTACTTAATCTCACTAAGCCTAAATTTCTGTCCCTAAAATGGAGCTAATGGTCGTTCTTCCCTCAGAGGAAGAATTAATGAGATAATCTAGGTAAGACATAGTGTCTGACGTTTAGTAAGTGCCCAGGAAGGTTTAGCTATTGTCATAATTTCACCCGCTTTCCAAGTGGGGAAGAAACTACTTGGAGAAGCTTTATGTGGACACAAGAATCATCTGAAGATGAAGGTTCACCTGGGTTCCATTAGGGGGACTTTCCACAGAAAAGCTGGAAGTGGGGGGCTCTTCTCTCCTCCCTGCTTCTTCCACTTTCCAGTGGCTGCCTTGGAGAAAGGTCAAGACCAACTGCTAAGGAACATAGCCCATTTTAGTTTTTATGCTCTGTCATCATCTTATATTTTAAATAGAATGCTTCCTGCAGCATGTTCCAGAGAGCTCTGCAACGTGGTCTGGGCATAAATTAAGAGATGGGGAGAAAACTCTGTGCTAGCAGCCCCAGAGTTTCCCACAGAAACATCTGTGAACATAGATCAGTGCCTGTGTAGCTGTGTAGAGAGGCACACTCAGCCGGTCTGCCCCAAGCAAGATGCTGATGACAGGAAGGGAGGAGGGACAAGGACAGCAAGGGACGCCTGGCTGCAAATGCCGCTACTTGTTAGTCTCATGGTTTAGAGGGCATCTTTTCATGGACCTGGCTGTGCCCTGATGGGATCATAGCCCTGTCCAGAACCTCTTTGGAAAGTGACAAAAGCAGACACAGGATGCTTTCTTGGTGATCTTTGTTGGTCCAAAGCTACTGGTGTGCAAATCTCTTCAAGGTGTCCTGAGAAACAGTTGGTAGGTGACTCAGAGGCTTAAGAGACCCAGGTGCCACATCCTGCAGATGTATAGCCTGGAGAGCTGCCAAAAGGGCCTGCTGAGTGTGAGTGCTGGGGACCAGGTCTGTCTTGGAAATCATTTGGGATTTGACAGTATCCTTACTGAGCCACCTGGGGATGGAGTTCTCAGGACCCAGTCAGGGAGCAGCTCCGACGTGAAGCCCCAGGAATAGTTAAGATTCCCCGCTTGACTCTTGGATGCACAGGAATTATCCAGGCCCACCTGGGGTCTTGACCTTGCCCTCCAAACACTGACCTGCTCTGTGTTGGTTTTTGCCTCGGCTCTGTTCAGTTATCATTAAGTCTCCTGTTCAGCTTAGTATGTATTGGCTCAATTGTATTGTTTTCCTTATTTCAGAAATTCCGGGTAGATATGCCTGGCTCAGGCAGTGCCTTCATCCCTACCATCAATGCCATCACGACCAGCCAGGACCTGCAGTGGATGGTGCAGCCCACAGTGATCACCTCCATGTCCAACCCATACCCTCGCTCGCACCCCTACAGCCCCCTGCCGGGCCTGGCCTCTGTCCCTGGGCACATGGCCCTCCCAAGACCCGGCGTGATCAAGACAATTGGCACCACGGTGGGACGCAGGAGGAGAGATGAGCAGGTACAGCTCAGACCAGCGGAAAAGGGCCATGTCAGTGGCTGTCAGAGCCCCAGAAACACAAAACATTTTTCTGCAGACTGGTAGGGAGCAGGGTTAATGTTCTGAGAGCACGGGAGACAAGGGAATCAGGGGCTGAAGAGCATGTCATCCCCATCGCTGGAGGCAGAGCTGGGGAACCGAGAGTCAGGCTGGCTCCGTCATCTCGCTTGTGTCCCTTAGAATCTCTGAGTCTCACTGGGCATGGTGGCTCACACCTGTAATCCCAGCTCTTAGGGAGGCAGAGGTGGGAGGATAGCTTGAGCCTAGGAGTTCAAGACCTGCCTGGGCAATAGAGCAAGACCCCATTCTCCACAAAAAAGAAAGAAAGAAAAAAAGAATCTCTGAGTCTGTTTCTCAGCCACAAAATGGGGACCACAGTTCCTGCCAGCCAGGACTTAGCTAAAGATGGGAAGGACTATTACGACCTGCCCACAGCGGGATCCTTCTCTGATCCTTGGCAGAAGGGCCATGGGACAAGCAGCCAATGAACCCTGGCTGTGAGGTTTTTAGAATGAGCCCTTAGCTGGTCTAGTGCAGACCTCTGGGGTCAGGCTCTGGGCCGGTACTGCCCACATGACTTCCCATTCCTCCTCAGTGTTCCACCTCAGGGCAGGAGCACATTCCAAGACCTGGAATGCATGTTCCCGCAGTAACTCTGGCCTTAGGAGTCTGTTCAGCAGCGTGAGCTGACAGGGGAGGATGAGGCAGAGGAGGCGAGACATCATCCCTTTTCTCCTCAAGGGGATCAGCTTTGAGAAGGAATTAACCTGGCTGGGGAGGGAAGCCAGAAAATGGGGGCTGGTGCTCTGCTATTTAGGCAGCACCTACCCGGTACTCAAGAGGCTCACTGCCTGGATCAACAGTGAGGCAGGGCAGTGCCAGGTACCCTGGTCCTGGAAAGGGAAATCAGAATCATGCATAATTCCAGAAAGAATGGAATAAAGCCTTCAGAGAGCCCCATCTGTCCCCCATCTCAGATGATAACAAGCAAGGGCCAGACATACCTGCCTGTGGTCACTTCCAGTAAGTGGGGAAGTATGGGCTAGATCCCAGTTGGCTGGACCTCCTGTGAAGTGTTCCTTCTCCAAGGCTATGCCACCCTGAGCCCAGGGAAGGGAAAATACTTTAGCAGTGGAATCCCGTTTTCAAATGGAATGTTATCCTGGAAAACCATTCCAGTGACAGCATCAGAACGCTTGCCCATTTCAGCCGCTGTCCATCTTCACTCTGTGATCCCTGGGCCACAGTGTCACATGGTTCCCCATGGATCATGGTAGATCCAGACCCCAAGATACGTGGAATTACAGGGATCACCACTCCAGGAACTGTAGGCTTTCTCAGGAGCTCTGCTCCTCTGAGAACAGAGCTGGGTCTTGTATCCACTCCTTGCTGGTTTGTTCTGTTAACAGCAGAACCACAGTGCAGAGCCCCTTGGGGAGGCGTGTCTGCTACAATGTAATAGATTCAGTTGCATGTTTCGCTTCTGCTTCTGGAGCAAGTGGCCAGTATCCTCCTCACAGTTGCTTTCCATAATTGCAGTTGTAAATATTGCAGTAGCCATGCTTATCATGTCCTTCATAAATATGCTTCCTTCAGGGAGTCCAAGGTGCAAAGCCTTACAGTCATCGATGAGCTGGACTCTCCCCGGGCATAAGTGATCCTGAGTGAGAGCCAGGCTTGGCAGGGACTCTTTGGGGCTAGCAGGACCACAAAGCCTGAGGATGTGCTGAATGCTCTCCATTCTTTTTTTTTTTTTTTTTTTTTGGAGACAGTTCTGCTCTGTCTCCCAGGCGGGAGTGCAGTGGTGTAATCTTGGCTCACTGCAACCTCCACCACCCAGGTTCAAGCAATTCTCCTGCCTCAGCCTCCTAAGTAGCTGGGATTATAGGCATGCACCACCATGCCTGGCTAATTTTTTTGTACCTTTGATAGGGTTTGCCATGTTGGCCAGGCTGGTTCTTGAACTCCTGACCTCTGGTGATCAGCCTGCCTTGTCCTCTCAAAGTGCTGGGATTACAGGCATGAGCCACCATGCCTAGCCATGCTCTCCATTCTCTTCTGGGCCTACCTTACACCAAATTTAGAAATTAATATCCAGAAGGGACTTTGGAGACCATCTTTTCTCATTTCCCCTTTACACCCATTTTATAGATAAGGAAACTGAGACCCAGAGAGGCGAAGGGCTCTATTAGAGTCACACAGTGAGTTAGTGGCAGAGCCAGCACTGGAACCCACTTCTCCTGACCTGTGGTTTTCAGCCCTGTGGTTTTCCCACCACACCACCTAGGCGTGCCTCATACACTCTGTCTGGAGAATTTCCTTCCTTTTTTGAGAGGCAGGGAGAGAACAAGGAGCATTTGATCCCACATCAATTGGGAATTCACAAATCACCCGGCAGCTTTGAGGAAGCCTGGGCAGTAGCAGCCTAGAACCTTGGCTCTTTGGGTTCCCAGCCCTCAGGGCTTCACTCTGAAGCTTACTCCAGCCGTCCCCAACCTCCCCAAGCTGCCCCGCTAGGGAGGAGCCTGTCCCTGGAGCCAACCTGGTGCCTCATAGGCCTTGTCTGGAGCCCGCCTGGGAGGCTCCCTCTGTGCCCCGTGGCAGCGACGCTGAGCAGGTGGGGAGGAGAGGGGTGTGTGGCTTGTGGGTGGGTACGTGATGGTGCTGACACACTCAAGCTAGAACCATGTTGATCTCACTGGCCCTGATCACTTCCGATGTCGACAGCTCCCACGAGTTGCCCCACACCTCACCAGTCAGGGGAGAGACTTCTAGGTCAATCAGGAGGCCAAAAGTTGTCCAGAAGCAGCCAGGTGGGGAGGAAGGCTTGGAGTGGAGTCAAGGCCAGGCTCCTTCTTTTCTGCCTCTCATTAGCGAGGGATCTAGGGGGCTTCCTGGGCCTTACAGGGAGCCCTGGTGGCCCTTTCAGTGGTGAGCCCTAAACCCAGGCCTGCAGCAGTGCCATAAGGTTTTCTTGGCAACTCTGCTGGGCTCAAGTCAAGACAGGTTTAGGAGCAGCAAGCATCCAGGGCCTTGGCCAAGTGGCCTCATGACCTCAGCTGAGCCGTGGCCTCCCCTCTGTGTGACAGGCATGGGATTGCCCTCTCTGGTGCTGTGATGATTGTCCTCTCTTGGATGTTCAGAACATCACAGCAGCAGACCTCCAGGGTTAGAGGGAGCATCGTGGGACTCTGACTTGGTTTCAACCAGAACAGTGGCTCTTTCCTTTATGGGGTGACCCAAAGTCCAGGCAGTATCCCCCCATGGGACAAATTCTTCCTGCTCTGACAAAAGTAGCTTTGACTTTGCCCTCAGGTGTCCTGTGAGAGCTGACCCAAGTCTTATTCTCCTTGAGATCTTCTAAGCCTCCAGAATAGCACTAGGCACTTAGTAGGTGTACAGTCTGATGCACACCTTGATACCTTAGTAGGTATCAATGTCTGATAACTGAATGGGTGGTCTTTTCCTTAGCATTGCTTTCTGCTTTGGCCCACAGTCAGCTCCTTGTGTTACCTCTGCCCGAGAGAGGCATTGGGGTCACAGCTCTGCGAGGCTCTATGTAACCAGAGCATTGG
Organism: Sapajus apella; assembly: GCF_009761245.1. Classification (NCBI taxonomy): domain Eukaryota; kingdom Metazoa; phylum Chordata; class Mammalia; order Primates; family Cebidae; genus Sapajus; species Sapajus apella. Next base: position 2,079,632 of record NW_022436984.1, read on the forward strand.
CCCTGCTCAGTAGGGCCGAATTCATGCCCTCTCGCATGAGAGACAAGTTCCTAACCATCTCATTGGAAGAATGTAGACCCTAAGCTCTTTGCAGGGGAGTCTTCCTTTGCTTTTTTTTTTTTTTTTTTTTTTTTTGAGACGGAGTTTCACTCATGTTACCCAGGCTGGAGTGCAATGGCGCGATCTCGGCTCACCGCAACCTCCGCCTCCTGGGTTCAGGCAATTCTCCTGTCTCAGCCTCCTGAGTAGCTGGGATTACAGGCACGCACCACCATGCCCAGCTAATTTTTTGTATTTTTAGTAGAGACGGGGTTTCACCATGTTGACCAGGATGGCCTCGATCTCTTGACCTCATGATCCACCCGCCTCGGCCTCCCAAAGTGCTGGGATTACAGGCGTGAGCCACCGCGCCCGGCCCAAGTCTTCCTTTGTTTGGTTCGCAGATAAATCCTAAGCCCTTAGAACTGTATCTTGCACATGGAAGCAGGTGCCCACTTGTTGAGTGAACGGGTATGGTGGGCAGCAGGATTATACCTGCTGGGGGCTCCTCTTCCTTTTGCATGTCCTGTCCAACCTAACACTGCAGCAGGCATGTGGGGGAGTACTTGGGGTTGAACTGTGAGCAGCTGGCACCCTGGGAATGGCAGAGGAAATCGGGAGTTGAGTAGCACTCCTGGCCTTCCCAGCAGCAATATAACATTCCCCCTGGGTGGGTCTTACCTGTGTGGGGACTCCAGGCCCAGCTACTTAACCAAATAGGGATAATGAGGCTTGCAGAGCAGGCAAAGTGATGGGAGGAGTAATTAGCCAGGGTTTGGAAGAAGCTGCTTAAGTGGGTGGGGCCACGCCTGGCTGGCAGGAGCTGGAGGGGACTCTTGGAGAAGCATCCCCAGCTCCTTCTCTCTGGCCTGGGCACTGAATCAGGGCTGATGTGACAGGTGCTGCCATCATGCCAGGGCCAGCGAATCCCTGACCCTTGCTGTCCTGTTTAAACATGGACTTTAAACATGGACATCACCTTCTGGGGCAGATTCAGCTCAAAAGAGCCCTCCCAGGCAGCCAGACATCAGTGAGCTGCATGTTCTGGGGCCTCTGAGTCCAGCCATGCTCCTCTTACCCTTCTTCCTCCTCTCCCCATTTACAGAAGGGCTTCTTGCCTTACTTAAAATATAGTTTTTTAAAAAATGTTCCGAACCGTTGGCCCTGTTCTAATCATGATGCTCTGAACCATTGGTCCTGTTCTAATCATGATGCTCTGAACCATTGGCCCTGTTCTAATCATGATCGTTGGGTTTGGCCTCTAGCTGTCTCCTGAAGAGGAGGAGAAGCGTCGCATCCGGAGGGAGAGGAACAAGCTGGCTGCAGCCAAGTGCCGGAACCGACGCCGGGAGCTGACAGAGAAGCTGCAGGCGGTGAGGAACACCTCTGGGTGGGCTGGAGTGAGAGCCCCAGGGGTCCTGATCTCTCTCCTACAGCTGTCTGCTTACCCACAAGTACCCTACAGATGAGTCAGTGGAGATAGAGCTTTCCTTCCTTTGGACACATGGGTCAGCATTGTGCCAGTTGAAAAAAAGAGAGAGGGAGGCAGATGGCCTTTAGCACCAGCCAGGACCCAGAGGGAAGAAATGAACAACCTTCTGGGGGGAGTCTAGCCACTTTTTTTTCCCCAATGCCTGAGTGTTCTCTGCTCACGGACCTGTGGGGGCTTCTGGGTGAGGGATGGCAGAGGGTTTCAGAATCACAGGTCCCTGCGAGCCAGGGCAGATCCAGACCTGCCCCCTCCAGGGCTGCTTCCCAAGGTTCCAGCTACTCCCATGCCTGCTGCTATCAGGAGTGGCCTAGCCTGGCCTCAGCACTCTGGTTGGGCCAGGGGGAGGTCTTGATGGAGATGGGTCACGTGGCAGCCGAGTTGTATTTTCTTGGGGTTTTCTCATTTCCTTTATGGGCAGGCGGGTTCCCCGCCTCTATCATGAACTCAGCGCCATGGCAGCCGTGGCACTGCATGCTGCCCTTGTGAGTCACTCTCCCATGCTGCCTAATTGCCCAGGCCTGGGGGCCCATAGCCCTGCCCTTCCCTGTCTTAGGCTTGACCTGACCAACGTCACGTAACTCCCTTCAGAGCCTAGCCCTCCAGGAAGGGCTGTGTGCTGTGTGGAGGGCCCGAGCCAGGGTTGACTCTCCTGGGTGGAATGCTTTCAGAGTGTGGAGATGAGAGACTCTGTTGGTGGTCCTCACCATGACTGCCCAGGATGGGGCTTTGAAAACATCCCCCTCTCCTCACTTTTTTTTTTTTTAATTATAATTTTTTTGAGATGGAGTTTCATTCTCGTCACCCAGGCTGGGGTGCAGTGGCATGATCTCAGCTCACTGCAGCCTCTGCCTCTTGGGTTCAAGTGATTCTCCTTCCTCAACACCCCAATGGCTGGGATTACAGGTGCCTACCACCATGCCTGGCTAATTTTTTGTATTTTTAGTAGTAGAGACAGGGTTTCACCTATTGGCCAGGCTGGTCTCAAACTCCTGACCTCAGATCATCTGCCCGACCTCAGGTGATCCACCCACCTTGGCCTCCCAAAGTGCTGGGATCACAGGTGTGAGCCACTGTGCCCGGCCCATCCCCTCACTTCAGTTAATGTTCCCAGGTACCGTCTACCGGCTTAGGCTTGTTTCTGTACTGCAGCCCTCACGCTGGGGTGTTGAATGAATTGAATTGCCTGAATTCTGTGATGCCTGTAGTAATGTCCCTCAGAGTTGTGAGAGCCAGGGAGGATGAGTGGGAATTCTTTATTCCCAGGCAAGGCAGATCCGTAGTCCACTTCCTCAGCCAGCCCTCCCACCACTACCCTTTCTCTGGTTGGCACTTCAAGGAGCTGTGCCCCACGTGATGCTCCTTACCACCTGCCTGAGAATAGTCCTGCCCTCCGAGGCCCCTCTCCTTTCTTTCTGTCCTCCTAGAAGCCTCACACCCTACTCCCCTGCCTCCCCCGCCCTCTGGCCCAGCCACCCAGGCCCCTGAGCCACATCCTCCACAGGAAGCCTCTCATAAGCTCATGACGTTCATCAGACCCTTGAGACAGACGGAAACTTTTTTTCACTCCGGAATATGCTGTACTCTGCTTAACGAAGCCCTTGCCTCTACCTCCTCACTGATGAACAGGCATCCATGTTAGGGAAAACAGGGGGAGGCTGCTGACACACACTCTCTCCCCTCCCACAGAGGCCCCTCCACGTGCATTTGCTCACTTCTGCTTCTCTGGCTGGGGATGAAAGAAGTGGGGTGAGGTCCTCGCAGGGTGGCCATGGCGTCCTCACAGGCCCTCTCAGGCTGTCACATTACTTCTGTGTCAAGCATGGTGGCTGTACCGAATGTTCTCTGAGGGTTCTGGGAGTCCTGAAATGCGCTTAAGAAAGTAGAGCAAAAGACTGGGGGTGGTGGCTCACGTCCGTAATCCCAGCACTTTGGGAGGCTGAGGTGGGTGGCTCACCTGAGGTCAGGAGTTCAAGATTAGCCTGGCCAACGTGGTGAAGCCCGATCTCTACTAAAAATACAAAATTAGCCAGGTATAGTGGCGGGCGCCTGTAGTCCCAGCTACTATGAAGGCAGAGACAGGAGAATAGCTCGAACCCAGGAGGCAGAGGCTGCAGTGAGCAAGATCATGCCACTGCACTCCATCCTAGGCAAGACAGAGTGATACTCTGTCTCAAAAAAGGAAAAAAAAAAAAAAAAAAAAGAAAGAAATTGGAGCCAAAAAAGGGAGGAGAGGCTATGATGATCTCACAGGGATTTGCTGAGCACTTATTAGAAGCCAGGCACTGTTCTAGGCACTGGGGTTACAGGAGCGTGCGTGACACAGTCTCCACTCTCTTGCAGCCTTGAGCTTAGCGTGGATCCATCCACAGCTGGGCTGGCATGGGGTTGGGAGGAAGACAAGACGAGGGCTGTGCAGAGCTGCGTTCCATGCCCCTTCTCCATGCAGATCTCTGCAGTACTCACCCCTCGGGTACCAGGAGGCAGTCCTGGCCCCAAGGCTGTAGAACATAGTAGTAGCACATAGATTCTGGAGTCAGATACAATGGGAATCCAATCTGGGCTACCCCACCTGCTAGCTCTATGACTCTGGAAAATTAACACAACCCCTTTGAACCTCATTTTCCTCCTCTGCAAAATGGGGTGATGGTAACATCTTCTTCCAAAAACTGCCGGAAGATTGAATGAGGTCACCTATGAAATGCTTAACCCAGTGCCTCGCACACAGTAGGTGCTGCATTATGGCAGCTGCAGTTGTTACCGTGCCCCCTCTCGAAGCTAACTCTCCTTCTTTGGAAATGAATCTTGAGCCTCCAGGTGACTCAGACCAGTGGCATCTGTGGTTAGGTGTGTGAGCCTGTGCTCTCACAGTGTCTGAGGACATTACTGGTATTCTCTTTCCTGCCTAGATTGGAACTGCCCCCCAGCAGGGTCCCTGGCAGGTTGCTGTCCCTCACATCCCTTTCTTTCCCTGGCAGGAGACAGAGGAGCTGGAGGAGGAGAAGTCGGGCCTGCAGAAGGAGATCGCTGAGCTGCAGAAGGAGAAGGAGAAGCTGGAGTTCATGTTGGTGGCTCACGGCCCCGTGTGCAAGATCAGCCCTGAGGAGCGCCGATCGCCCCCAGCCCCCGGGCTGCCACCCATGCGCAGTGGGGGTGGTGTGGTGGGCGCTGTGGTGGTGAAGCAGGAGCCCCTGGAAGAGGACAGCCCCTCGTCCTCATCGGCGGGGCTGGACAAGGCCCAGCGCTCTGTCATCAAGCCCATCAGCATTGCTGGGGGCTTCTATGGTGAAGAGCCCCTGCACACCCCCATCGTGGTGACCTCCACGCCTGCTGTCACTCCAGGCACCTCAAACCTCGTCTTCACTTACCCTAGCGTCCTGGAGCAGGAGTCGCCCGCGTCGCCCTCCGAGTCCTGCTCCAAGGCTCACCGCAGAAGCAGTAGCAGTGGGGACCAGTCATCAGACTCCTTGAACTCCCCCACTCTGCTGGCTCTGTAACCCAGTGCACCTTCCTCCCCAGCTTGGGAGGGGGTCCTCCTCGCTCCTCCTTCCCAGGGACCAGCACCTTCAAGCGCTCCAGGGCCGTGAGGGCAAGAGGGGGACCTGCCATGGAGCTTCCTGGCTCTGGGGGATCCAGGTGGGACTTGGCAGTGAGTATTGGAAGACTTGGGTTGATCTCTTGGAAGCCATGGGACCTCCTCCCTCATTCATCTTGCAAGCAAATCCTGTTTCTTGAAAAGCCTTGGAGAACTCGGTTTGGTGGACTTGGACATCTCTCTGGCTTCTGAAGAGCCTGAAGCTGGCCTGGACCATTCCTGTCCCTTTGTTACCACACTGTCTCTGGAGTGATGGTGTCCTTTCCTGCCCCACCACGCATGCTCAGTGCCTTTTGGTTTCACCTTCCCTCGACTTGCCCCTTCCCTCCCCAGTGTCAGTTTCAGTCCCTCTTGGTTTTTATCAAATTCACCATGACATTTCATCTGGGTGGTCTGAATATTAAAGCTCTTCATTTCTGGAGACGGGGCAGCAGGTGACTCTTCTGCTGGGGCTGACTTGTCCAGAAGGGGACAAAGTGCAATACAGAACCTTCCCTACCCTGGTGCTTCCATCTCCAGAACCCCAGCAGGGCTCCCTGAGCTCTCAAGGAGATGCTGCCATCACGGGGAGGCTCAGAGGACCCTTCCTGCCCACCTTCGGAGACGGCTTCTGGAGGAGTGGCTTGGCCAGAAGACAGGGTGTGAGTGAGACAGTGGGGTACAGGTTGCGTTTGCCAAATGCCTAATTACCAGGCCAGGAATAGTGCCAACAAAGCCACACAGGTGTCCTAGCCAGCTTCCCTTCACCTGGTGTCTTGAGTAGGGCGTCTCCTGTAATTACTGCCTTGCCATTCTGCCCCGGACCCTTCTCTTCAGACCAGGGAGGCACCCCTCCCTAGGAGCTGTACATTATACTCCAAGTCCCTGCCTGGTTCTGCCTCCCTCCCACCCTGGCTCTCAGGGTGACGCCACCCACAGAGATTTAATGAGCATGGGCCTGGACCTTCCCCAGATTGCTGCCAGGCAGCCCCTCCCCAAGCCTCAAAGGAGCATTTGCCGTGGATGGAGAAGCAGGGGAGGGAGGCGGGAGGCTGTCACTGGAGTGGCATCTGCAGTGGCATCTGCAGGAGCCACTGCCCCAACACCCGCTCAGCTCAGCCTGCCCTGGCTGCTCGCCTCACCGCAGGGCGCCGGGCCTGTCCTGCCCTCTGTGGTCATCTTCCACCTGCTGGCTCAAGTGCTTTCTCTTTTACACTCCCCTGCCCCTACCCCAGTGTGCTCTTCTGGCCCAGGCAGCGAGCAAGCTGTGAGCAGCTGTGCTGAGCTGTCGCTGTCGCTGTGGCTCATGTGCTGTTCCTGGTTGTCTGTGGAATCTTTCCGGCTGCTGGAATTGGAAATAGGATGCTTTGCTTTTGACTGCGGGAGAGCCGTCCCCTTTCACAGGGTTGGGGAAGGGTCCCCCTGACCTCCAGCAGGAGCACAGCTCAGTGGGGTCCCTGCCACCCAGCTCTCTGAGCCTTTTCTCCCCAGAGTATGACTCCTGCCGTTTCTGGTCCAGCAGGGCCTTGACAGGAGTCGGGGGAGTAGCTCCTGGCCAGAACCGGCCTCTGCGGGGCTTGTGCTCTGGGGATTCAGCTCTAGAGATCACGGTATCCTCATTTGAAAGATAGACTAATTAATTAAGTTCCTCTGTGGAGAAAGCAGTGACACGTTCACACAGCTGCTCCCTCGCACGTGGAGTCCACGCATGCTGGTCATTATTTCATGAACATTACCTGCTTCCATGCAGTAGACATACGGAGCAGAACATCTGTACACTTAAAGTACATGGCCCAGTAGGACTGGAAGTGATGTGTACAAGTGATGCAGAAAGCAGAGTTTCAAAGAAAAAGGATTTTGTTCAAATACTTCAGAAATGTTATTCCTGTATCCCTTGGCTGTGATGCTCCCCCTCCAGGTTTCCCAGGGACTCTGGGAGGGACCCTTCTAAGAAGCTTGGGCAGTTGGGTTTCTGGCTTCAGATTAATCGAAGCAGCAGAATGAGCCAGGAGTAGCAGGAGATGGGCAAAGAAAACTGGGGTGCTCTCAGTTCTCACAGGTGTAATCATCTCAAGTGGTATTTGTAGCCAAGTGGGAGCTATTTTCTTTTTTGTGCATATAGGTATTTCTTAAATGAAGCTGCTTTCTTGTCTTTTGTTTCTAAAAGCTCCCTTACTCCCCACTTTGCACAGCAAAGATCCCAGTGCAGGTCGCAGCCTGATTTGTGGCCAGGCTGGACAAATTCCTGAGACACAGCTTGGCTTCAGTTCAGATTTCAAGCTGTGTTGGTGTCGGGACCAGCAGAAGGCAAAGCACCAGCCAACCCACAGGACTGTAAGGGGCCTCTGAGCTACGTTCCCTCTGAAGACCCCCAGGCTTTGTTGTAGGAGGTTGTTTGGCTTCCCCAAAGCCAGAGGTGATTTGATTTGGGGAAGACTGAATATTCACATCTAAGTTAGCATATCCTGAGTTTACTTCCTTATGGCTTGCCCTCTCAGTTCTCTCTCATACACACACACACACACCGTTGCTTCAGAATCAGCAGTCACCTCCGTGGCTCCAGCTATGGAAGAGCTGCAGTGGGGCTGTCTTTGTGCTTGGGTTAGGAACTTCCGTGCTTCCCATGGCCCCACTCTAGAGGCAGCTGATGTGGACTCCGGTTGAGCTGCAGGCAGATCTGGGAGGGCACATGGCAGGTACTCTTTGGTCAGCTCGTGTAAAACACACTGTCCTCTTGACCTGGCCAGTCTTTCTGGGAATAGTACTCTCCCTGGCCAGGTGAATGTGGAAGCTGCTGACACAGGAAGGAGAGGAGATCCCAGCTGAGACTTAGGAAATTGCTGCAGCCGGCTCCAAGCAGATAATTCACTGGGTAGGTTTTCAGAAAGTCAAACATCATTCTGCCTGTGTTGGGGGCCAGGTGTGTCGCACAAGCATCTCAAAGTCAAGAGCCACCTGGGGCTGCTGCTTCTCTTTCTCAGGCTTTGGGGAAAGGAGTCTCCCTCTGCTCTAGCTTGATTCCAAGTGTGAGGGTGGTTGAACTCTCTGAAGCACTGGGACTTTTTTTCTCTCTTTTCCTTGACGGACCAACAGTGCAAATGCAATATCACCATTTAACTTTCGGGTTGATTTCCTTCCCTGATCAGACATCTTTGTGCCCCCTTTAGGAAGGAAAATAATATACTTACTATGTGCCAGGCACTGTGTTAGGAGCTTTTATATATATCCTCTTTAGGATGAGACTAAGGGATGAGGACATCTCTTTGTAAAAGGCCCCTAAGTAATGGATAAACAGCAACACTCGGAGGTGAGAGCTGCCGTCAATCTCATGTTTGTTCTCAAGGACTTACCCCTACAATATTCTCCCACCTCCATACTTCTACCCCACCATGTGCTCCTGTGCACTCCCCTGATGGTCCGAGGGGTAACCCGAGTCCTTAGAGAATTTGGGGACCAATAGGATATGTGGTGTGTAGAGCTTTCTTTTAAAAACTTAAGGGGTCTTTGCTACCTTCTGCTTGTTGAGTTGTTTTGGCATTCATCTTAAAAGCCAGCATCTCACTATTTATTGACAGGTTGGGCTGTGTGTGTGTGCGCATGTGTGTGTACATTTCCAGGCGTGCCCATGTCCTGTAGCTTTTTAAAAGGAAACCCAGTCATCCCACTACGAATCTGGCATCTTCTTACGCTTCTAGTGTTTTGACCATACATCAACCAAGGGGTTTAATTTATCCAATGCTTGATGACATGTTCAGGAGGGCAGATCGAATTTTGAGAGGGTTATGGGAAAGGGAGGGGGAGAAGAAATGGACATTTATTTTATTATTTATTTTAAATGTTTACATCTTCTTTATGTTGTATCAAGCCTGAATAGAAACTGATAGCATTAAAATCCTCCGTTCCTCTCTCTCTTCTCGCTTCCTTTTTTTAAAAATTTAGGATAATGTATTTTTGTTTCTAAAGTGATTTGTGACTTGTGCTGTGTAAACTGTATAAAAAGGTTCTATTTTTAAATGTGGGTTGTCATTCCTCTGGGGACAGTGGTCGCTAAGACATGTACATTGTAAGAGAACACAGTGGAAGATCCTGTCCTGATCCTCAAAAATTACTTCTCTGTATGATTAAAAGTTTATTCCATTTATTTTAGTTTGCGTTTACTTGATTTCCAGGAAGAAAACATTTGATTTTGTATAAAGAGTAGGGTATCAGGGTGTCTTTTCTGCCGTGGGAGATGTGTATATATATATATAGCATTTTGGTGTATAGTAGAAAATAAGCTTTGCGCATCTGTATTTGAGATACATCAATGACGTGGAGTGAAGTCAGCTGTAAGACCCTGGAGAGAAACAAGTTGTACATGGTTCGTGTAGCTCTATGGGGAATTTAATTACCTTTCTGGGCACCTTTTTCTTTTTTAAAGCAATGGTGACATGGTCCCATTGGAGTCTCCTAAATAGACCTTCCAGGCAGAACCGCAAGCTCAAAAATCTGTGTAGTTTTGAAAATTGAGGAGTAGCTCTGTTCGGAAGCCTTTCTGGTGGTGTGCTGTTGCTGTTGTTACTTTGTTGTTTTACTGTATGTAATATGAGCCTACAGTATTTGCACTAAAGAAAGCTTGTTAGAAAAAGCTTGCTGCTATGGAAGAAAGAACATATTAAAACTTCTTTCCTTTGCGATTTTTTGGGGGGTGGGGGGTTGGCTTTTCCACTTTCAGTTGAGTAGCATTTTGTAGAATAAAATGAATTAAGATTGAAGAGCCTCTGATGGTTGGTTTATTCTGTCTTCCCATCTCTCCTTTTTCTTCTGTTCCTCTCTACCTTTGGCCCTCATGAGTAAAGTTGGTTTTACTTCTGGTGGGGGTGGCAGGGGGGCTGGGGGAGCTGGGAACTTCTTTCTGCTTGCTTAGAATCTCTTTCTGCAAAACTGTGAGGTGGGCTTCTGGGAGGACATCAGGGCATCTCTGCCTCCCCCTTTCACTTTTCTTTTTTTCCCTTTTGACCCCCTCCCAATCCCTCCCAATCCTGTTTCCTTCTCAGGGCCTAATTCTCAGCCATGCCAACTCTTGCCAAGCTATGAGCCAATAAAAGTATAAGGTACTATCCCTTCCTTGGGGTATTTTGTTTGAACAGGTTGACTCTGGAAACCCGGAAATCTTCAAAGAACCAATTAAGTGTATGGCTAAGGGTGTCAGGGTGGTCAGATGAGATCACATGCAGGAAAGGGTTCAGAAAACCATGCAAATATGTTGGATGATCACATCTCTGGACTTCTTTTTTTGAAAAGTCACAGGTTGTTAGGTGTTGCGCACTTAAAAGTGTCAGCTCAGGCCCTGTTATCCTGTAGACCAGGAATCCCAGGGTGACCGGGGAACATCTGCTCTGAGGGGCTCTTTCCTTGTAGTGTGAATGATAGGGGTGAAATCCTGTCATGAGTTCAGGCCCATGGTGGCTGGCAGCTGGTTGAGACATAGCCCAAGAAATTATACCACCTGCTCCAATATGCTTTAATATTTTATTTTATTTTGAGATAAGTTTTCACTCTGTCACCCAGGGTGGCATGCAGTGGCACAACCATGGCTCCCTGCAGACTTAACTTCCCAGGCTCAGGTGATCCTCTCACCTCAGCCCTTGAGTAACTGGGACTATGGGCATGCGCCACCAGGCCTGGCTCATTTTTGTATATTTTGTAGAGATAGGGTTTCACCATGTTGCCCAGGCAAGTCTCGAACTCCTGGACTCAAGCAATCTTCCTGCCTCAGCCTCCAAAATGCTGGGATTACAGGCGTGAACCACCATGTCCAGCCTCCCACATGCTTTAGACAAGCTCAGTGTACAGGCCTCGTTCTCTGGAGACACCAAGATCACTGAACTGGGAGTAAGAGTGACCCTAAATTCTAGGCCTGCCCCCACTACTCACTGGCTATTGAGGTTGGAGACAGCCATTTAATCCCTCTGACCCTTAGTTTCCTGATCGGTAAAGGAACAGGGTCATGATAATATTCTAAGAGTACCCTAGAATAACAATATGTCTTCCTTTTCCTTTATTTATTTTTTGAGATGGAGTCTTGCTCTGTCACCCAGTTTGGAGTGCAACAGCATGATCTCAGCTCACTGCAACCTCCGCCTCTTGGGTTCAACCGATTCTCCTGCCTCAGCCTCCCGAGTAGCTGGGAGCCAAGATCGTACCATTGCACTCCAGCCTGGACAACAAGAGTGAAACTCTTGTCAAAAAAACAAAACAAAAAAACAGAGGGCTGGATGGAGTTATCCTAACAGTTCACAGTACACAGCACAGGTGTGTGCCACCACACCTGGCTAACTTTTGTAATTTTAGTAAAGATGGGGTTTCACCATGTTGGCCAGGCTTGTCTTGAGCTCCTGACCTCAAGTGATCCACCCGCCTCTGCCACTCATAGTGCTGAGATTACAGGCATGAACCTCCACACCTGGCCTCCTTTTCCTTTTACATGAGCCAGGGGCATTAGGGAATAGGGCCACTCAGAGTCATAGCACTGGGCCTTGTAATGACCTCTTCTGCCTGAGTGGACGAGGAAACGGAAGGAATCTGGAGGGTTTCAGTGCTACCTGTACTTCCTTGAGTAAGTGGTGTGCCTCCTTGTGGTCTACATGCCGAGGAGGCAGATGCTCAGGAGGTCCACATCCAGCTTCTCTGGGCTTTGGGGATGAAGTTGTCAAGAGAGACGCATGTGCTCATGCTTTGATGCATGGCTTTCATGCCTAGGCCCTTCCATAATGTTCTTCATCTTCAAAATCCACTGTTTATTTAAATTCCCATCTCTTCACCCATATGGCAATCAGAGAGGTTGATGACTGACAGTGACTTATTAGATGGAGTCAGAAGCTTCTCTGCGCAGCTGTAAATGCCTCCAAAGCATCCAGACAGTTTTTCAGTCTTTTACGGAAAGAAACAGTAAGGGACAACCTCCCCTGGGTTCTCAACCTAAGACAATCTGTTGGGGGAATATTGCAGTCACCTGTCATTCTATGCTGCCTCAGCCCAAACCAGTTCAGTGGGCTGGGGTATGGTTAACTCTTGATGACATTTCCCGCAAATGTGCAGTTTCGAGGATGAAGCACAGTCTGCTTCCTCAGGAAAGCTGTCTTGGTGAGGGAGCCCTGGGACAATCCCCTTTTGCTGGACCTAGAGTTCCCCAAGTGAACACAACTTTGTCTCCAGGCTTTTCTGTATTCATGAGACCCGCCACTGTGTAAGGGCAAAGGAATTTCTCCTGGAGCTGATATTTTCCAACATGCTGAGCAATGAGACCAGTACGTGAGGGCCTGTGGAAGGAGGTGAAGGGCTGAAGTTGGGGAAACTTAAGTAGCTGAAGTCACAGACCTTGTGACAGTGTCGATGGAGGCAAATTGATTATGGTGAAGCCACTGGGCTCTGGGCTCCAGGGCCATTTTGAAATGAAGGATGCGATGTTCCTTTTGGCTCTGTGCGTTTAAAGGGTAGGTGGGATACTTGTACATGGGTAGCTCAGCGCCTGCTGGCCACAGGGCCCTGCCAAGCCCCCACGCAGGTCTGATGGCCTTCAGGGCCACCTGTGCATCTGGTCTGGGAGGCTGTACTTGCATCTGATGAGACAACAAAGGACTGTTTCCTGAGCCGCTGTGAACTGTTAGGATAAGTCCATCCAGCCATCTTTGTTTTGTTGTTGTTTTGTTTTGTTTTTGACAGTTTCACTCTTGTTTCCCAGGCTGGAGTGCAATGGTGCGATCTTGGCTCACTGCAACCTCTGCCTCCCAGGTTCAAGTGATTCTGCTGCCTCAGCTTCCTGGGTAGCTGGGATTAAAGGCGCCCGCCACCATGCCCAGCTCATTTTTTGTATTTTTAGTAAAGACGGAGTTTCCTCACGTTGTCCAGGCTTGTCTCGATCTCTTGATCTCAAGTGATCAGTCTTGGCCTCCCAAAGTGCTGGGATCACGGGCGTGAGCCACCGCACCCGGCCTTCTCTGCAGTCAGCTTCTGCCTTTGCCAAACTGTTTGGAGTAGAGCGGAACTATACCCCACGACTCTGCCCATTGGGCAGCTCCTCCTCCTTCCCCTCCATGAGGCCCCTTGTGGGTAGAGGCCACAGTGAAATGCATCTGTAATCCATCCACAGTCTGTGAGTTGTTCCTGGAAAGTTCCACTCACTTGAAGAAAAAAAATAGAACCTTCTTCAGGCTCCACCTCTGGAACTGGGTAGTTCTTGATCAAACTAACCACCTTAGCCAGTCCTTCTGTGAGCCCAAGGAGAAAACAAACCCAAACACAAATGCCCCGTGGTGGTCTGGACTGCAGTGGTGGCCAGCTGAGTGACTGCGGACACTGCCAGGATCTGGCCCTGCGAAGACACGAGGGATCCCCTTCTTTCTCCAAAGGCAAAGCACAGGCTGCTGCTGGGCCTTCAGACCTGCGGCAGCTTCAGAACATAATGCTGCCTTGTCCCTCAGGACATTCAGAAACTATTCAGTATTATATAGGTGACATATCTTTGTATTGTGTTGGAATTCATGTAGAAGAAAATTAACCATTTTAGAGTGCACAATTCAGTGGCATGTGTTACCTTCACAATGCTGTATATTACAACTACTACCTCTCTCTTTTTTTTTTTTTTTTTTTTTTTTGGTCACTCAGGTGTTTATCCGAGCAAGAGCCTAGGTCAAGGTTGCCCTCGTCTCCCCACCTCCCTCTGCAAACACCCTTCAGCTGCCAGCAGCGCCCTTGATGTTCCGTGGGCAGCTCCTGAGTGCGGATTCCTGGCTCCGGTTGGCTCTCACAGTTGCCCGATGGACGGCATTCCTCGTGCTGAGCCCCGGGGCTGGCCCAGGCCTCTTAGGTGTGGGAGAAGGCGAATGCCACGTCCAGCAGAAAGAGCTGCACAGCGGCAGCCATGCGTTAGCACGGCGGCTGGGGTGGCTGCGGAGCGGGGTGCTGCTGGTGGGTTGCTTATGATCAGCTCTGCACCAGTGGCTGTGCCTGGTTTTTTTTCTTTAATGGAATGAAGCAAACAGGAGTGCCATGTCCCTGTGAGGACACAGCACAGGCCCGGGTGATTTAGGGCCTGTGGGTAACACCCCTCATGGGCACTGAGGAAGGAGAACTGTCCAGACCCCAGGCACAGCCAGTGCCTGAAGAATATCTTAGTTTATAGTGTCATTGCTCAGCTGTTTCCTTTATATAATCCTCTCTCTAGTTGCAAAGTTCCTTTATATAATCCTCTCTCTAGAGAGAGACTACTACCTCTCTCTAGTTGCAAAGTATTTTCATCACCTGGAAAGAAAACCCCAGCAAGGCAGTAACTCCCTGATCCTCCCTCCCCCATCCCTGGCAACCACCAATCTGCTTTCCGTCTCTGTGGATTTATATTTAGGTAGTATTTTTGAGAATCCCAGTAACTCTATTTTCTGAATGAAAAAAGAATCATGAAACATGAGCATGGAGAATAAACTAATAGAGACGAGAGCTACTGGTCCCCCTTATTTTTGTGCTTTGTAGCCTTTTCATGTGCCTTCACAGCCATGGTCCGATTCAGTTACCCAAAAGAAAAGTGTTGCCGGATGTGTTGGAAAATCTCAGCTCCTTGAGAAATTCTTCCTCTTATTTATTTATTTATGAGGCAGAGTCTTGTTCTGTTGCCCAGGCTGGAGTGCAGTGGCATGATCTCCGCTCACTGCAACCTCTGCCTTCTGGGTTCATATGATTCTCCTGGCTCAGCCTCGCGAGTAGCTGGGACTACAGACATGTGCCACCATGCCCAGCTAATGTATTTTTAGTAAAGACGGGGTTTCGCCATGTTGGCCAGGCTGGTCTCGAACTCCTGGCCTCATGTGATCCTTCTGCCTTCACCTCCCAAAGTTACTGGGATTATAGGCATAAGCCACTGCCCCCGGCCAGAAATTCCTTTTTACTTACACAGCAGTGTGTCTGGTCCACTGGCAAATACAGTTACTACCTTGATCCAGTGCAAATGGCATGCATTTGTTTCTTTGATAAAGATGGATAAATCTGAAAAGACAATCACTGATGAAAACAGACATCTTTTTTTGTGTCGTAAACATAGGAGAACTACATTTTTAAAAATGAGTGTGCAGTTGGAGACTGTCACCATTATGTTCTGACAGGAATGAGGGAGACAATATTCATTCAAAAATACTTTTGTGTTCCTACCTAGTGCATGGCACTGCCAAAGGCACTCTTGGGCACACAGTTCTAAAAGAGTATTGATACCAGCGTTAGAAATGAGGTGTCTCTTTATTTTACAGTCAAATGTTTTCATTGGAAATAGCAATGAACTACAAACTAGAAGCTGCCCTCAAGGAGGTTCCAATCTGGTTGGAGTGGAAGGAGAAGGAGCACAGATATTTTGGCCTGTGGCAGGTGGGGGGATTTCAGAGAAGATTCTGGAGTAGAGGACCCTAAAGTAGAGCCTGGAAGGGGAAGTGGGATGACTATGGGTAAGATAGAGTGGAGCCGGGCACAGTGGCTCAAGCCTGTAATCCCAGCACTTCAGGAGGCCCAAGGCAGGTGGATCACTTGAGGCCAGGAGTTCGAGACCAGCCTGGGTAACACGACAAGACCACATCTCTACAAAAACTTAAAAAGTTGGCTGAACATGGTTGCACACACTTGTGATCCCAGCTACTCAGGAGGCTGAGGTGGGAGGATTGCTTGAGCCCAGGAGGTGGAGGCTGCAGTGAATTGTGATCGTGTCATGGCACTCTAGCTTAGACAACAAAGCAAGACCCTGCCTCAAAAGAAAAAAAAAAAAAAGACGGATGGAGAGGAGAACAAGTGTGCCCGGCTGAGGGAACAGTCTGAGCAAAGACAAAGGGACGAGAACGTGGGTTCACTTTTGAGGCTGTGCAGGGGACTGTGTTGTCAGTCTATCAATGACTTTTACTGAGTGGCTATTTGTGCTAGGCACTGTTCTCTGCTCCAGGAAGACAGAGGGGACCAGGAAACCCTAGGGCCCCCACCCCCACCCCAGGCCATTGTCCTGGCCACTGGCCATTGTAGGATAAGTAATTACAAGTTCACGAGTGTCTCAGAGATGTATAAGGCATCATGAGGGCAGGTGTCAAAGGGACTTTCCCTAGTCTAGGGGATGGCTAGAAAGGGCTTCCCAGAATCAGTGGCATTTAAACAGACCCCAAAAGTAAGAAGACATGAGGGCTTTATTTCTAGATACTCGGAGCTGCAAAAGGGGCGGATGTATGGGGGTGACACAGCCACAGCCACTCTAGAGAGTTTATTGCAGCAGGGGTGCAGGACAGGTGGGCAGGGGGAGGAGGGAGGCCCAGCGAAAGTCCGAACTCGCAGTGATATCAGAAGGACGTTCCTGAGGAAGCCGAGTCCTAGAGGTCTGGTTCCAGTAATAGAGAAACTGGGAGGCAAGAGGAGGAGCTGGGTCAGGGGAGGGAGGCCCAGGTCTGTGTTCAGTTTTAGGCATTTAACGCCAGGAGCTGGAGGATGCGTAGATGGGTGCCGCCATCACGCCATGTTTCCACCCTGCCCTGGGCCTGGGCCGTCTGTGTTTTCCCAGCCAATGCTCCCTTGTTCCCCAGAGGGAGCCCAGAGGGTCTCCCCAGACTGCCTCCCCTCTTCTCGGGCGCCCCAGCTCCCTTACTTTTCAGATGGCGTCACCTTCCACCTCTCAGGAAAGGGAGGACATCAGAGGGTCTCTCCTCAATCTCCCATTGCTGCCACCTGTCTCCCACCTTCCCTCCTTCTCCTGATTTGACAGAGAAGGGCCCCTCCTGTCCCCAAGCCCCTTCCTTCGCACGGCTCCGGGTTCCTCCATGCTCCTTCTTCTCAGGGACCCTCTTGCATCAGCTTCCTCCTCTTCTTATGTTGTGATGGATGTCTGTCTCTTCAAGGGCGCTTTCCTGTCGGCATTAAATGTGATCAAGTGTCATCAATCTTAAACCTGACAAAAGCCCTCCCTTGACCCCACTCACATTTCAGCTTCACAGCCGAGAGTCTCGGGAAGTTACCTTTACTTACTGCCTCTACTTCCTCACTCTCACCCTTCTCTCAGCCCCCTGAAGTCTGGCTTCCCTCCTCTGCCTGAGCCTCTGTACTTCCTCATGATAAAATCCTACACAGACATGTCTCAGCCCTTATCATCTTTGATTACTGCCCAACAGTTAGCACTGCTGACCACTTTTTTTGTGAAATGCCTTTTTTAAAAACTTTCCTCTCCCTGTCCTTGACTCTCATCTCTCCCTCAATCCCCATATCAAGGCAAATACCCCAAGCCCCGTCTGTTCCCCGTGGGAATGTTCTATCCCGCCCCGCTGCCTCCATCCTAGTATAAGCACCTCTCGTCTCTCCTCTAGACAACCACAGTCATCTCCAATATCCGCGCTGCAGCCAAAACAAACTGATACGAGCGTTCACAGCCTGCTGTTTCCTGCTGCTGCCGCTGCAGGTTCTGGGTCCCTAAAACCAAAATGATTATTTAGGACTCCTGCTGAAAGCCTATTGGAGAGGTATATCAGTTAGGATTCCATTCAGCCGCCTGTCCCTGGAAACCCAAATAAACAGAACCTTGAGCATACGGGATTTGCTTCTCTTATCTAAAAGTCTGGAGCCAGAGATTGGGGGAAAAATTTCCTCTTTGGGAAGAATCATTTTGTTCATTGTCCGTGTCTCTGGGCTCTTCCTTCTGGGAGGTTCTTTCTGGTTCACTAACCTCCATGGCCACCCTTGAAATGGGCATTGGGAATGGGCTCCCTGGGTATTCACAGCCTCCTTCTTGCTGCTGCAGGTTCTGGGGCCCTGGGGTTGTTTTAGAATTTAACTGTTAAGGTTATGACAGACCATAGTCACTGCTTTTTAGAAAGAATTTCATACATTTTTCTTAAAACCTTGGTATGTTTTCAACTATCTGCTTCTAGTCAGTTTCTTAAGGAAAACCCACAGCTAAAGATCTAGTGTAGACATCGCTCTCACGCCACGTGGGAACTCAGGGTGGCTTGAAGAGGTTAAGTTCAAACCCTCTCTGTGCCTAACCACACCAAACGGCCAAGTTTACTTTGATGTGAAGACCTCTGGATAAATACTCAAGGAAATCTCTTCCCAGGGTCCTAGAAGGGCCACTGTTCCCCTATCTTCTAAAACCTTCACCCTCTGGGACTTCAAATGGAAGACAGGATGCACATCTGACTTCCTGACTTCCTGCTCCACCTGCTTTCTCCCTGGCCTCCTCCTTGCCATCCTTTGGACTAAACGTCAGGGGTTTCTCTTCTACTCTTTTCTTTAGGTAAAGCCCATGGTGAATTCTGTCAGGGCTTCTTGATATCTTACAGAGGGAGCTAAAGACACTAGAACATCCTTCTTCTTTCAAAAAGAATGTCTTTCAAGACTATTGTCTGGCTGAAAAATCATAGTTTGGATGTCAGAAGCTATTCGTTATCTTTCTCTGTGTTTTTTTCCTTTGATAATCCTATTCCCTTCCCCCAGGGAAGCAGATGTTTGAGTTGACCAGGAAGAAGGTCACATGCACAGAAATGTGAAAGAGAAATGCAATTAATCCTATTTTTCAAAATAGGTCCTGTTTACATCATTGAGGACTTCCTATTTTGCTTAGGGTAAGTCCAAAATGTGTAATAGAGCCGTTCTGGTCTGAGCCCTTCTGATCTCCCCAGCCTCCTCCGATCAGTTTACCCGCCTCACACTCTTCACAGCAACTGCCCTGGACTTTTCTCACTTCCTTCAACACAGGCTGCTCAGGACCTTCCCGAGAGCCTTAGTGTTGGCCAACTCCTGCTCATTTCCCGAGTTCTGATTTCGAAGTCCCTCCAGGTCTTGGGAAGGATTTCCCTGACTCATAGCATCCCTCAGAGCACCTTGCATCCTTGTGGTGAGTTCATTAATTTTTTCACACGATTATTTTTGATGAAACACCTCTGTTTTCCAGTAGACCACCAATGGCAGGAGGGCAAGAATGACGTTCTGTCTGCTGGGAGCCTCCTTAGGTCATCATCATTACTAGTCTGGATTAGACAGTGTGTTTCTAAAATGCAAATCCGGCTGGGCGCGGTGGCTCAAGCCTGTAATCCCAGCACTTTGGGAGGCCGAGGCGGGTGGATCACGAGGTCAAGAGATCGAGACCATCCTGGCCAACATGGTGAAACCCTGTCTCTACTAAAACTACAAAAAATTAGCTGGGCATGGTGGCGCGTGCCTGTAATCCCAGCTACTTGGGAGGCTGAGGCAGGAGAATTGCCTGAACCCAGGAGGCGGAGCTTGTGGTGAGCCGAGATCACACCATTGCACTCCAGCCTGGGTAACAAGAGCGAAACTCCT